>NW_021703769.1:79557120-79648343 GCF_005190385.1 Monodon monoceros
GCGCGGGCCGAGCCCCCGCGCCGCCCGGAGGGAGGCCGGCTCCCTCCCGGGGGCGGCCGCCCGCGCCCCCGCACCTGGCGCCCCCTCCCTGAAGGGCACGCCGTCCTCCCGGGCCGGCCCGCCTCCTTCCCACCCCCGCGCTCCTAACGGTAGCTCTCCGGCCCTCGGAAGCCCGGCCCAGGCCACCCGCCTACCCCCGCCCGCATCCTCCGCCCGGGGGCCCGGGACCCTAATGCCCGGTTCTCCCCGGAGATATCCACCAACGCGCCTCCGGTTTCTTATCGGCCTGAGCTGGGCCTGGCGGGTCTTAAAGTCCAAGCTTTCCGTGACTTCTGGCTAACGTGGAAGCCTCTCCTCTTAACCACAGCACTTCGCCTGGGTCTTCGCCTAAATTTCCTTTCAGCGGGCGACATTAGTGCTTGGTCATTGGGGTCTTCCTCCCGGTTGCCCGGCCGTGTGAAACACCTTAGTCTGTCCTGTCGCCAGGCTGGGCCCTTCCCAGCCCATCTCCCCTGATGCAGCAGCTCCCCAGTCACGGCCCCTCACACTTTGCCTTTTTTTTTTTTTTTTCCAAGTTAACTTTAAAAAGACCCTCATCTCTCACGTCTTACCCAGCCATTATTAGAATTCCCAGTGAGCGTACAGGTCTGGTCCATCATAGGGCCGGGCCTAGCCCCGGGGATAGATGCTCAACCAGTACTTGTTGGCCAGCTCTTTCTTCCACTCACCCCAGTCTCACTCCCCTCTTGCTTCTCATTGCTGCTTTTCCAGAGATCAGCCTCCACAGCCTTTCTGCTGCCCGAGCGCTGACACGCGGTTGCAATTTAGCCCCCGCCCCTTGGCTTGCATCTGAAACACCTTGGGTACCAACAGGCTGGTCCCCTTAGCTTCTCACAGTGTGGGTGTTTGCTCTCTGGTCCTTCATCGGTACCGTTCCCTGTGCAGTCCCAGGCCACCCACCCTCACCCCGGCCTCAGTTTTATTTCCTAGATGGTAGGTCTACTGTGTCATTGGGCAGGGTTGGAACAGATCTGGGCGTTGTGTGGCTGCCATGGCCTGGACCAGGGACCTCGAGGGGTCCCACATGGTGATTACAGTCAAGTGAGTTCTGTTCTTAGACTCCTGGCCTGTCTTTCTCAGCCAGCAGATGTGTCAGTGTTGTCTCTGGTTTGATGGATTAAAGGACCCCAGTTTGCCCTGGCTTTTACATCTGTAGTTGGAGTTTGGGATAGGAAAAAAAAAAAAAAGCCCCACTTTAGAGCAGAGGAGGTGAGAAGTGGCTACGGGAAGGATTTTTTTTTAAGGGTTTTTTTTTTTTTTTGATGTGGACCATTTTTCAAGTCTTTATTGAATTTGTTACAGTATCGCTTCTGTGGTTTTTTTTGTTTTTATGTTTTGGTTTTTTGGCTGCGAGGTATGTGGGATCTTAGCTCCCCAACCAGGGATCGAACCCACAGCCCCTGCATTGGAAGGTGAAGTCTTAACCACTGGACAGCCAGGGAAGTCCCTATGGGAAGGATTTTAAAAATTCTAACGAGAAATTTAAAATGGTTTAAAACTCACAAAGTGTGCTTGTGAATTTGGGGTGGTTCTTGCTGCACATGTGCCCCTTCTCCAGTCTCAGGTAGGGTGTCAGAGATGTCAGTGTCTCCTGTCAGGGCAGCTGCAGCCTCTCTTCCTTGTTTTCTCTGCCTGGAGCCCAAGACTGGGCAAGTGGGCAGAAGGGATCAAATGAGGTAAAGTGTGAAAGTGTTTTGAAAACTGTTAACTAGAGACATGCTGCGGGGCGTTGTTTTGATGGCTCAGAGGGCAGAGCTGGGAAAACTGACCAGCTGGGAAGAACATGGGCTTGCACCTCTTTTTAAGTCTCAAGAGTTCTGCCCCGCATGGAGAATCTTTCCATCCTGAGAAAGGGCGGAGTCACCTCCAACAGGCTTGGGGCTGGGTGGTTGCTCAAATGTTGGGGAATTTGGTATTGTACTTCCTTTAATAGCGGTACCTTCCTGTGCCAAAGCACATTGCTCTGGATTGGGGCTAATTTTCGCGGTGATGGAATGAGGAACTAACGTTCTTAACTTAGTGTGTACTGGGACTGCCTATTCTCTGGATTTTTTCCTTCTCCTGTGAGTTCTGAACCCCAGAGAACAGGGTCCCCTCGTGTTCCCTCAAGCCTGTCGTGAGTACCCAGGACCAGTGTGTGTCCTCTCCCTTGGACTCCGGCAGGGGGCAGTCTTTTAAGAGCAGTAATTCAGGTGCTCAGGGAGTGAGGGTATGCTGAGGCTTGAGAAGGAGAAGGGGCGGGGTGTGGATAGATGAGGCAGACAGATGCTGAGAGGTGGGGGCTAAGCACAACGTCCTTAGGTCAAGTAGCCAGGGAGGGATGCTGTCTCCGTCCGCTGCCTGCCACCTCCTCCTCTTTCCTTCACTGGAAGGGGATCCAAATGCTGGGCTTTCAAAGTTTGTGATAGACTCAGGACAATTTTGTTTAATCTATTCTTTTCCCGAGGATTTCCCTCCTGGCAGGATTGCAGGTTTCTCTCATGGGACAGTGTAATTAGGAAATGATTTCCTTGCTCTTCAGAGGCAGGAATGAGCTGGAGTAATTTGGTTCCTCTTGTCTTACATTCTTCCCCATAAACAGACAATAGGTATGGTTACCTTCTGCCTGCGGCACACAGGAGGGCTTCTTAACTGTGTGCCTGTTGGTAATCTGGGCCCAGACGACTCTGCGGTGAGGGCTGCCCTGTGCGCGTAGGATGTTAGCAGCAACCCTGGCCTCTGCTCACTGGAGGCCAGTAGCATTTCCCAGTCACACCGACCACAAATGTCCCCTGATATTGCCGGATGTGTCCTGGGGAGCAGAGTTGCCCCCAGTTGAGAAGCAGTGGCTTTGACAAAGGGCGTGGGAAAGACGCACGCCTGTTTGGAGCTAGAAACGGTGGGGCGCGTGTGTGCTGCCCACAGTCGGAGGGCCAGGCAGCCACCGGCTTCTGGGAGCCAGGCCTCCCCTGGCTGGGCCCGCCTGGACGCTTGACCTTTCTCACCGGCCGCTCCTCCACTTCCTCTCGCCTGATTGCCTGTCTCTCTCGCCTCCGCAGTTTCCCTGCTTTTCACACCGGGAGCCAGCGCTTTTTCTCAGTTCGCTCCTTGCAACCAGGACAGAAGGGCGACGGCTGAAGTGGGAAGCGCCCGGCGGCCAGCCGCCTTTGCCACTCCCTGGAGGGGTGGGAGGGTGAGTTGTCCCCTTTCTGTCCTCTCACCCCGCAGCAGCTTTCCATGCTCGCAGGACTCTTTGTCCCATCCGTCTAGGATGGGGCTCTTCTGGGGTGGCCTGGAAGAGGCTCAGAACAGCCTCTCCTGAGTTTGTTTGAAGGAAGTGGGGTGTTTTTCTTGGAGTGGCGAAGACTTAGTATGTGATAGCTATCCCCAAATGTCTTCTTTTCCCCCTAAGCCTTTTTTTTTTTTTAACCAGTAATGTTTATTTTATTATTATTATTTTTTGGCCGCACCACGCGGCATGTGGAATCTTAGTTCCCCGACCAGGGATCGAACTTGCGCCCCCTGCATTGGAAGCATGGAGTCCTAACCACTGGACTGCCAGGGAAGTCCCCCCACAAACCTTTTAATAATGGTCAAATATAACATATACCATTTTAGCTATTTTTTTTAAATGATTTTTATTTTTTTGTTTTTGGCTGCATTGGGTCTTTGTTGCTGCGCGCGGGCTTTCTCTAGTTGCGGCAAGCGGGGGCTACTCTTCATTGTGGTGTGCAGCTTCTCATTGCAGTGGCTTCTCGTTGCGGAGCACAGGCTCTAGGCACGCGGGCTTCCGTAGTTGCGGCGTGTGGGCTCAGTAGTTGTGGCTTGCGAGCTCTAGAGCGCAGGCTCAGTAGTTGTGGCTCACGGGCTTAGTTGCTCCGCGGCATGTGGGATCTTCCCGGACCAGGGCTTGACCCCGTGTCCCCTGCATTGGCAGGCGGGTTCTTAACCACTGCGCCACCAGGGAAGCCCCCGCGCTAGCTGTTTTTAAGGATATGATTCTGCAGCGTTACATACATTCGTCACGTTGTCGTGCAGCCATCACCTCATCCCCAGAACTTTCTCATCTGCCCCATTTCAGCTGGAACTGTCCCTGCTAAACAACTCCCCACTCTCCTTGCCACCCCACCCCCAGCCCTGGCACCCACTGTCTACTCTGTTCTGCTGAATTTGACTCCCCTGGTAATCTCACGTGAGAGGAATCATCCAATATTTGTTCTTCCGTGACTGGTATGTTTTATTTAGCTAATGTTTTCAAGAGTCATTCGTTGGCCAAATTACATAAGGGTTGTAGACAGAACTAACCGGACTTGGCTGTTCTGGGAGGCCTACTCGAATTCAGTGACAGGAAGAGCTTTTCAACAGGCCTGTCTTCTCTGACGGCCGTGTGGGCTGTGGCGTGCTCCAGCTCCAGAAATGGCTAGCTGAGGCTGTTGTAGAAGAGACACCCGTGCCGGGGGAGGTCAGCCCTGCTCTGGATGGTCTCGCAAGCTGCATTTCACCCTAGGATGCTGGGATTCTGGGAGTGGGTCCCGTGTCTGTCGTGGAGTTTGCTCTGGGCTGCAGCTGTGGAGGAGAGCCGCTTTCCCCTGGCCCCTTTGGTGGAAACCCTTCTTCTTCCTTCCTTCCCAGAGTTGTGGAGTCTTGGAGTCGATGGGAACTGTGGAGGTGCTCCGGTCCCGCCTCCGCCCCAGCCAGTGAGGGAAGCCCTTACACGGCTCCCTGAGACCCTGCCCTCCCCCCATCTGCTTGGCACCACCAGGGATGTGCCGCCTCCTGAGAGCCGCCTCCGCTGTTCCTTAGAGGGACGGGTCGCTGCCACCACCACAACCGCTTCTGTCAGCCTCAGTAACTCTGACCTTATTCCTGCTTTGTGGTGAGGGAGCCTTCTTCCTAGCTTGTATCACGGTAACGTCGTTCCCTCCTTTGCTCTCTGTCCTTACGATCGGGCTCTTCCAATCCCAGGGACCGGGCCTCGGTGTTGACTCCGGTCTGGTGAGTGAGCCCTGGGCACGCTGGCTGGAGTGGCCGGCCACGGCCTTCAGCGCGCCCCACCTCAGGCTCTGGAATAGCCCCTGCTCCCCTTGTACCGGGTCTCTCCCCAAACTGAGTCTCTGGATTCTAGCTGCCAAGCGGCCAGACCTGAGTGTTCTCAGGGGAGAGGTAATTTTGCTCCCAGACAAATTTCTCACCCTCTTAATAACTGGCCTTTTCTCTCTCTAGAACATTTGGGACTCCAGTGGGTTTTTTGCTTGTGTGTGTGTTTTATCTTTGTCCTAAACATCCACGTGTACCTCAGGCACCCCTTCACTGAATGCTGGGCCACTTGGCAAGAGTGCCCAGCTGTCGGGAGGTGCCTGGCGTTCCCTGCCACACCCCCAGCACCTCCGCCGGGCTCGGCCGAGTGAACTGACTGCTCGAGAGGCCTGATGAGTGGAGGGCAGCGATGAGGAGGAGCAGGGCCTGGGCTGCCCTGTGCTCCGTAACCAGCGGCCTCCAGGCAGCTGTGGGCCTTCTCGTTATGCAGGACGGAGGAGGGCTGGAGGCAGGGAGGTCTGTCTCACCTTTAATTTAACTCCACTTTCTTCTCTTTGCCCCTCAATAAGGATCTTTCCCTGATGTGAAAGTCCCTCCCTGGGCACTGCTCTGGTCAGACCAACATCCAGTTGCCTGGGGACCCTGGTTCACTCCAGCACAGGCCCTTGCCTGGAGAGAGCCCGGCCCCTGCCCTGCCTGCTTCCCTGGGCAAGGCTGCCAGGTGAGTCTGGGCCAGAGGGAGGGCGTCCCCCTGCGGAAGCTGGAAGGGGCTCTGCCTGCCTGTTTTCCTCCCCTCCCCCAGGCTTTCCTCCACCGTGACTCTTTGGTTAACTCATGGTGTGGGTGGCACGTGGCTGGCTTAGGCGAGTCCTTACAGAACCCATTACTGTACCCACCTAGTCCTCATCCTCTCGGGCTCTCCGGCTGTGCTGTCTCCAAGGCCCAGTGTCCCCCACGTCTCCACAGGTGTTTGGAGAGTGAACACCCGGTACCCCCTCCCTTGCTCATCCCCTCGACCTCTAGGACACGCCCAGCTCCACAATGGCAGCAGAGACCCTCAACTTTGGGCCTGAGTGGTGAGTCAAGTGTGCTTTGGGTGGCGTAGAGAAGCCGGGAAGGACGGGGCTGCTCAGATTTCTGTCCCTCTCCTTCTCGTGCCCTTTCTGCAGGCTGAGGGCCCTTTCTAGTGGTGGCAGTGTGGCCTCCCCACCCCCATCCCCCGCCATGCCCAAATACAAGCTGGCCGACTATCGCTACGGGCGAGAGGAGATGCTGGCCCTCTATGTCAAGGAGAGCAAGGTAGGGGTGGGCGGGCGTGGGGTGTGGCCCAGTTGCCCGCTTGGCCTTGGCCGGTGGAGAGGGCCCCGGAGCATGTGATACCTCCTGTCCCGGTTGACAGGTCCCCGATGAGCTGCAAGACAAGGAGTTTGCTGCGGTGCTGCAGGAGGAGCCGCTGCAGCCCCTGGCGCTGGAGCCTCTGACTGAGGAGGAGCAGGTGGGGCCCTGCCAGCGGGTGCCGCGTCTCCACCGTGGAGGGAGCTGGAGTTGGGAAGGCAGGTGGTGGAGTTGCGGTTGTGGATGGGGTGGGAGCGGTCAGGTGCCTGGGTCCTCACTCCCACCCCTGGCTCCCTCCTCAGAGAAACTTCTCCCTGTCAGTGAACAGTGTGGCTGTGCTGAGGCTGATGGGGAAAGGGGCTGGTCCCCCCCCTAGGTGGCGCCTCCCGTGGCAGGGGCAGCACGCGGAGCCGAGGTAGAGGGGGGTGATGGCGTGTTCTGGGGCGGGCAGCGGTGGGATTCGCGGTCTTGAGGACTTGGAGGGGTGAGCCGGCAGGTTTCCCACGCGCACCTCATTCCTTCTCCAGGCCGTGGCCGCGGTGACAGTTGCTTTTACCAAAGAAGCATTGAAGAAGGCGATGGGGCCTTTGGCCGAAACCCCCGGGAGATCCAGCGTAGCCAGAGTTGGGATGACAGGTGCAGGCTGGGAGAAGGTGGCACAGAGGCAGAGCAGAGAGGGGCCCCGGGGTTAGGGCCCAGGGTCTCACGGAGGGAGGCTTGGGTCTTGTCATCAGAGGGCACCAGGAGACCCACCAGATCAGCCCTAGTCAGAGAGCTCTCTCTGTGCCCTCTGACCCCCTATGACCCTGCCCTTTTCCTTCCGATTCTCTGGGCACGCCCTTGGGCTTCCTTCCAAGCCCCCCCCCGTCCCCCCTCCCCCATCCCCCTGCCCCCCCCCGCCCCCTCCCGCACCTCTCGGGGCAGAATGAACAAGGTGAGCAGAGATCCTGCAGGTTGGGGGCGGAACTGTCCTCTGACCCACACCTGTCCCTCCCACAGGAGCGAGAGGCGGTTTGAGAAGTCGGCCAGGAGGGATGGAGGTATGGAGAGTGGCGAGGGTGGTGGCCAGGCCCTGAGTTCGTTAAGAGGTGGGGGAGGACTGAAATGGGTGGCCCCGGTTGGGGGATGTTTCCTGGGGGAGGTGGTAGGGGCAGGAGGGCCCGGAGCTGGGCTCCTCTTTCCCAGCAAGGTGTATAGTAAGAGTCTTGCAGGGACCGTGGCCGCCGCCCGCTGACTGTGTCTTCCCCTGCTCCCAAGCGCGATCCGGGTTTGATGAGGGAGGGGCTGGCCCGAGGAAGGAGCATGCCCGCTCAGATAGCGAGAACTGGCGTTCTCTCCGGGAGGAACAAGAGGAAGAGGAGGAGGGCAGCTGGAGACTTGGGGCAGGACCCCGGCGAGATGGCGACCGCTGGCGCTCTGCCAGCCCTGGTGAGATGGGGGCCAGGTGGGCGCCGTGGGGGGTGGTGGGCGGCGAGAACTTTCTGTGAGGGTGGGCACCTACGGCCAGGCAGAGGGAGCAGAGAGTTCTGGAGCGGGGCGGGTGGGAATGCAGTCCCAGAAGTGCCGGTTGTTCCGGGCCGGGGGTCCCAGTGGGCGGCAGAAGAGTGGGGACTCTGGCTTGACTGGGATACCGATTCTCCTTCTCCGACTTTTCCTGCCCAGATGGCGGCCCCCGCTCTGCTGGCTGGCGGGAACATGGGGACCGGCGTCGGAAGTTTGAATTTGATTTGCGAGGGGATCGAGGAGGGTGTGGTGAAGAGGAGGGGAGGGGTGGGGGGGGCGGCTCTCACCTCCGGAGGTGCCGAGGGCCTGACGGCTTTGATGACGACAAGGATGGGCTCCCGGAGTGGTGTCTGGACGATGAGGATGAAGAAATGGGCACCTTCGATGCCTCTGGGGCCTTCTTGCCTGTCAAGGTATCTGCGAGGCGGCGAGGGGGAGACTTTTCTTAGAGGTTGGTGGGAACCTGCCCTGAGGGGGTCCTCTCACTCCACCCTTTTTTCCTCTGCCGTTCACCTCCCTGTCATATCCCCTAACCTGTGCAGAAGGGCCCCAAGGAGCCCATTCCTGAGGAGCAGGAGCTCGACTTCCAGGGTCTGGAGGAAGAGGAGGAAGAGCCTTCCGAAGGGCTGGATGAGGAGGGGCCTGAGGCGGGTAAGCCTGCGCGGTAGGGCAAGGAGGACGCCTGCAGCCTCGAGCGAGCGGGGTCCGCGGGCAACACGGAGGGAGGCCGGTGCCGACACAGTGTGGGGAGGAGCCTGCAAACAGCAGGGCTGTGTCCAGAAGGCCAAGGGTCAGATAAAAATCAAAGCAGAATCAAAATGACCTTCGACAGTCCCTCGAATCTGTCGAACACGGTATTAAACCAGTGGTATTGTGTGTACAGCCCCGGACGGTGATACGGATGCGTGTCCATTACCGCAGGGGCAAGAGAGGAAGTGTGCAAAGTGGGGTTTGTGGTGTCAGTTCACCGAACCTTAGTTGTGTTGACCAAAGATACGTGGGTGGACTCAATACCCAGAGGCCCTTCTGACCACAGATGGAAGGTTTGATTTTGAATTCTGGTAATTACCCTTCCCTTTCAGGTGGGAAAGAACTGACCCCACTGCCTCCTCAGGAGGAGAAGTCCAGCTCCCCATCCCCACTGCCCAGCTTGGGCCCACTCTGGGGAGGCAACGGGGAAGGCGATGATGCTCTGGAGAAAGACCTGCCGGCAGCTGAAGGTAGCCAGAGGGCAGGGCCGCCCTTTCCCCGGAGCCTGGGGCTGGTGGGGAAGATGCTCCCCTTCCCTGTGGGAAGGAGGTGCAAGGAGTGTTTGTGGGGGGGCCAGAGTTAGCGCCGACATTTCTGGAATAAGGGTGGTAGAAGGGGGACTGTCTCGCTCCCTTCTCTGGACTCACCCATTCCACCTTCCCTTCTTTGCTCCTTCTAGGAGACGATATGAGGGCAGTGCAGCTGAGTCCTGGGGTGGGTTCACCCCCTGGCCCACCTGGAGATCTGGAAGATGATGAAGGCTTGAAGCACCTACAGCAGGTGTGAGGGGGCCTGAAGGCTCTGGGGATCCTCCCCTCTTGGGGGGACAGAGAGTCTTTATTCTGTCTGTCGTTGCCCCGGTTCCAGGCTTTTCCCCATTGGTCCCGCTGTGTTAGGACCTGCTCTCTTGACCCCACCCCACCTTAGCTCCAGCCCCGTCCGATGTTGCTGGGCTTGGCCGGTTAAGGCTTCCCCTCTCCCCCTGGGTTCCCAGGAGGCGGAGAAGCTCGTGGCCTCCCTGCAGGACAGCTCCCTGGAGGAGGAGCAGTTCACAGCCGCCATCCAGGCCCAGGGCCTGCGCCACTCTGCAGCTGCCACCGCCCTCCCCCTCAGCCATGGCGCGGCCCGGAAGTGGTTCTACAAGGACCCGCAGGGGGAGATCCAAGGTGCCCATGGGAAGCAGGGCATGCAGGAGGGGCTCCTGGGGCGTGGGGACAGCACCGTTCTCATCAAGGGCTCCTCTGGCGCACCTTTCTGACCACAGCCCCCTTTCCCTTGGCCCAGGCCCCTTCACGACACAGGAGATGGCGGAGTGGTTCCAGGCGGGCTATTTCTCCATGGCCCTGCTTGTGAAGCGGGGCTGTGATGAGGGCTTCCAGCCGTTGGGTGAGGTGATCAAGATGTGGGGTCGTGTGCCCTTTGCCCCTGGGCCCTCACCACCCCCACTGCTGGTGAGCATACCCCCCTTTGCACAGAGCAGGGACGGGAGGTGGGAGCCTGGCGGATGGCAGCGGGTGCTGCAGAGCAAGCCAAGGTCAGAGCCGCCGGAACTCTCTGGCCCTCACTCAGGGAAACATGGACCAGGAGCGGCTGAAGAAGCAGCAGGAGCTGGCGGCAGCCGCCTTGTACCAGCAGCTGCAGCACCAGCAGTTTCTGCAGCTGGTCGGCAGGTATGGGGGGCCCAGCAGGGCTTGTCAGTAGGGCTGCACTGACCCTGTGGCCGGCCCACCTCACGCCTGTCCGCTTCTCGGCAGCCGCCAGCTCCCGCAGTGTGCACTCCGGGAAAAGGCGGCTCTGGGGGACCTGCCGCCGCCGCCGCCGCAACAGCTCACCGCGTTCCTGCAGCAGCTCCAAGCTCTCAAGCCCCCCAGGTGTGTGGGATGCTCCATCCTCGCTCTGTGTTCCCGTGGCCGCGCGCACAGCCCTCGGGGGGTGGGGGCGTGGGGTGCAGGCTGGAGATGGCTTTAGGGTGCTGAGTGTCAGTGCTTTGCTCCCCAGGGGTGGGGACCAGAACTTGCTCCCGACGATGAACCGGTCCCTGTCAGCGCCAGACTCGGGCCCCCTCTGGGACATACATACCTCAGCCTCATCACAGTCAGGTGTGTGGCCAGCCACTGCCGCCCGGCCCATCCTGAGCCCTGAAGTCCCCTCCCTATCCCCGACGGCCGCGGGTGGGTGGGTACCCTGAGGCTGAGCGCCCTCCTGCAGCTGCCTTTGCTCCCGCAGGCGGTGAGGCCAGTCTTTGGGACACACCAATTAACTCTTCGACTCAGGGTCCAATCCTAGAGCAACTCCAGCTGCGGCACAAGGTGAGTGGGCGTCGGGGGCCGGGCCCGGCAGGGAAGGCCTGACGTCCGGTCTGATGTCGACCGCTGCAGTTCCAGGAGCGCAGAGAAGTGGAGCTCAGGGCGAAGCGGGAGGAGGAGGAGCGCAAGCGCCGAGAGGAGAAGCGCCGCCAGCAGCAGCAGGAGGAGCAGAAGCGGCGGCAGGAAGAAGAGGAGCTGTTTCGGCGCAAGCAGGTGGGGGCCCGGCCGAGCGCGCGTCCTGCCCGGGCCGGGCGGGGGTGCCCGCCGGCCCTCACCGCGTCTCTGCCTCAGGTGCGGCAGCAGGAGCTCCTGCTGAAGCTGCTCCAGCAGCAGCAGGCGGTGGCTGCCGTCCCTGTGCCTCCTGCGCCCAGTTCCCCGCCCCCCCTGTGGGCCGGCTTGGCCAAGCAGGGCCTGTCGATGAAGACGCTGCTGGAGCTGCAGCTGGAGGGCGAGCGGCAGATGCATAAGCAGCCCCAGCCTCGGGAGCCTTCGCGGGCCCAGGCTCCCAACCACCGCGTGGTGAGCAGGCTGAGCCTGGCCCCTGCTGCCTGGCACCTTGGGGCCCTCGGGAACCCCTTCCGGTCAGCTCCCGGGGTGACCCGGGGTGGGGGGCACACTGGTCCCCATGTGACCCTGGAGGCACTCTCTTCTGTGAGGCCCTCACCTCACCTCACCCACCCCCCGTGCCACCTGAACGAACCTCCCACTCAGCGTTGAGTGTGTGTGTCCCGGCCTGGGCCACCCTGACTTACTGCCCTCTGTAGCAGCTCGGGGGCCTGGGCGCCACCCCCCTGAACCAGTGGGTGTCTGAGGCTGGGCCGCTGTGGGGCGGGCCCGACAAGAGTGGGGGCAGCAGCGGCCTGGGGCTCTGGGAGGACACCCTCAAGAGCAGCGGGAGCCTGGCTCGCAGCCTGGGCCTGAAGAACAGCCGCAGCAGCCCCTCTCTCAGGTGGGCGCCGGGGCCTGCGGGGGTGGGCGTGGGAGGGTGCGGGACTCCTGAGCTCATCAGGTGGGTGCCGGGGCCTGCGGGGGTGGGCGTGGGAGGGTGCGGGACTCCTGAGCTTCACCTCCATCCCGCTCAGTGACTCGTACAGCCACCTGTCGGGTCGGCCTGTGCGCAAAAAGACGGAAGAGGAAGAGAAGCTGCTGAAGCTGCTCCAGGGCATCCCCCGGCCCCAGGATGGCTTCACCCAGTGGTGTGAGCAGATGCTGCACACCCTGAGCACCACGGGCAGCCTGGACGGTACAGGCGGCTTTCCCCGGGAGGCTGGGCTGGGGTACCAGACCCGCGTCAGGTGGGCTCTGACAGCCCCATCCTGCCCCGCAGTGCCCATGGCTGTAGCGATCCTCAAGGAGGTGGAATCCCCCTACGACGTCCATGACTATATCCGTTCCTGCCTGGGGGACACGCTGGAAGCCAAAGAATTTGCCAAACAATTCCTGGAGCGGAGGGCCAAGCAGAAGGCCAGCCAGCAGCGGCAGCAGCAGCAGGTGAGGTTCCACAGAGCCCTGGCCAGAGGCAGTGAGGGCGCCCAGTGCTCCCCTGACCGCCCCCCCTCCCTCTCTGCTGCTTGGCAGGAGGCTTGGCTGAGCAGTGGCTCCCTGCAGACAGCCTTTCAGACCAACCACAGCACCAAACTCGGCTCTGGGGAGGGCAGCAAGGCCAAGAGGCGGGCACTGATGCTGCACTCGGACCCCAGCATCTTGGGTGAGTTTGGAGTGGGGAGGAGGCTCCTTGCTCAGCACTGGGCAGGAGCCTGGGTGGGTGAGCTCAAACCCAGCTTCCCCTGGCTTCAGGGTACTCCCTGCATGGACCTTCTGGTGAGATCGAGAGCGTGGATGACTACTGACCAGCCCGTCCCACCAGCACCCTGGGCTATAGGCCAGGGGCAGCAGCAACGGCTTGGACCCCTGGGTCCCCAGCCTGCAGGCTCCCCACGAGGAGCATAGGAGGAAGCAGGGGCAGGGTCCCCAGCACTTGTTACAAACCACACGATGCACCTTAACTCACCCACCACGAGGCACTTTACAGATTGGGGGGAAGGGTTTTTTTGTTTTGTTTTTGTTTTTAATTTTAAACAACATTGAAGAAAACATTAGAGACAAAAAAAAATTGTTAAGGAGACTCTAAGCACTCCCTTTCCCTTTTGGGGATAGGGGGAGCAACAATGGAAGATCCACAGAGGTTTTTGTTTCTTTTTTTTTTTCTTTTTTTTTTTTTTTTTTTTTTAAGAAAAAAGAAAAACAAACAAAAAAAATGGTTAGGAGACTGAAAGAAAAAACACACTGTTATTTTGGGGCAGTGGGGACACGGGCCCCACGGACCTGTCCTGCCTGGCCCCCGAGGCTGCACTTACCCTCCCTGCCCCACACGGTGGGCCACTGGGGTAACTGGAAGCTGGGGTGCCAGCAGTTTGCACAGCGAGGCCCCCTCAGCCCCGCCGGCCGGACCCGCTGTGAACGGCTCCCTTGTTGCTGTGACTGTGGCAGAGGTGTCTGAGGTGGGGGCCAAAGTAGCCCCTTGGCTTTGCTGCTTCTGGGGAAAGTTGCACAAATGGGCCAGGCCGCCTCAGCGCCCCAGGCTGCCACCCTGCGCCGGCTGACAGGGTGGATGGGAGAGGGCCGGCAGTGCCAACCTCATCTGGCTGTCAGGCCGGCAGAACTTCCACTCTGGCCCTGGTGAGGGGCTTCCCCCTCCGCTGCCATTCGGGGGGCCGGCCTGGGTGTGAAGCTGAAGGTTCCAGCTCCCTGCCTTGCCACGTGAATGTATTCTCTGGGCCACGAGCCCCTGCTGCGCCCGCTGCCTCAACCCGAGAGAGGTGGGGGCGGAGCAGTTCCTCCAGGAGCTGGAGAGAGAGGCGCCACTTCATGACTGTTGTTCCTCCTGTGAAGGGGGCAGGCGAGGGGCCAAGGAGGCCACGGGAGTGGGCCGCTTGGGGCTTCTGGTTGCAGTGCGGGGCTGTTAGAAGGGAGCCCCCCACCTGCAGCCAGCTGTGTGGGATATGGACCACCCAGCTCGGCCCTGACCCCTCCATTGACCAAATGGGAGAGGAGCAAGCGGCCTCTCCCCTCCCTGCTCCCCTCATGTTTTTAAATGTTGGGTAGGGTGGGGTGTCAAGAATGGGAGTGTCTGTCTCTCCTGGGTCGGGGGTAGGCTGCCCTTCACCAACTTATTCCCAATCACCTACCTGGGTTTGTCTCCATTTGGGTTGTTTTTTTTTTTGTTTTTTTTTTTTAAAGTTTGTTGTATCTTTTGGATTTCTCATTTAACTTCTCCCGTGGACCTCATTGCTCAGAGCGCAGTATTAGGGCAAGATTCTGCCACTGCCTCCCCTCCATGAATGTATTTATCCTTCCTGCCCTGGGGAAATGGGGAGTGGCCCCAGTTTTCTTTCCCCATCTATCCCCAGAGAGATGATTTTTTTAACTTTTTTTTTTTTTTTTTTTTTTTTTTTTTGCACCAAAGTGGCAACTGGGTCAGTGTTGGGGGATAAAGCTGGCCTCGGGGGTGGAGGGGCCCCCTCCACCTGCTTCTCCCTGGTTTCAACAGTGTTAGCGTCCGTGAAAAGACAATATTCTCTCTAAAGCAATAAGGGGGTGATGGGCCAGGGGGAAATGTCTTGCTGCTGCTGGCCCCCCAGCTCCCCCTTTCCTCGAGCCAGTATTTGGTGGCATTAGAGGTGTTGGGGGAGTACTGTTGTGACTGAATGTAACTGCCCCCACCCCTGCCGCAGCCAATGCAGGGGGAGGGGGGATGACACTCTTCCCCGGCTCTTCCTTCTCCTCCCCCCCCAGCTAAAGAGACTTTGAATTTAGGGGGTCCTTGAGCCTGGAGAGGCCTTAACCCTGTGAGGAAGTGTAGGGGGAGCCCTCTCCCACCCCCATCCCCTTCTGAGAGTGGTCAATGTTTACAAGCCCCTGAGCCCCCCAGCCCAGGGACTCAGGCCCCTTGCTGTCCTTTCCCAGCCCGTCTTCCTGGGCCCCGGCTGCTCCCCCGCCCTTCCTGGGATTAGGGTGGGTGCAGGGGTCATTCTGTATCCTTGTCTGCCTTGTACCCACCATCTCCCCAACCTGTGTGACTCCCTTCTCGTCTACCTGCCTCTGTAAATACTCCGCTTCCCCCCAATAAAACTTGGTGTGTGTTCTCCCCTCCTGCGTCTGAGTTGTTTCTTGGGGTAAGGGGATGTTGGGAACGAGAGGCACAGCTCGAAAGAGCTGGGAACTGAAAGAGCCACAGGCAAGGGGTGGCTGTGGTCGGCCAGCCTAACCAGGCCAGACTAGAAATGGGAGGGCTGTGTGTGTGGAACACCTGTGACCTGCGGGCCAGAGAAGGTCCTCCCACCTGTGACTCCGCTTCCGGCTGAGGAGGAGTGGTAGTCCCCACCCCACTACTTGGAGCCCCACATCCCCCCAGCCGGTCTGCCGCTGGGGACAGATACCTAGAGCGAGGAAGACACAAGCAAGGGTAGAGACCAGGTACAGAGTTGGAATTGGTTCCTTTATGGAAAAACTGAAAATATAATAAAAATTAAAATAAAACCAGTTTTAAAAAAGCCAGCCCCTGGAGTTTCCACCTCCTGCCTCTGGCCCTCCAGAGGGATGAGGCCCTGACCCCAGGGCAGCAAAAGGATGAGGGCTTTCTGCCCCTCCTCTTCCCCCATTCTATTCCCATCTTAAATCTCCACAGTGGGGGCCCCGGGAGGAACCAAACCTGGGTAGGGGAGCAGGGACCCGAGGCCCCGTGGCCCGAGGAGGGAGGCTTGGTGTGCACCCAGCCCCAGAGCTCCCGACCTGTAGTGTGGGCATGGGCAGGGCCCCTCCTAGCCTGGGCCCAGCTGGGGTCGGGGCTGTTAGTTCCAGATCTTGAGGAAGGAGTCCCAGGAGCCTGTGGCCACAGCCATGCCATCGTCAGTGACCCCAAGGCAGCTCACTCGGTTGTCGTGGCCTGCGAGGACACCTGGGACGGAGCGGGACGTCAGAACTCCAGCCTCGTTTCCCTGTCCCCGCCCACCGCCTGCTCAGCTCCCAGCTCTCACCTGCACGGTCGCCCTTCATGGCATCCCAGATGTTGCAGTTGAAGTCGTCGTAGCCAGCGAGCAACAGCCTGCCGCTGCGCGAGAAGGCAACAGAGGTGATGCCACAGATGATGTTGTCATGGGAGTACATGAGGAGCTCCTGGTCGGCCCGCAGGTCAAAGAGGCGGCACGTGGCGTCGTCAGAGCCCGTGGTGAAGGCATAGCCGTTGGGGAAGAACTGCAGGACACGAGACCAGAGTGGGATGAGGGTGCAGGGCAGGGCCTGGAGCCTGGCCAAGATGGGCCAGCCCAGCTCGCCCCAGAACTTACAGCCACGGCATTGATGTCGGATTCGTGGCCGATGAAGGTCTGTCGGCACATCGAATCCCGCACGTCCCACAGCTTGATGGAGGCATCACAGGCCCCTGACACAAAGGTGCGGCCATCGGGGGCCAGTGACAGGGACATCACATCCCCACTGTGTCCAGCAAAACCCACCGTCTGCTGGCCCGTCTCAATGTCCCACAGGGCACTGGAGGGGTGACAGGAAGAAGGAATGGATCAGAGACGGGTGCAGGACAGACTCCCTCTCCCCTACCCCTCCACCCTGTGAGCCCAGGCCCAGTGAAGCCTCCACACAAGGGGCACCGGGAGCCACTGGGTGCCAGAAGCCTGCTCCTGTCCCAGGTGAGAAGGGGTCCCCCACTTCCCCCTCCTTCCTGCCACCGGAGCAAAAGGCTGAGTGTTCAGAACAAGGGTTCTGCCGGTGCTTGCGCAGGGTGGGGACTACCGCCTGAGCACTGAGGCGGTGCTCCCTCCCCCGGCAGGAAGTGTAGGTGAGTCCCGACTGCCTAGCCCTGGCAGGGCCTCACCAGGTGGTGTCCCCAGAGCTGGTGATGATTTGGTTGTCATCCAGGAAGCGGCAGCATGACAGGTACCCTGGGGAAAGGGGCTGGTCAGCCGGGTCTTTAAGGGAGGGCAGTACAGCCCCTCACCCCGCAACAGTGCCTGTGGCTTGCCAGGCGCCTCTCACCAGTGTGGCCAGGCAGCTCCCGGCTGACCCTGACATTGCCCTCACGGGTCTTGAGGCTGTAGATGGAGCAGATGTTGTCCAATCCCCCACAGGCCACAAAGTTTCCTGAGGGCGCGTAGGCACAGGTCATGACCCAGGAGGAGCGCAGCGGGATGGCATGGACCTATGGACGAGGGGCAGTGCCCAGGGTCAGAGCCAGCCAGGGCCTGCAGCCCAGCCCCATCCGGCCTCAGGTGCCACCTCTACCTTGTTGGTGGTGTAGCTGTCCCAGATGATGAGCTTCCCGTCCTGGGAGGCACTGACCAGCAGCCTGTCGGAGAGTGGATGGAGACACAGAGGGGTCAGGGTGGGAAGCCCCCTCTGGAGGCAGGACACCCTTCCCCCTCTCCCATCTGGTGGGAGACAACTCCCAGCAGCAGCTGAGAAGTTCCTGTCGGTATGGCCCTGTTTCCCATCCCCTGGGGATGTCTGGGAGTCATGGGCTTCCCAAACAGACTTGGCAACACGGGCATCCTGTTTCTGGCACCAGACGTGCAAGGTTACCCCTGCCCACCCTGCCTGCCATAAACTCAGCCCAAGGCAAACACGACAGCTCAGCACACAGCCCCAGCCGCACCCACCTTGAGTCTGTCCCCCAGTGCATGGCGTAGATTTTTGCCAGGTGCCCACGGAGGGTCCTCCGTGTCCTCATTTGGATTCTCCCCACTGGGTCCAGCCCAGCTGTGATCTGGAGGTGGAGGCAGAATGGGCTCAGGAAGGTTCAGGCGGCAGGGCCCTCTGAGAAGTATGCTTCCAACCCGTGCTCCTTCCCTAAACCCAAGTCCAGCCCTGGATTCATCTCACCTGGGTCAGTGTTGAATCCCCACATGCTTTTCGGGCATCCTATAAGAGACGGCAGAGCCATTCATAGAGAAACACGAAGATAAGACAAGGAGGAGAGGAAAGAGAACAGGAAACAGGGGAATGGAGAGGATGAGACAGGAGTATATTAGGGTACCCCACCACCACCCACACACAAACCCCTCCCCTGGCCCGGTGCACACAAGCCACCCGGCCCTGCCCGCTCAGCCGCCGCAGCCCGGCAGCTAGGCCCTCACCCGGATCTGGTTCCGGAGCTGCTCAGCCTCCTGTCTCAGTTGCTCCAGCTCACTCATGGCGCCGGGCCCGTGGGGCGGGGTTGGGGGCGGCTGGGGGCCGCGGGACGGGGGCTGGGGGAGGCAGCTCCTCGCCGCTGGCCCGAGGCCTGGGGGATGCAGGGCTGACGTCAGGCCCAAGGCCGCCGGGGAAGAAGGGGGAAAGGCGGGGTTGACGCGCGGCCCGGAAGGGGTAAGTACAGGTCGGAGGGGGAGGGGGCGCCAGCGGTGGCCGCGGTCCCCCGGACAGAGCACGGGCCTCTGGCACGGGAGAGACGTAGCCGGGGAACAGCTGACTTCCCCAATCTTCCTCCCGCCCCCCGGAAACGGAGCGGGAAGCTCAAGAGGAAGCGCAGGGGAAACTCCTCCCTCGGACAGCAGCCCGGGCGGGACACCCGCGGCAGGAACTGGGGTGCGGGAAGGGGCGGGGAGAGTCCCTTCGAAAACAGACCGGGCGTCCTCCCCGGCCCGCAGAGACACCGCCCTCCCTAGCACCTAATTTTATAAGGGACGGTGCCTCTTTAAATTCACCCCCATACACCGCATACCCTCCACACACACATCCCCAGCTTCGACTGGGGGTGGGGGAGACCAGAGGGGAAAGCTGGGCTGTTCGTGGGGTTGCCTAGGCAACCGTCACCCGGACTGAGAGCACCTCATTGGTGAAGTGCCCCCACCCTAGCCCGGTTGCCGAGGCAACCGCATCCACGGCTGAGACCTGTAGGGTGGATGACCCCACCCCCGGCCCCACCGCCCCCGCCCGACCCAGCCTCCCGCCCCTCTCCAGAACCAGCCAGGGTGGCTGTTTACAGGATTTGGGAAAAGCCGATTGGGCACTAATAGGTTCGGGACGGCTCACCCCGGATTATCCCTGGGCCGGCTGCGCCCCATTAGCCGCCCGCGGCGGGTGGAGGCGAGGGTGGCGAGGTAGCCAGCCCCAAGCCGCTGCTCCCTCCAGCGGCTAGGCCGCCCGCTCCGGCGCGCCCGCAGAAAGCCCGTGGGAGCCGCTCTCGAGTAATTAGGACTCCAAAGAGAGGTCCCCGGCCCAGAGGCGCGGAGCTGCTCTCTCCCAGGCGCCGGCGGGCGGGCGAGCGGGCGGCCCCAGGCGGCCCGGCTCCCCAAAGAGCCCAGCCCGCGGGCTCCGCGCCGGGGCCCCAGGGGCCTGGCTGGCTCCGCTCCAGGGCCCGGAGTCCTGCCCCCCCTCCCCTTTAGACACCTGTGTGATCTGGCCATGCACACTGCACTCTGCCCACCCAGGCGTCCCCCATCCTGCTCCCACTTCCCCCGTACCCTGGGCGTTCCTCTTCCCCACTGACATTTCCCCTCTGTTCAGCTTTTCTACACCCGCGCCCGAGGACGCCCCTCCAAAAAAGGGAGGGGGCAAAGCCCCCCACCCCACTTCCCCAGCTCCGGACAAAGCCCCTTCCTTCCAGCTGCCGGCAGCCCAGGCGGGGCGGCAACGCCAGACGCCCGGGGCAGAAGGAAGCAGGCCGGGAGGAAGCCGCTGGGGGCGGGGGCGACGCTCCCAGACCTCAATCCCCATCACTCGCCAGGGCCCCCTAGGTGGGCCCGGGTTCTGGGCATACAGCAGCCGGGGGTACCACGGAGAAATGGGGGTGCAACCACCTCCGCAGGTCTAGTGGGGAGAAGGGGAAGGGACAAGGGAGGGTCCCCGGATCTGGCAGCTGGAAGGCGCGGGCCGGTGCCGCGCTGCGAAGCGCAGTGGGCCTGGTCCTCCGGCCCCCACGACCTCCTTTTTGCCAAAATGAAGGGGGGGGGGGGGGGGGGGGGGGGGGGGGGCCGCCTGGGAGCTAAGCGTGGGGTTAGGACTACTAAGGGGAATAGGGTGCCGAGGTGTCCGGTCTAGGGTAATGTGGCCAGAAAACACGGGCAGACCCCAAATCGAGGTGGAGACGAGGAGAAGGGTAGCCTCGCGGCCCTGCCTGCCTCAGTGAGGATTCTGGAGTTTTGCAAGGCGAATGCCGGCGGGGGTGCGAAATGGGAGGACACGAGGGGTGCTACCCAGGGGCAGGCAAGGGGGTGGTAGAGGTGGGGAAAGGGGGCGGGGCGGGGCCTAGAGGAAGCCCCGAATTTAGACCCCCAACTTCTCAGGGAACAAGAGGTAGGTGGGGCTGGCCTGGGATCTGGGGTCAGGCAAAATAACCCCGATGGTGCAGCGAGAGCGTGCGTTATTGGAGGCGAGGGTCCCCCGGTTTCCCTTCCGGGTTTGGGAGCGACGGGGCCAGAAAAAGGGAGGGGAGGTCTGGAGAGTTACGTCCGCTCCCGAGAGGCCAGACCGGGGAGACAGACAGAAGAGAGGTTCCCCCCTGGGAATTTGGGGCTTAGGGGGGGAATGAGGACTCCTTTTATCAGCGGAGGTACCTGTGGCGGTGGGACTCTGCGAAGGGTCGCTAGAGGAGCGCGGGAGGTCCTGTCTTCCTCCGCGGCGGAGGCGGCAGCGGCGGCGACGCGGATGGATTTCCTCAGTCACCGCAACTCACCGTCCAGCTCTGCTCTCCCTAGAGCGGAGGGATCCCGCCCGCCAGTGACGCGGCCGTCGCCGCCGCGCCCAGGGCCCGGCTGGGCGAGACCAACTACTTAGTGGGGGGAACCCGGAAGGGAAAATACCACCTAAGGGGCAAATATTGGCCCTGTCACATCAAAGATATTACTCCACACTATTTCCACACAAAACGGACCAAAACAGATGCTTTGCCTCCCCAAAAGGCACAAGACATCTCCCCCGGGACTAGCAGAGATGGTACCGGCATAGGGGAGGGTGAAACCGCTGGATGATCACGTGACCTACCCTCCCGGATTGGGCGGCTCCAGACTGGGAAGGGGAGTTCGACGCCCCAGTTCTCGCCCTGGCTCCGCCCCCTGCATGTGAGGCCACGCCCCTACTTAGGGGGTGGAGTTGGAGAGATCCTGACCCACGCAGGGCTAGCCCGCAGGCCTCAGCGCTGTAGAGGAAAGGGCAGCGATGCCGAAGGTACCCGAGCAGGAAGGAGTGGGGGCAGCTTCTGCCCCTGGGAACTCAGGTGTGCTGTGAGAAAAGTCCTGCCCAGGCAGTGTCCCCACGTTGCTCAGTGGGCTTTTGTAGAACTCTTTACAGGGCTGCATGACACCGTAATAACAACTCATATTTATTGATTTCCATACTTATTTAACGCTCACGACAATATTATGAAGTTAAGTACTGGCATTGTTACCATTTTATAGTAGTGGAAACAGATTTCTAGGGCTGCAGAGTTAAGATATGAACCAGGGCAGCTTTGTCGACTTTACTGTGTGCAGCCTCTTGATGAACCCCTGGACCATCCCTGTAAAGGGATGAGAATGTAAGTATAAGCCTCAGTTTCCACATTTACAAAATGAGACTGTTGATAGCTAACTGCCCTGCAAGTCACCTTGGATTGTTATGAGATCCCCACAGATTGTGAAAATGTTTTGGTAAGTTCAAGTCAATGAATAGCTTTCGCGTCCTCATGAAATTTAAAAGTAAAAGTATCAAAACAGACACTTTTCATGTAACCTCTGTTGAAGGCATTACAAATAGTTTTCAAAGCACCAATTTTTTTGGGGGGGGTGCAGATCTTAGTTCCCCAACCAGGGATTAAACCCGGGCCCCGGCAGTGAAAGCACTGAGTCCTAACCCACTGGACGGCCAGGGAATTCCCGTCAAAGCACCAATTTTTTTTTTTTCAAAGCACCAATTTTTAAAGAAAATAAGAAAAAAAGTCATTCTTACTTAAGCACAAATTCCATGTATGTGCACTCACCAATTCAGTGATATATTAGCAGTAGATAAGAGATGTCAATTAGAATTTGGAAAGGACCTTATATTTACTTCAGTTTCAATCTCCAGATGGGTGAAGTGACTTCCCAAAAGTCATTTAGTAAACTAGCAGCCGATGACTAGAACCCAATTTTGTTAATCTCTATAGGGCATCTGACACTGCTTCCTCTCACTTGGGTTCTGTGCTAACATGCTTCCTTGTTTTAACCCAATCAGCAAATATTTATTGAGTCCCAAAGATGTATCAGGCACTGTCTTAGGCCCTGGTGATACAACCTCGAATTTGTGCACCCTCCTCTGCCTGCAGGGAGCTTACAATCTACAGAGGAGACAGATGGTAGACAACCATGGAAATAACTATTAGTACTGGAGGCTTGGAAGTGCCATTTACTGAGAGGAGAGCAGCTGGAAGGGGATATATTTGGGGAAGAAGATCAAGAGTTTTAAGTTGGGACGTGTTAGGCTTGAGGTGCCTAGGAGAGGTGCAAGGCAGAATGCTCAGTAGTGGCTGTCGAAGCAGGTCTGGGGCTCAGCAGGAGTCTGGGTTGGAATAGAGCCTTGAGAATGAGTGGCATTTTAGAGCAGATGAAATCATAAAGAGGTTCAGGGAAAAGACAAGATGGCCTAAGACCAAGCCCTGAGGAGCTCCAACATTTAAAGGTCAGGCAGAGGAGAACAGGCTGCCAAAGGAGAAGCCAGAGAGCTAAGAAGAAAATCAGGAGAACGTGGAATTCTGGAACCCAACAGAATTTTTGGAAAATTCTGTTCCAAAAAAGGAATGGTAAACTGTGCTGAATGCTGCAGAGAGGTGAAACAAAGCTGGACTGGGAAGAGGGCATAGGATTGACTACCGTGGAGGCTGCTGCTGGCTTGGTCTGGAGCATCTGCAATGGATGCTTTGCTAGCAGCAGGCTGAGGACAAGTGAGAAATGAGGTGGTGGAGACAACCAAGGTGGCCAAGGCTTTGGGAATCTTGGCTGCAAGGGGGTATAGAAAGGTGGGGCGGCAATGGGAGGAGAATGTGGAGTCAAGAAATATGTGTTTTGATGGGAGCTCCTGGAGCTTGTTTATGAGAAGGGCTTCCCTGGTGGCACAGTGGTTAAAAATCTGCCTGCCAATGCAGGGGACACGAGTTCAAGCCCTGGTCCGGGAAGATCCCACATGCCGTGGAGCAACTAAACCCGTGTGCCACAACTACTGAGCCTGTGCTCTAGAGCCCACAAGCCACAACTGCTGAGCCTGTGCGCCTAGAGCCCGTGCTCTGCAACAAGAGAAGCCACTGCAATGAGAAGCCCGCGCACCGCAACTAAGAGTAGCCCCCACTCGCCACAATTAGAGAAAGCCCGCGTGCAGCAACAAAGACCCAACGCAGCCAAAAATAATAAGTAAATTTATTTTAAAAAAACCTTGTTTATAAAAATAATAATAATAAAAAAGATAATAATGAGAAGGACAGAAAGGAGAGAGGTGAAGATAGAGACAGGTAGGGGATGACCAGAGGATGACCAATCTCTCTGAGAAGACAGAAGCCCTGGAGCGCATGTGGAAAACCTGGCCCTGGTGGGTCATGGGACACTTCCTCCTCCCTCTGACTGTTCTTTCTCAGGCTTCTCCTCAGCCTTCTCCTCCTCTTCAGGACACTCTGTAAACGTTGATTTTCTCAGGATCCCAGCTTCAGCCTCCTCTTCTCACTCTCCATGTTATTCACTGGTGACTCCAGTCACTACTGGGACTTTCATTACCCCTTAATTGCTCATCACTCTCAGATCTCTGTCTCCACATGCAGACTTGGTGTCTGTCCAACTGCAGACTGAACGTCTCCACCTGCATGTTCATGGACAGTGGTGCACTGGAGTCAGCTCGTGCTAGCTTGCACCAGCTCACAAGAGGCCATTGTATACCTCTCATCCCAACTCCTTATTCAATGATGTCATGTTGATAGTAGTAACTTGTAATCGTTGTGGTGAGAGTATTTACACCATGGAAGTCAGCAAATGCTTCAGATCGAAATTCCCCTTTCCCGAAAAGTTGATTGTTAAAACAGTGACTGCACATCACCGTTTACAGATGTCTCACATTCAACATATTCAAAACTAAAGTAATCCTCTTCCACCCCACCCCATCCTACCCAACCCTACTTCTCCTCTGAATCTCTTGGCCCAGTTAACAGCACCACCATCTGCCCAGGAGCTTCTTACCCCCTCATTCCCCATATCCAAAAGATGGTCAGTTAGTTAGGCTATAGTCCAAGCTGCTAGAACAAAGAGTCCCCAAAATTCAGTGGCTTAAGTGACAACCCCAGAATAGATCCTCCAGGACTGTGGGGCATCTCAGCCATCCTCAACCTGTGGCTTCCATCTCTGTGTCCAATGTGGCCCAGGCATTTCCCACTATTGTATCTGAATCCATCTCTTGGGAAGGGGGGTGGCATGGAAGCATGAGTTCTTTCCTGTTTAAGGACACCACTAACTTCTATTCAGAAGTTGGCCAGATGCAAGGAAGGCTGGGAAATGTAGTCTGTAGCCATATACCCAGTTAAAACATTGTTCATAAACAAAGAAGGGGACTTCCCTGGTGGCACAGTGGTTAAGAATCTGCTGCCATTGCAGGGGACGTAGGTTCAGTCCCTGGTCTGGGAAGATCCCACATGCCGCGGAGCAACTAAGCCTGTGCGCTGCAACTACAGAGCCTGTGCTATAGAGCCTGCGAGCCACAACTACTGAAGCCTACACGCCTAGGGCCCGTGCTCCACAGTAAGAGAAGCCACTGCAATGAGAAGTCCACGCACCGCAATGAAGAGTAGCCCCCGCTCGCCACAACTAGAGAAAGCCCGCGCGCAGCAACAAAGACCCAACGCAGCCAAAAATAACTAAAATAAATAAACTTATTTAGAAAAAAAAGAAAGGAGGGAGATGGCTATTGATGTAAGGCTACCAGTCTACGTCATCAGTGAATACATCTTGTCAGTGCTACCTCTCCAATATTACTTAAATCTATCCGTTCTACTGTACGCCAGCTGCTATTACCTTGGTTCTTGCCTATTTCCTGGCCTTTCAGGATAGTCCCTCTCTAATCAACCTACCAAATAGCTTCCAGGAGGTATCTTTCTAAAATGCAAGTTGGATCATATAACTTTGCTGTTCAAAACCATGCAGTAGTTCCCCACTGACTCCATGACAAAGGCCAAACTTCTTTGCAAGACAGAGAGGCTGGGTCTTTTCCCCTCTATTAAGAATGCCTTCCACCCCCCATTCCAATTCTGCTTCCTGTCAGCTGGGAAATTTTTCATTTTCTCAGTCTTAGTTTAAATATTGCTTCCCTAACTACGTCACTGTTTGTGCCCCACTGCAGTGCTGGCTCCGTGCCTATTGCAGTCTTTACTGGACTTTCTTTCTGGGCACTTGCCACCTGCACTAGGGGCTCCCTGGGAAGCCAGGGCACTTGGCTTGTCTGGAAGAGGTCTCGGTGAGAGCTCACCAAGCAATGAATAGACACAAACAAGATGCCAAATCCTATCCAAGGTGTGGGGTCTGGGGGTCATGGTCCTACCACCTTCAATGTCATTACCAGGTGCTCAGGTTTGGCTAGTGTGAGAACCTCCAGATGACTTTATTGAGCTAATTGTTTAATCATCCATCTTCTAGAATAGACATTAAACTCAGTGAGAGTCACATCAAGTTATATGAGCCATTTTATTCCCAGTGCCTATCAGGCACCTGGAGAACATCTATGAAATGAATAGAAGTATGGCAACATTTTCCCCAGGACCAATACTCTTCACATGCCACAGTTCAAATCTCAGCTGTCCCTTACCAGCTGAGTGAACTTGGGCCAGTTATTTACCTCTCCATGCTTCTGTTTCCCTTGCAAAATGGAGATGATGATCGGGTCATTATGAGGACTAAATTACTTAATATTTGTAAAGCATTTATACAGTGCCTGGCACATAGCAGATGCTTTGTGTTTGCTAAGTAAAAACAGGGTTCAGGCATAAACGAGTCAGTCTTTTTTTTTTTTTTTGCGGTACGCGGGCCTCTCACTGTTGTGGCCTCTCCCGTTGCGGAGCACAGGCTCCGGACGCGCAGGCTCAGTGGCCATGGCTCACGGGCCCAGCCGCTCCGCCGCGTGTGGGATCTTCCTGGACCGGGGCACGAAGCCGTGTCCCCTGCATCGGCAGTCGGACTCTCAACCACTGCGCCACGAGGGAAGCCTAACGAGTCAGTCTTTGACTATTTTTCTAGTTTCATCTTCCCCTGACGCTGGTCTCTGCCACCAGCTCATCTCCAACTCTCCTATTTCCACATATGGACCTTTGCTCACACTGTTCTCTGGGTGGAGGACCTTCCCCACCTTGTTCACCAGTGACCCCTATTTATCCTTCACAATTCAAACTTCACTTTTAGAAGCCTCCCTGGACTCTCAGAGACAGGTAGCCCCTCCCTCCTCTGGGACTCCATTTCACCCCACTTTCATGCATGTCTGAGCTCCCCACTGCACCAAGACTCCTTGAGAGCAGGGATATATCTTATGCACCTTAGTATTCCCATACTTTGTACAATGCCTGGCACACCGTAGGCATAAAAGATGTTTGTTGAATCAATGGATGGATGAATGAAATATATTAATAAACTTTACCTTAACCACTTCCATCATGCAATAGCATGTCATGTCAGATCCTATGACAAATGGAAATTGGCCACAGTTGTCTGGACGGTAAATCAAGTCTAGTCGGTAGTTCGCTGACTTTAGCTTTTCTACCAACCATGAGAGGAAAAATCATTTTACCAGATAGACTACAGATTTCTATGAATAAATGGATAATAATTTTAAAGCCTCAAAAATGCCCTAGGGATTTTCTTAAGACCCAGTGTTTGCTGAATAGCCCTGTGTGCCCAGCTCTTAGCCAGGAACTTGATTCTTGAGTCCTCACCACCACCTGTCCTACGAATGGGGACAGTGAAGCTTGCAGAGGGACATAGAGGTGTTATGAAACAAGGTCATCTGTCAACTGGCTGATGAGAGATGTGAGTTCTAGTCCTGGCTCTGCCCCAGTGGGCTGTGTGACCCAAGACAGGGCCCTGCTTCTATCTGGGGAAATCCCTATAAAATCTAGGAGTTGTATCCAGGATCAGTAAGGTTTCCCCTGACTGGGGTAGTTTCTGAATCTGAGATCCTGACTGGGATGGGGGAGGGGATAGTGGGAATTGACAAGGTGAATTTACAAGGGAAGTAAAGCAACATTATTCAATGTCAACAAAAAGGAGAGGTGCAGACCATGAATAGAATCATTTTCCCCTCCAGTGTTCTCCTTTAATTCTCACCTCAGCATTTTGAAAGATGAAGAAATGAGGCGCTGAGAGGTTAAGGGGCTGTTCCAATTCATCCAGGCCTCAATTTATAGAGGACAATGGCTGACCTAGGCTCACGCTGGGATATTTCTGTTTCCCAACTCCTGAATCAGCTCACCCCTCCCACTGAAGCCTCCAGTCTGGGGAGCCAGGCCTGGGCTCAGAACCACCCCTGGGCATGTGAAATGCCACTGTCGCCAGTGGGTAACGGATGAACCAGCTCAAACCATCTGTCCTTTGGCTAAGGGAGGGTGGAGTCCCTTACAGAATGAGTATCTGATGAGCTGAGAACCTTCAGGGGTATTCGGCCGGCCATCACACAGAACACTCTTCCAATGCTATCTCTGGTCTTATTGCCCCCCACCCCTAAACAAGTAGGTGGGAGTGCCCCCAACACATGCACATATGCATATGCACACGAATGCTGACACACTCACATACATACAGGCACACACCTACCCATATGCTCACATAAGAGTCTCTCAACTGAGCCAGGCTGTCAGAGCCACTCCTTCGCCTTCTCTTTCAAAACTGCTGTGGAGATGGCCTCATGCCAGGAGCCAAGAAGGACCTAGGAGCCTATGAGGGGAAAATCTACTTGCTTGATAAATAACTCCTGAGAAGAACAGATGAAAAGAGAGGGAGAGGGAAAGGAAACTAAAGCTGGTTTAGCTGAGCGCCATGTGTGAACGTGTGTACATGTGCATAAACGTGTGTATGTATAAGGCCCAGGCACCAGAGGACCAGCGAGGAAAAGAGGGACCATCAGAAAGACAAGGGTGGCAAGAAACAGGGAGAAAATGGAGACAACCCCTTCCCGTACCTCTCCCTCTCCTTCCCTACCCTCCCTCTCCCAGTGATTTCATTCAGTCCTGGGTATGGCAGAACCTTGCTCAGGAGCCTGAGAATGGACGCGTCTCGGAGACGATGGCGCCCTTTTCTAGACCCCATTTTAAAAAGTAAGGGAGCAGAGGCCCCCCGTCAGTCACCCTACAGACTCCGAATGGACAAGGTCTCCATCTCTTGCGTACTCCTGCTCTCTGCCAGCCTATCCCTTAGGGCCGGCCTCGAGGTCCTTGCTAACCCCCTCCCCGGCGCCTAAGGTTGAGGTGTCTGCCCCTTTAAAGCAGCGGCCCCCTGCCGGGTTATTGTCTGGCTTCTCAGCCTATCGGCGGCGCCGTTGGGGGCGGGGAACCTGGCCTCCCGATTGGCCGCCCCGCGCCCCGCCCCGCCCGGGGTCCCGGGAGCTGTCCGGCAGCCTCGGTGCTGATCCCGCCGCTGCCCACGGGCCGCGAGCAGCGCTGAGAGGGCACTATGAGCGGGGGCGTCTACGGCGGAGGTGAGCGAGCCTCGGGCTTCGGGCTCTCCAGCCTGGCGCGGCCTCGCCCGAATCCCAGCGCCCCGAACCCGCGAGACCCAAGCTCTGGGCACCCTGGGGCCTGGCACCTCGGCGCTCGAGCAGGTCTAGCCCCTGGTTTGTGTCCTGCGCCACTCCCACCTTCGACCCCCGCCCCCGGACGTTCGCGCGCACCGGGCCCAACCTCTCTACCATTCAACCCACCACCGCCCGGCCCCCAGCCCAGCAAGGAGAGTGGCCTGAAAACGGCCACTGAGCAGAAAGGGACTTTGGGGTCTTGACCCCCACTCCCAGGACCCTAAACTGTTGGCCGAGCTCCCACCCGCACCGTCCGGCGTTGAAGGTGGCTCTGCCCTGACCTCCTTTCGGAACAATCCAAGAGGAGAGAGTTTGGGAGAGATCCCCTCACAAGTCTGTCTCCCCGCACAGATGAGGTGGGGGCGCTGGTCTTTGACATTGGCTCCTTCTCAGTCCGCGCTGGGTACGCTGGGGAGGACTGCCCCAAGGTGAGCCTTCCAGCCCCCTCCCCAAAACCTAGGGCTCCCCTCCAGGCTTCCCAGTGATCCAGGGCTCTCGGAGCCCAGAGAGAAGCTTTGCTGAGTGGGAATGAGGGAGTAAACCCAGGGGTGGGCTGAGGGCCCTGCCATGGGCCTGGAACCGGGCAAGAGATTGATTTCTCTCCGCCCATGCCCCCCCTCCAGGCTGACTTTCCCACCACAGTGGGGCTGCTGGCCGCGGAGGAGGGGGGCGGGCTGGAGTTGGAGGGGGAGAAGGAGAAGAAAGGGAAGATCTTTCACATCGACACCAATGCCCTCCACGTGCCTCGGGATGGAGCGGAGGTCATGTCACCCCTCAAGAATGGCATGAGTACGGGGCCCCCACCCACTGCCTCCTGACACAGACTCAGAGCCCACACCCAACAACCTGGGGCACAGCACCCCACATCCACAGAGTCTTCCTTGCAGCGGCCCAAGTCCCAGGGATGCCCTCACTTCTTCCCACAGCTGCCTGGTTCCTAACCAGGGGCCACCAGATTCCTGGGAAGGGGGGACTTCTGCTGGAGCTTGTCTTATTTCCCCTCCCCCGGATTTTCCTTCCCTCCTTCCTTTCCTTCCTGTCCCTGGACTCCTGCCTGCCCACCCTCATCTCTCCACTGGTCTCCTGGCCCCAGTTGAGGACTGGGAGTGCTTCCGTGCGATCCTGGATCACACCTACAGCAAACACGTCAAGTCTGAGCCAAATCTACACCCAGTGCTCATGTCCGAGGCCCCGGTAAGTGCCTCATCCAGCTGCTAGTCAAGCCCTGGGGCCCACCATTCACCTCTCTCCTCAAGCCATCACTCACTCCACTTGGCTTTTCAAACTTTCCTTCCAACTCCATCATCTTCAACCACTTTCCTTCCTCCCTGGTTTAGTCTCCATGCCTCCCTCTCTCCTCCAGCTCTATCCACTTGCCCTTCCCACAGTCAACCTTATACACTGCCCCACCACCCCAAGTCCTTTTATGACCTTTTAACTTACATTCTTTGTCAATATTATATATACATGTAAAGAATCAATTTGTTTTATAAAGTATGTTAAGAAAAAAAATGCCATTCATAGCCTTCTCCTTCTATTGCCCCTTTTCCAGAGGCAATTGCTCTTCTCTCTTTTAACTTTTTTTTTTTTGCTATTACCTTTTTTAAAAATATTTATTTATTATTATTTCTTAATGAATTTATTTATTTTTGGCTGCGTTGGGTCTTTGTTGCTGCGTGCAGGCTTTCTCTAGTTGCAGTGAGTGAGGGCTACTCTCTGTTGCAGTGCGCAGGCTTCTTGCGGTGGCTTCTCTTGTTGCGGAGCGTAGGCTCTAGGTGCGTGGACTCAGTAGTTGTGGCTCACGGGCTCTAGAGTGCAGGCTCAGTAGTTGCGGCACACGGGTTTAGTTGCTCCACGGCATGTGGGATCTTCCCGGACCAGGGCTCGAACCTGTGTCCCCTGCATTGGCAGGTGGATTCTTAACCACTGCGCCATCAGGGAAGCCCCTGTTTATTTATTATTATTTCTTTTTGGCTGCGTTGGATCTTAGTTGCGGCTTGCTGGATCTTTCATTGCGGCACGGGCTCTTCGCTGTGGCCCACAGGTTCTCTCTAGTTGTGGTGTGCGTATTTTCTCTCTCTCGTTGTGGCATGCAGGCTCCAGGGCGCATGGGCTCTCTAGTTGAGGCGCGTGGGCTTGTTTGCCCTGCAGCATGTGGGATCTTAGTTCCAAGACCAGGGATCGAACCCATGTGCCCTGCATTGTAAGGCAGATTCTTTACCACTGGATCACCAGGAAGTCCCGCCATTACCTTTTATATCTCTAAATATCACACTTAAATTGCTGATTGTGAATTTTTTAGCTTTAAACATTATCTGTGGATTTCCCACTATAGAAAATGAGCATTTGGCTCTCTTTCCTCTCCAGCCCACGCTACACACATTTCTTATTTCTTACCTGAAGTACAGTTGTAGTTTAGGGTTTTGGGTTTTTTTAAGATCAATATTCAGTATTTACACTCTTATTATTATGTATGCTAATCAGGCCTGAACCAGGCAATAAACTGTGGTTTATTTTCCTTTCCTGTGCAACTTTTTGTTTTCTCTAGCACTGAAAATTGTCTTGGTTCTGTTTTCCTTAGTTTTTCTATCTACTTAATAATGTGGCCCTAAATTATTCATCAGTTATCTATATCTTTTCTCAAGACGTTAATTCCTTAAGGTGTTCTATCAATTTCATCTTCAAGAAATCTCCTCAGGAGCCCACTGACCTGCTCTACTTTGGACTAGTTACCTTCTACGCAGAAGATGTAGCTATCATCCTGACATCTCCCTTCACCATCATCTTAAGGAAACACTTTGCCCCTCTCCTGTATTAGAAGTCCTGTTTCCTGTATCACATGACTCCTTTTCTTTATTTTCTTCCTTGTTTTCATGGGGCACATCTTCCACTAACTGCCTTAGAAAGGTCATAAGAAGTAACATTTTTGAGACCTTGCATGTCTAACCTTGGATTGATAGTTTAGCTAGGTATAACACTCCAGGTTGGAAATCATTTTTCTTTGGCATCTTGAAGGCACTTCTCCAATATCTTCTAGCATCTACTGTTACTATCAAGAAGGCCAAAAACACTTATTTCCTGATCCTTTGGTGTAACTTATTTTTCTTTCTTAGAGTTTATAAAATTTTCACTTTGTCCTCAGTGTTTTACAATTTCACAACATTATATGGGTTTATTTTTGTCCGTGGCTCTGGACACCCAATGTGTCACTTTATTTTGGAAACCTATGTCTTTCAACTCAGTGAAAAAATTTTAATTACTTATTTGATGATTTATTTCTTTCAATTTTCTCTATTCTCTCTTTTGAGAAATCCTATTATTTGGATTTTGTACCTCCTGAACTGGTCTCCTAATGTTCTCATCTTTTCTGTTATGTTTTCCATCTCTTTATCTTTTTCCTCTTATTTCCAAGATATTCCCTCAATTTGTTTTTCACCTCTTCTATTGAGTTTTTTGGTTTTTTTGGTTGTTTTTGTATTTTTGCTGTACACGGGCCTCTCACTGTTGTGGCCTCTCCCGTTGCGGAGCACTGCCTCTGGACGTGCAGGCTCAGCGGCCATGGCTCACGGGCCTAGCCGCTCCGCGGCATGTGGGATCTTCCTGGACCGGGGCACGAACCTGCATCCCCTGCATCGTCAGGCAGACTCTTAATCACTGAGCCACCAGGGAAGCCCCTATTGAGTTTTTAACTCATTCCTGCTCCTGTATTTTTATTTCCCGGGAGGTCTTTATTATTCCATGAATGTTACTCTTTAGAGCATCCTATTCTTATTTCATGGGTGCAATATTATTTGTTATCTCATAGGGATATTATTAGTTTTGTCTTTGGAAGTTTTCGTCTCCTTGTGTACTTATTGTTCTTCCAAGTTGCTATTTTTCCCTGCCCTTTCTTGGGAGTCTTTATCTCATTTCCTAGGTTTTTCTCAGATTTCCACAAATCCTTGGTTGTCTGCATATGTTTAGGAATGGGGGACTAAAAAGCTGATTGGGCAGGGTGACTTGCTGACTGCAATCTTTGTTATAGGATGGTCTGACCAGGATGTTGCATCTTTAGATCTTTGATGTAACTCACAGGGAAGACTTCCAACCTGAAGACAGGACTGCCCAACCCCTTTCTGGAAGCCAAGTGAGCAAATAGGGCTGATGTTATCAGCATTCAATATGCATGGCATCACTTAATTCCCCTCTTTTAAGTATAGTGTCCTCACTCCCAACAGTGACAAGTGTCCCACCAGTTCAGAGACCCTCAGTTTTACTCTCTCCAGAGAATAAATTTCCACTCTTCTGCTGAGGTTGGAGTGGGCAATAGCCTAGTGCCATGGAATTAGGATGAGAGTTTAGGGATCTGTTACTTGAATAGCTTTAAACAATCTTATTTTATTTCCCCTTTCCTTCCACTTCCAGAGCTACCTGAAACTACCAATTCCCAATCCCTGTGAGGATTCTGCCATTTAGCACAGGCAGTTGTTGGCTTTTTCCACTACCAGTTTAGGAGTCAGCATTCTTGAATCTGTTAAGTCAGTTACTGCTCACCTAACTGATTTCCAACCTTCAAAAATTTGTTGCTGTTTTCTCATTTCTTGTTCTTCTCAAGCTTTAAGGGTTTATGCCTCTCTGTCTCTCTCTCAGGTAAAATTCGCATGACATAAAATTAACCTTTTTTAAGTTAAAAATTCAGTGGCATTTAATACATTCACAATGTTCTGCAACCATCACCTCTATCTAGTTTCAAGACATTTTCATCGGCTTCCCTGGTGGCGCAGTGGTTGAGAGTCTGCCTGCCGATGCAGGGGACACGGGTTCGTGCCCCAGTCTGGGAAGATCCCACATGCCGCGGAGCGCCTGGGCCCGTGAGCCATGGCCGCTGAGCCTGCGCGTCCGGAGCCTGTGCTCCGCAACGGAAGAGGCCACAACAGTGAGAGGCCCCCGTACCGAAAAACAAAAACAAAGACACATTTTCATCACCCCCAAAGAAAACCCATTTTCATTTAGCAGTTTCTCTCCACTCCCCCTGCCCCCAGCCCTTGGCAACCATCAGTTGGTTTTCTGTCTCTATGGATATATCTCTTCTGGATCATTCATATAAATGGAATCATACAGTATGTGACTTTTTATGTCTGTATTAATGTTTTCGAGGTTCATTTATGTTGTAGCTGACTGACTGATATTCCATTGTATGGATATACTACAATTTGTTTTGCCGTTCATCTGCTGATGGACATTTGAGTTATTTCCACCTTGGCTGTCGTGAATAGAGCTGCTGTGGGCAGCTGTGTACAAGGATTTGTTTGAGTACGTGTTTGCAATTCCATTGGGTATATAACTAGGAGTGAAATTGCTGGGGCATGTGATAATTCTATGTTAATTTTTTGAGGAACTGCCAATCATTTTCTACAGCTGAGCCATGTAACCTCCCCAACAGCAATGGACAAGGGTTCTGATTTCTCTACATCCTTTCCAACACTTGTTATTTTCTGTTTTTTCGTTTTGTCTTGTTTTTAAATTATTATCACCACCCTAGTGGGTGTGAAGTGGAATCTCATTGTGCTTTTGATTTACATTTCCCTAATGGGCAAAAATATTGAGCATCTTTTTTTTTTTTTTTTTTTTGTGGTACGTGGGCCTCACTGCTGTGGCCTCTCCCGTTGCGGAGCACAGGCTCCAGATGCACAGGCTCAGTGGCCATGGCTCACGGGCCTAGCTGCTCCGTGGCATGTGGGATCTTCCCGGACTGGGGCACGAACCCGTGTCCCCTGCATCAGCAGGCAGACTCTCAACCACTTTGCCACCAGGGAAGCCCTGGGCATCTTTTTATGTGCCTGTTGGCTTTTGTGAGTTTGGGGGGTTTTTGTTGTTGTTTTTTAAATTAATTCCCCCTCTATTATAGTTTTGCTGGGATCTTGGGAGGGAATAAAAGTAGATGTTTGTATTCAATCCAACATTTTTACCCAGAAATCTTCTTCCTCAGCTTTCTTGCCTCTGAGATGATTAGAGTGAGGAAGAGGGATGTACTGGCGGCTGGGGGTGGGGGGGCTGAAGTACGTATTGCACAATCAAGAGTACTGGGCTACGAGTCAAGAGACTGTGACTCTAGACCCAGCTCCACCAAGAGCTTTCTGTGTGATCTGGGCCAGTTTCCCTCTCTAAGTTTTGTTTTCTTCAGTTGAGTTTGAATTGTGATCTTTAAAGTTCTTTATAGTTCTCACATTCTAAAGATCTATGAGGGTCAGGGGACCTGACCTCTGTCCTCAGCGCAAGATACGTGTTGGGGTGGCGGGTATGTACGTGGATCGGTGCCTTTCCCTTCCTGAATCTTCCCCTCTTGCACTTTCTCCTCAGTGGAACACACGGGCCAAGCGGGAGAAGCTGACGGAGCTGATGTTTGAGCAGTACAACATTCCTGCCTTCTTCTTGTGCAAGACAGCTGTGCTTACTGCGTATCCACTGGGTTAAGCTTCTCTGCCAGAGTGGAGGGTCAGGGTGGGGGGTGTGGCGTTCTGAGCTGGAGGCTGAGCCTGATTCTATGGAGAGTAATATCCTGGATGGGCAGACAGCCCCCTGAGCCCCATTAATGCAGAGGGCCCCTGGGGGCTAAGTGCCTTGGACCTTGGGGTGGCCAGCTCAGCGGCCCTTTCCCATTCCTTGGATCAGGCTGGGCATTGAGAGTAGGGACAAGTAGACAGCAGGGGCTGGGGCTGGAGGGAGGAGGGAAGGATATATGACACTGAGGTGTTTGTTCCCTTCCCAAGCAGCCAATCAGCATTTATTTTATTTAAGGATCTGCCTTGCCTTGAACCCTATGCTAGGCAGTGGGGCGATACAGCCCCTAATTTCAGAGAGCCCATGGGACATAGAACTAAACCTAAAGAGAGGCTGGGAGCTCAAAAGGAAGGAATAGAGGAAGAGAGTGTGATTCGGACAAGAAAAAAGTGACAAGGGTCTCAGCTGCCTTTCTCTAGCGGATGGGTCACAAACTAGAAGGAGAGATTTGCAGACTGGGAATGGGCTGGATCCAGGAAAGAAGAGAGTGACTAGGCCAGACTCGGGTCCCAGCCCCCTCTTGCTGCTGTCTCTTTGACCTACCCATCCCACACCAGCTTTGCAAATGGACGCTCCACAGGTCTGGTGCTGGACAGTGGGGCCACCCACACCACGGCCATTCCAGTGCACGATGGCTACGTCCTGCAGCAAGGTGGGGCCTCGGCAGGGGTCGGGGGTGCCTTGAGGGACCAGGTCCTGACACCCCCTCCTTTCCAGGCATTGTCAAGTCACCCCTGGCAGGGGACTTCATCTCCATGCAGTGCCGAGAGCTCTTCCAGGAAATGGCAATTGACATCATCCCGCCTTACATGATCGCAGCCAAGGTGGAGCCTCTGGGATGTCCTGGGCACTGACCCTATGACTGTCGACCCACTGACCCATCAGATATCAGGGTGGGGAGCAGCCAGGCCCCAGAAGGACCCTCAGCCCTCAATTTGCAATTGAGGCATCAGAGATCTGGACAGGCTGAGGGATATGGCCGAGGTCCCACAGCCAACTGCTAGCAGGATGTGTATGTGAGGGCCAGTGTGGTGGGTACTGGTGTCCAGTAGACCCAGGTTCAAGGTCTGCTTCTGCCGCAGAAGAGCTGTGTGACCTAGAGCATGAGACTGAAGCTCCCAAGCCTCAGTTTCCTCCCCTGTAAAATGGAATAACAGCATGTAGGGCTGCCGCGAGTGTTAAATGAGACACTGCATGCAAGGGATCCCCACGTGGAACGTGGATCCGTAAAAGGCTGTTTCCTTAAGGTCTGGCCGCCTACTGGATTCCCCAGGGCGCTCAGTGTTCTCCGACCAAAGCCTTTCAGATCAGCTGTACCCACTGCACACATGGCATCTGTGGGGATGGGCTTTCCCCGTTCTCTCTCCTCTAACAGGGAAGGGGGAGAAACACCTTTTCTGGGCAACAGAGCAGAGAACCCAGTGCCCATTAGCTGCAGAGCTGGCAGGTGTGGTCAGGGTAGGCTGGGCCAGTGTGGGATGGGGTAGGGTGCTCACAGGCTGTGTCCCCACAGGAGCCCGTACGGGAGGGCGCCCCCCCCAAACTGGAAGAAGAAGGAGAAGTTACCCCAGGTTTCCAAGTCCTGGCATAACTACATGTGCAATGTGAGGCGCTGGAGAAATCCCCCCAAACCCCCGCGCCCCCCACCTCCTAGTCCCCTGCCATGAGCCGCGGGGAGGGACAGAGGCCCTGCAGGCGGAGTGGGGTGGGCCCTGAGATGGGAACCCAGCCCTCACCACCTCCCTGGGTTTTCAGGAGGTGATCCAGGACTTCCAGGCCTCCGTGCTGCAGGTCTCGGACTCTCCCTATGACGAGCAGTAAGTGCAGCTCATGGCTGGGGGGTGGGGAGTGGAAAGGGGGCAGGCCTGGAGCTCAGGGGGGACCGCTGGTCTTTTGGGAGCACCCCCAAGCAGAGTCTTGCTCCTTCCTGGGCAGGGTGGCTGCGCAGATGCCCACAGTGCACTACGAGATGCCCAATGGCTACAACACAGACTATGGTGCGGAGCGACTCCGCATCCCTGAGGGCCTGTTTGATCCCTCCAATGTCAAGGTGGGGCTGGGTGGAGGGCCCTGGATCCTGGGGTGTGGGAGAAGCTGGGAAGGATCACAGAGGTCTGGGAGAGGGGACAGAGGGCCCAAAGCCCAGTCACCTTTCTCTGCAGGGCCTTTCGGGGAACACCATGCTAGGTGTGGGCCACGTGGTGACCACCAGCATCGGCATGTGCGACATTGACATTCGCCCGGTGAGGCCCAAGCCTGAGTCTTGGCAGAGGGGCCCAGGAGAAGCTGGGGGCGGGGAGGGGCTGTCCCATGACTGCTCACTCCTCCTCCCTGCTCTCAGGGCCTGTACGGCAGTGTCATTGTCACTGGTGGGAACACGCTGCTCCAAGGCTTCACTGACAGACTCAATCGAGAGCTTTCCCAGAAGACTCCACCGGTAGGAACCCACCCCTGGCCAGGGCCCTGGACTCCAGTCCTGGCTCAGCCCTTCAGGACCAAGTCCTTCCTCCTTCCCACACATCAAGCAAACGTTCTGGCCACCAGAGTGGCCCCTTCCTGCTGTGGCTTCCCAGTCTTCCCTACCCCCAGCCCTGTCCCTTCCCAGAAGCCAGGTGTCTGCTTCCCCCAGCCCCTCTTTCTCCCCAGAGCATGAGACTGAAGCTCATCGCCAGCAACAGCACCATGGAGCGCAAGTTCAGCCCCTGGATCGGGGGCTCCATCCTGGCCTCACTGGTGAGAGGGGAGGGGCCTGGCCTAGCGCTGAATGTGGGGAAGAGCAGATCCAGACAGCCCCCATCGCCTTGCCTGCCTCCTCATTCATTCATTCAACAAACATTTATGAAAGGGCAGTCACTGCTCCCAGAAAGGTGGATCCTACATCAGGACACAAATCAGGGAGAGGAGGACAGGAAGCCGGAGAGGTTGGCTGGGATGAGATTGTGGTGGCCCTGTGTGCCAGGGTGAGACCCTGAAGGTTTGGGGCAAGGTGATGTGATGGCCACAGGCACGTTTGGGAAGGTTATGTCAGACATGAGTCTTTGGGGATCAGGGTATGAGCTGGATGTGAGGGGACCTTGCCAGGAGGTTCTTCCTATTGTCCTGGAGTCATGGAATGGGTAGCAGTGGGGATGGGGTGGTGAGCAAGGGGCAAACAGAAGGAGGCTGGCAGGTTGGTTCTGGGGCGGTAGGTGGGGAGTTCAGCCTGGACCAGCTGCTGGGGTAGAGGCAAGACGCTGAGCGAGAGGTGCAGATGCAAACTGCATCTGGGGGTGCAGGTGTCAGCCACACAGAGCGGGACAGCAGGGCCATGACAGGACAAGAAGGATATCCACTAGAGTGGGTGCCCCCAAGGAGACAGAAACAATGGTCAGAGTGACAGGAGACTGAACCCCTGAAGTTAGCTCAGGGCTGAGAGTGTGTCAGTCACACAGTTGTTGAGGGCCTCCCGTGCACCTGAAGTGGACAGACAGCCCGACCTAGTCCCCGCCTCTGTGCGTGGGAACAGCCTGGAAGCCGAGACGATTAAACAGGAGGTCATCACAAAGTGTGGGGTGTTCCTTCAAAGGAAGACTTGATTTTGTTCAGGGGTCATGAAGGGCCTCTAAGGGGCACTCAAGCTGAGATGAAAGAGTGAGTAAGGACTTATGAGGCAAAGTGGGAGAGAGGGTGCTTGGCTCCTGCGGGGAGCTAGGCGAGGCCAAAGGCAGTGGGTAGATGCTGTGAGATCTGAGTTGAGTGAACTCACTTGGGCTGCAGAGCAGAGAGCGGATTGGAGGGGGCTGCTGTGGTCTCCACTGTGACCTGCGTTTGACGGCGGAGCAGATATCGGGGTGGAATTGAAAGCTTATCAGAGGTCTGACTGACAGAATCTGGACACTGTTTGCATACGCGAGGTAAGAGGGAACCGGCTCAAGGACGAGGCCCGGGATGCTAGATGCTGGCAGTGCTGTCCAAGAGGAATGTAATGTGAGCCACATAGGTCATTTAAAATGTTTTAGTAGCCATAATTAAAAAGAGTCCAAAGAAACACGTGAAATTAAGTTTTAAGAATATATCCTATTTAATCCAGTATATCCAAAGTATTATCATTTCAATATGTCATCAATATAAAAGTTAAGATGTTTTACATTCTTTTCCCTGGGTTTAGTCTTCAGTATCCGGTATATATTCGACATGTGGAGCATATCTCATTTCGGACTAGCCACATTTCAAGTGCTCAATAGCTCCATTTCAAATGTTCCATGTAGCGAATGGCCACTGGATTTGGACAGGGCAACTGTAGAAGGTGAGAATGACCAGAGAAGCAGGTTTGGGGCAGGTGTGGGCGAAGATAGTGAACACAGTTGTGGACATGTTGAGGGTGAGGTCCCGGGGGACACTGAGGAGGAGGTGTCCAAAGTCAGGTGAGTACAGCAAGTCCCCTACTTACGAACCTTCGGGTTTCGAACTTTCAAAGATGCGAATGTTCGCATGTCCAATCACATAGTTCACGTGTCTGGCGTACATTGTCACACGCGTGCATCCTCCACAAGTGATTTGCTTTTGTGTACTTTACTGTACAGTACTGTGTAGAGTACAATAGTACCGTACTTGTAAAAAATAGAAGTGTTCATTTCATTGGCACTAGTGCAGAACTTCTTAGAATATGCAACCTTAGCATAAGATATTTCTTTAAAAATTATATTTCAAGCCCATAAAATAATCTCACGCTGAAGAATTTTGAATAGGAATGTACATTAGATATTATAAATATTGGAATGATAGATAAAAATCAGATATCATCTTTTTAATCCAGTGACTTCACTGTGACCACATTTGTTAAAACTGCGTTCAGTATTATGTGTGGTCTTCATGATTTCTTTGGATCCCTAGTGTCTATATTTATTTCAGCAGACATAATATACTTGTGGGAAAAGTATTATAAACCTATTAAAGTACGGTACTATATAGCCGATTGTGTTAGTTGGGTACCTAGGCTAACTTTGTTAGACTTAGAAACAAATTGGACTTAAGAACACGCTCTCAGAAGGAAACTCGTTGGTATGTAGGGGCCTTACTGTATTTGGGTCTGGAACTCAGCGCAGAGATCTGCACTGGAAACCAGAGATGTTGGGAAGGGTGGGGCCTTGGCACGTGAGCAGAAGGGAGGGGAATGACCTGGTCCAGGAAGGTGTGTTCTTCCTGGACACGCCAAGGGACAGAAGCAGGGACACACACACTAACTTTCAGGCAGAGGCAGGACAACCACAGAGAGGGTGCAGTCTGAAATGCCAGGGCTGGAGACCCTCAAGGCACTTGTTTCAGCGGGAGGGTGGAGGTGGGGCGCCAAAGTGACGACATCCTAATATCCTGATGTTAGGTGGTGTCGGAATGGTGGGGAGGGAGGAGGAAAGATTTTTCTTGGGAAGGAGGGCGACTTGGCGTGTTTGGAAGGCCTGACGGAGTGATAGGGTATCTGGTGGAGAATGGATGTGGAGTGTTGGGGCGCCGGTTGGCTGGCCTGGGGCTGTAAGCTCCACCTCCCAGCTCGAGAACAGCCCTGGGCCCCGGGCAGACTGGTGCTCAATAAATACTTGTTGAATGAATGAATCGTGGATTGAACGATATGAAGCAGGTATTCGCCCTCTGAATACGAAGGAGGGGACAGGAAGATGGGGCAAGTTGGTGGCTGCGGGAGGGCTGTGGGCTTGAGAGGAGGAGGTTCCGAGGAGGCGAGCCTGCGCGGGAGGCGTGTGGGGAGGCGCTTCTCCCTCTCTCCAGAGCCTCCCCGACCGCCGACGCCCCCCCCCCCCCCCCCGACCCAGGGCACTTTCCAGCAAATGTGGATCTCCAAGCAGGAATATGAGGAGGGCGGGAAGCAGTGTGTGGAGCGGAAGTGCCCCTGAGGGCGCCCGCTCCCCGTCCACAGGCCCGCCTGCAGCGGTGGGGGAGGGAACGCGAAAGCAAGGAGATGGTTTCCCCCACCTCTGCTCCGCCAGCGCAGATCGAAGCCAACGCTCCCAGCGCCCGCTCTTCTTCCCTTCCCCACTCGTCCTCTTAGATTGTGATGTTTCTGGGTTGAAAGGAGTAAAAATGTTTTAAGAAAAAAAAAAAGTTGGCCTCTTTGGGGGTGAGCAGTGGGGGCAGGGGTCTGGAGAGAGGAGAAGGGAGGACCACACCTATACCCATTCGGAATCGCACGGTGGACGCCAGGGCAAGGTTTGCGGGCGGGGGCAGAGCCGTTGGAGCCACGGATGCCTCAGGTTTCAAAGGGGCCGCAATCCAGGGAGGATCACGCAGCGAGAACGCGGGAGAGTCGCTCAATTAGGCGCCCAGCGAGGAGCTGAGTTGCGGCGGGAAGTGGGAGCCGGAGAGAGGATGCGGCGGTAGGGGCGGGGCGGAGCCGAGGATCCGCCCCAGAGGCGGGGCCTGGGCGGGACCGGAGGTGGGATCTTGGGTGGGCGGGGCCTCGGGCCTCCCGAGAGGCCGCACTTAAGCACCCCTGGACCCACAGCTCAGGTGAGGCGGGACTGCGCTGTCTTTTCCGGGGCGCTAGGCGGTGACAAGAGTGGGGCAGGGAATGTGGCACCGGTACTCCCCAGCAGCTCAGAACTCTCCCAACTTGGGTAGGAACTGAGGTCTCCCAGGAAGACCCCGACACTGGGCCCTTGAGCCCTTCCATTCCAGAGCTCCTTGCCCCCTGCCTGAAACTGTAGGTAAAACTTAGTAGTTTGTGCCTGTGTTCTGAGGTCCCCAGACCCCAAAGAGATAGAAACCCGTGTGGTCCAAGTCCTTTGGTAACCAAAGAGGCACAGGTGCCCAGGGAGGACCATCACTTGTCCAACGTTACCCACCTCTGCCCGTGCCTTGGCCAGGATTCTTTCCACTGATGCCTGGTGGGCCTTGACCTACAGATCCCTGACTCCAGGCAGGATCCCCATCCTGGAGCACTCACCGGCCCTGCCTGACCATGTGCTCCCACCTCCCTCTGCAGCAGCCAGCAGGAGCCTGGACCCCCTTTGCAGCCTGATTCCAATGGGACAGGCACCCACATGGCCAGGCCAAACCCCAGGTCACACCACTGTGGCCCCTTCAGCTAGGGATCCCACTGGGAGGGCAGCTAATGTGTTACAGGGCTTGGGTATTGGGGAGCCCGCAAGCCAGATGAGGAAGGGGCAGAGGTGTTCATGGTGGGGAGCTTAGGAAGGGGTCCCCAAGGACATTGGGAAGGGAGGAAGCAGGAGGGTGGAAGGGGCATCCATATCTCCGCCTTCCCCAGCCATCAGCCCTCCTCCCCCAGCCTTGACGGGAACTAGAGGCCAAAGTCTGCCCCAAGGCCAAAAAATTGATTGTTTTGCAAGAAGAGGGCAGGAGTGGGACTGCGGAGGGATTGGCAGGGGAGGGCACAGCCCCTCATCCTCTAGCCTGGGCTGGGGGCCGTGTCTGGAAGGCTGAACTGAAGCCCGGACTGTGCCCCCACCCTGGGACGGGGGAGGCAGAGAAGGGCCTGGGCTCAGGCTGCCTGCCAGGGCTGATAAGGGGCCTCTTGGGGCTCCCACAAACGGTTTATCACTGGGGGTGGGGGACAGACTGCAGGGCTCAGGAGGGGGCACGAGCATGGAGCGGCTTTGGGGTCTACTCCAGAGAGCGGTAAGATAGAGTGGGGTTGGGAGACCCTTAGGCCTTCTCTCCAGGTCCTCAGTCCCCTCCCAAACCCCAAGTGGGCCCCTCCCCTTCCCTACCTCCTACTCTCCCCCCAGCCTAATTCTTGGGGCCCTCTCCCCTGCCTTGTGCCCATGGCACCCCGAAGTCACTGACCCTGTTATCGCCAGATTCCTCCCCATCCTCCAGGCCTCTTTCCCCGATTTCATGTCCACCACGCCCCTACAGCAAAGGTTGTCCCCAGGACCCTCTCAGACCATCTACAAGCGTGTGGAGGGCACCCAGCAGGGGCCCCTGGAGGAGGAAGAGGAAGACAGGGAGGAGGGGACCGAGCCACCGGCCCACTTCTTCCCCATGGAGCTGAGGGGCCCCGAGCCCCTGGGCTCTCGACCAGCTCGGCAAAACCCCAGACTCTGGGCACCAGCAGGACGAAGAGCCACCCCTTACCTGGTCCTGACAGCCCTACTGATCTTCACTGGGGGTGAGAGTCATCCCCACCCCCAGTGGAGGGGCTGGGCTGGGGGAGATATCTGGGGTCCAGAGAGGGGCACAAGGAGACTCTCCATCTTGCCACCCACCAGCCTTCCTCCTGGGCTACGTGGTCTTCCGGGGGTCCTGCCAGGCATGTGGGGATGACGTGATGGTGGTCAGCGAGGACATGAACCATGAGCTGGGCCCGGACTCCCACCAGGGCACATTGTACTGGAGCGACCTCCAGGCCATGTTTCTGCGGCACCTGGGGGAGGGGCGTCTGGAAGATACCATCAGGTGAGGATCAGCCAGTCCCATTCCAGGCCCTCAAAAAACATCACCTGCTCAGACTCAGCCTCCCTTCCTCTTCACCCGGGACCCTGAGTCCTGCCACCTGCCGCCCTGGCCTCCCTGCTCAGTGGTCCTGGGAAGGATAGAAGGCGTTTGGAGCTGAGGGGAGGGAGGGCAGCAGATGACACATTTGGAAGCTGAGGGAGCTACCTGAATGTGCACAGAGGGCTCCAGCATCCACATATGAAGTGGGACAGACCCAGAAAAGTCTTGAATGCCACGTTGAGGAGATTGGAATTTGACCTGTGGCAGTGGGGAGCTCTGGGGGTCTCTGAGAAGGGGGACTTAGGGAATCAGAAAAAGAAGCAAATGTATGTGTGGGCAAAGACCATCCCCCAATCTGTGGGGTCTGCCAGCCCAGCGTGAGCAGGCTAGCGTTTCTTTTGTCCTGCTGAGGTCACCTTTTCCTACTGGGATGGAGCTGCTCGGGTAGGTCCAGAGAAGAGGTCAGGAATCATTTCTTCAGTGGGTTTTCCTGGGTTTCCTAAGTGGAAAATTATATAATCTATATTTAGTGAGAGACGCATAGTTTCTTTTCCAATGCATATATCTTTTATATCTTTTTCATTTATTATTGCATTGGAGAGGACATGAATTTAGGTAATGAGATAGTAAATATCCTTGCCTAGTTCCTAACTTTCATAGGAATGTTTTTCTAATACTTTGTCATTGTTGCTTTTTTTTTTTTTTTGGAACCCGGGCCCTTGGCAGTGACCGCCAGGGAATTCCCCCAGTTAGATTTTTAGAAGTAAATTAAGGAAGTTTCCTTCTATTCCTAACTTACTGAGACTTTTTCTTTTTTTTTAATGATCAGGAAAGGAGGAACAAGAATCAATTTTTTTTCAAATATTTTTCCAGAATGTATTGATACGATCACATGATTTTCTTCTTTAAAGTTTATGTAGTCATTTGTATTAATAGATTTCCTTGTCTTCATGAGATCAACATAAACTTGATCAAAGTGTATTATTATTTGTTGATACACTGCTGGATCCATTTTGCTTGAATCAACAACGTGCATGTTTTTTTGTTTTGGTTTGGTTTTTAAATTAATTAATTTATTTTTGGCTGCATTGGGTCTTCATTGCTGCGCGTGGGCTTTCTCTAGTTTCAGCGAGCGGAGGCTACTCTTCGTTGTGGTGTGCGGGCTTCTCATTGCAGTGGCTTCTCTTGTTGTGGAGCACGGGCTCTAGGCACATGGGCTTCAGTAGTTGTGGCGTGTGGGCTCAGTAGCTGTGGCACATGGGCTCAGTTGCTCTGCGGCATGTGGAATCCTCCTGGACCAGGGCTTGAACCCGTGTCCCCTGCATTGGCAGGTGGATTCCTAATCACCGCGCCACCAGGGAAGTCCCTACATGCATGGTGGTTTTTGTTGGTTTTTTTTCTGTTGAGCAACACTTAGTAGTCTGGGTACAGCCTGAGCAAGTGGATGGTTTGACAGATCTACGAGGGTGGGGGGTGGCACTGTGGATGCCATCAAAGGGCAGGGAGGCAAGACGGGAGCAGTGAGAGGGAGCAGGCAATGAGGTGATGTATGACTCTAGGTTGGTTGGGGAAGGAAGGGAAACCAGGGAGGAGCTGATAGACCTGGAGAAATTGGACAGTGTGGAGTGCTCCATGGAGTTGCAGAACAGGTATAGTGAGCCTAAGGGAGTGAGTTCCAACCTGAAAAGCTCCGGTCAGGGAGTGAGATTCTGGAACTTTTAAGATTTATATGATAAACTGTGTCCTATTTATCTTGCAGTCTCCAGCACCTACCACCATGCCTAGCACTTAGTAGGTGTTCAGTAAATTGGATCAGTATGCCAGAGATGGAGTTCTGGGGACAAGATCCAGGATATGGCCAGGGAAGTGGCTGGCCAGATGCCAAAGTCTTCACTGAAAGTGGCTAAGTGACCAATTGGCTAAAAGATGACAGCAGCGAGGAAGGACAGAGGGTGGGACTGCTGGATGGCAGGGACTTTGACGGAAGAGAGTTTCATGGTCAGAAACGTGAACAGTGGAGCCAGAAGCACACCTCCTCTCTGGGCCTGGGTGGTATGAGAGCCTGAGCTGCTTTTTTCACATGTCCCGAAGGAGACCTGGCCTCCCAAGGGACAGCCAGGTTTCTGCCAAGGCAAAAGGTAGAAGGGGTATTCAGTGATGATGCTGAGAAGGGAAGTTTGCTTGCCATGGAAAGAGCACAGGTGGAGCTGCTTGAGAGAGAGGCCATGCAGGGGCCGTGCTGGCACAGGCAAGATGGAAGATCAGGGAGCGTTCCAGTGACAGCAGGCTGGCTAGTTAGGTGGTGACTATGGAAGAAGACAGGGCGAGGTCTCCAACCAGACAAGTGACCCCAGATTCCACCGGCAACCTTGGTGTAAGGTGTCTCTATTAGGCCCAGCTGGAGGATGAGAGAGATGCAGAGCCCCTCACCTCTGCCCAGATAGCCCTTTGGAAGAAAAGTGTTTTCATGCCTGGGGCAAAGCACAGGCTAGTGTGTGTATGTGTGGAGGGGAGAGTAGGTAGACTGGTGAGTTTGGCCTGACCTGTGAAGAACCTAAGGGGTGGTGGACAGGACCCCTGGCTATCAGAAGCTGAGGTTTAAGCAGAAGGAGGCCCTGGAGACCCTCCAGTGCAACCCTGGTAGTGATGGCAGGAGAGCCTTAAGAGCCCCTCACTGCCCGGGGCTGGGGCCACCCCACACCTCTGGCATCCTTCCCCTGCTCCCGCCCTCTCCTCCAGGTCCCCAGAAGTCCCTGCCCCTCTCTCCTCCTGCGCCCCAATCCCCCCTCTCCCTGCACAGGCAAACCAGCCTTCGGGAAAGGGTAGCCGGCTCGGCCGGGATGGCAGCCCTGGTTCAGGACCTCCGCGCGGTGCTCTTGAGCCAGAAGCTGGACCACGTGTGGATGGACACGCACTACGTGGGGCTGCAGTTCCCGGACCCGTGAGTGCATGGGGTGGGGTTGGGGGGCGAGGAGGGGTGGGCGGCCTGTGGGTGGGTCGCTCACCACCCCCGCTCCTCAGGGCTCACCCCAACGCCCTACACTGGGTGGATGCCGCCGGGAAGCATGGGGAGCAGCTGCCACTAGAGGACCCGGACGTTTACTGCCCCTACAGCGCCACGGGCAACGCCACGGTGAGCGCCTCCTGCCCGGTCCCCAGGATGGGGCAGCGTGCGCTTTCCCTGGCGGTGGAGCGGGGGCGCGCCTCACTGCCCTCCCCATCCTCCCTCCCCAGGGAGAGCTGGTGTACGCCCACTACGGGCGGCCGGAGGACCTGCAGGACCTGCGGGCCCGGGGCGTGGAGCCGAAGGGGCGCCTCCTGCTGGTGCGCTTGGGGGTGATCAACTTTGCCCAGAAGGTGAGGGTCCCTGGATGCGGGTTGGGGCGGAGCGGGGAGGGTGCCGGCTGGGGAGTCCGGGGATCGGATGGCGGCAAATAGGAAGCGTCTAGGAGGCGGTCACAGAGAGAAAAGGAAGAACCAAATGGGTCGTAAGAAACCGTTGGCAGGGAACAAAATCAGGAGGTTGGGGTGGGGAACAGAAACAGGAGGGGATGTGGGGTACAGTGAGGTTTGGGGGCTGCCGAGGCACTGCGGGAGGGCGGAAGGCGAGGTCCAGGGGGTGCCCACAGCCTCTCTGTGGATCCACAGCTGCAGATCAGAGGCCGTGCCATTCCACTTTTACTTGCTCCTTCAGCCTTTATAAATCCATTTTCTCTGGGAAAAGGGGTCCTTTAGCCACCTCCCTTCCCCAGGTGGCCAGTGCCCAGGACTTTGGGGCCCAAGGAGTGCTCATATACCCGGACCCGGCAGACTTCTCCCAGGGCCCACACAAGCTTAGCCTGTCCAGCCACCGGGCTGTGTATGGACATGTGAGTCTCGGGGAGCCAGTAGTGCCTTCCTGTGGTCCCAGGGCTGCACAGCCTGCCTAGGATGAGGCTGGCGCCCTATCCTGGGGAGCCCGGCTCACAGTTTCAGTGTGGGCAACCCTCTCCCCACAGGTGCACCTGGGAACGGGAGATCCCTACACACCTGGCTTCCCTTCCTTCAATCAAACCCAGTTCCCTCCGGTCCAGTCCTCGGGCCTCCCCAGCATCCCAGCCCAGCCCATCAGCGCGGACACTGCCTCCCTCCTACTGAGGTGGGGGCCATGTGGGGACCAGGAGGGGAGGAGGCAGGGAGAGGTAGGCTGCAGCTAGCCCATAAGGTGCCTTTGGGTGAACCAGAACAAGGTGGCTCTTCTGGGTGGGCGCAGCCTCTTGCCATTTGGTGAGTGGCGCTCCAGCTGGATATCACACCCACCTCTGCTGGGCACTCTTGAGCAGGACACAACCTGCACAACTGTCCAAGGCAGCCCTGGCTGCACTGGCCCCTCAGGCAGAGTACAGATGCAGAGAGCTGGAGCCAGAGGGTGTGAGGGAGAGAAAGAGTGAAGTGGGGGCTTTGGGCTCTTCCATAGCCTGGGACTCTCTGCCACTTCTAACCCTTTCTGCTCTACCCCTCCCCAGGAAGCTTGAAGGCCCTGTGGCCCCCCAGGAATGGCAGGGGCACCTCCCAGTCTCCCCTTATCGCCTGGGCCCTGGGCCAGGCCTGCACCTAGGGGTCAACAACCACAGGGCCTCCACCCCCATCAGCAACATCTTTGGCTGCATCGAGGGCCGCTCAGAGCCAGGTGTGCTTGCTTATCCAGCATCACCCACACCCTGCAGCGGGGGAGCTGGGCTTAGCAGGGAGGGAGGCTGGCAAGTTGGGGATGGGCTGGAACTGAGGGGGGTGGCAGTGAGGAGACCTCACGGTTGAAGCTGTCCCGAGACAGAATGGGCAGTTCTGCACAGTAGTGAGTTCCCTAGCACCAGAGGTGAGCAAGCATAAGTTGGGTGATGTTACAGCATGAAAGGGAGATCAGACTAGATAAGTGAGCCTTTCAAGCATAACTTGTTGTGGATAACAGTGGGGAATCAAAGTGGGTTCTTGAGCCAAAGAGTGTGGTACCTAGAAGCACTGAAGGAAGAGGCACAGGGAGGCCTGTGATGAGGCTCAGATGAGCATGCTGGTGGTGGGAGTGGGAGTGGGAAGGGTTAGAGAGAGATTTTAAACCTGTCAGGACTTGGTGAACAGAGGGGCACCCCGATCAGGCAGGTAATGGAGCCCAGAATGACCCCAGGCAATGTGATGAAGGAGCAGCCCACCCAGGAAGGGCCAAGGGGAGGAGAGGAACTCTCTTTAGGGGCAGCAGGGATTGCAGGGCTGGGGCTGCAGAGATGTGAGGGTCCTGCAGAAATGGACCCTCCTAGGGTCAAGGGAGAAGCCTCTGGGTTCTGCCCATGTAAGAGGTGGGCCCCAACATCCCCTCCCCCAGATCACTATGTTGTCATTGGGGCCCAGAGGGATGCATGGGGCCCAGGAGCAGCCAGGTCCGCCGTGGGGACCGCCATACTGCTGGAGCTGGTGCGGACCTTTTCCTCCATGGTGAGCAATGGTAAGGTCAGGGTCTGGGCCTGGGCCGGGCAGCTGGGGCTGTGGTCTGAGCTAGGACAGGGCAGAGAGGCAGTTATAAGCACAGGCTGGAGGGTGGCCACTGAGACCTGGGCTCCAAACCTGGCTCCTCCGTGTCCTGGCTGTGTGGCCCTGGGCAAGTCACTTCACCTCCATTTCCTCATTTTTTTTTTTTTTTTGCGGTACGCGGGCCTCTCACTGTTGTGGCCTCTCCCGTTGCGGAGCACAGGCTCTGGACGCGCAGGCTCAGCGGCCATGGCTCACGGGCCCAGCCGCTCCGCGGCATGTGGGATCTTCCTGGACCGGGGCACGAACCCGTGTCCCCTGCAGGCAGGCGGACTCTCAACCACTGCGCCACCAGGGAAGCCCCATTTCCTCATTTAAACATGAAAGTACTAATAGTCCATGTCTGAGTGAAGATTAAGCAGAGATTCCCTATGTAAGCAATCCCCATCACTGATACAGCTGAGTCAGGGCAGACCCAGGTGAGATGGGCTGGGATGGTGGCTTGATGGGAGGGAAGGAGAGATCCCAGGGGACCAGGACAGAGGAAGACAAAGAGGTGGGTCTTTGCCTGGCCCCCAGCCAAGCCCATCCTCCCTCCTTCCCCCCCGCCCCCAGGCTTCCGGCCCCGCAGAAGTCTTCTCTTCATCAGCTGGGATGGTGGTGACTTTGGGAGTGTGGGCTCCATGGAGTGGCTGGAGGTAACCTGGGGTCCTGGGCAGGTAGCCAGGCAGTGGGGAGAGGCAGGGGGATTTCATACTCCACACCCCCCACCCACAGGGCTACCTCAGCGTGCTGCACCTCAAAGCCGTAGTCTATGTGAGCCTGGACAACGCAGTGCTGGGTGAGCAGGGGCAGTGCCACCACCTGGGCCCCCTCTGGTGCACCCTGCCCTCCGGGCCAAGCCTTGAGCCCGGCATCCCTCTCCGCAGGGGATGACAAGTTCCACGCCAAGACCAGCCCCCTTCTGATCAGCCTCATCGAGAACATCCTAAAGCAGGTAAGAGCCTGGCCAGGAGTGGGGGATGAAGGGAAGCTGGTGGCCGCCAGAGCCTGACTGGTGCCCCCCACCCTGCCCCCAGGTGGACTCTCCTAACCGCAGTGGGCAGACCCTCTTCGAGCAGGTGGTGTTCAACAATCACAGCTGGGAAGCTGAGGTGTAAGTTGGGCAGGGAGGGAGGGAAGAGAGCTGGGGGGGATATGTGGGGGGACCCTGAACCCACACAGCGCTCCAACCTGCCCATCCCCAGGATCCGGCCGCTGCCCATGGACAGCAGTGCCTATTCCTTCACGGCCTTTGCGGGGGTCCCTGCCGTTGAGTTCTCCTTCATGGAGGTGAGACTTCCGGGCCCTGCCCCAGAACAGCAGCCCCTGGGCCTGTTCACACTGTGCCCGCGCGCCAGCCTCCGCCCTGTCCCGGCAGGATGGCCCGATGTACCCGTTCCTGCACACGAAGGACGACACCTATGAGAACCTGCACAGGGTACTGCGGGGCCGCCTGCCTGCCGTGGCCCAGGCTGTGGCCCAGCTCGCCGGGCAGCTCCTCATCCGGCTCAGCCACGATCACCTGCTGCCCCTCGACTTCGGCCGCTATGGGGATGTGGTCCTCAGGCACATCGGCAGCCTCAATGAGTTCTCTGGGGACCTCAAGGTCCAAGACGCCAACCCTGCTCCCGGCTTCTGGCGGTGGGGGGGTGCTATATCCCATTAAAGTTGTGCCCGGGCCAGGGGATCTGGCCCCTCTCCCCTTCGTCTAGGGCCCGTCTGGCAACCTGGCCCCTTTACTCCTGCCCCAGTCACTAAGCCCCTAGGACCCAGCTAGCACCCGCCCAACCGCACAGGTCTTCTCTCTCCCTTCATTCTGCCCCCAGCATTCTGTCCCCCTATACCTCCCCACTCCTGCCAGGCCCGGGGTCCCAGCTCCGTCCCCCAGCACCTGGGCCCCTGCCGCCGGCCCCAGCCCGCGCCTTCGCCCTCAGGCCCGCGGGCTGACCCTCCAGTGGGTGTACTCGGCGCGGGGGGACTACATCCGGGCGGCCGAGAAGCTGCGGAAGGAGATCTACAGCTCGGAGGAGAGCGACGAGAGACTGACGCGCATGTACAACGTGCGCATTATGCGGGTGAGGCCCCGCCCAGCCCGGCCGCCGCCGGCCGCGCCGCCTCGCCCTCTTCCGGCGGCTTAGGGCCCCTCCTTTCGGCCCTGCGCCAGTGCGCTGTCCTACCCTCGTTCCGCTTTCATTTGTACCTGTCCTCGGGGCGTTCCCAGTCCTGGACTCACAGTGCTTTGCTCACAGACCCGCCAAGCTGGAGCGACCACAGAGGCGGGCCCGCAAAGTGATGAGACAGGGAGGGTCAGCCCCTTAGCCACAGTCGCCCGGCCACCGAATGGCAGAACTGGGACAACTGCGCCCCCTCCGGTTCCCCACCGCCTCCTCTCCCTTCTGGAGAGAAGAAGCATGTCCATGGTGGTCCATGGTCTAAGAGGCACAGGATCATGGCTTGGGAGATGCAAATGGTGTAAACAATTCAGAGCGTAGAGAGCTCTCTTACTTCTGGTGAGATGGATGAAACCCAGAAAGGCTGCCTGGAGGAGGTGTCATGTGAAAGTTATACAAGATTATTATTCCCTCCTGCTTAGGTTTGAATACTTTGCAGCCTGCACCCCAGCTCCAGTTCCAACCCATCCTCTTCCTTCCATTTCCTTACCCCAAGAACTCAACCCTGCAGCCCTTTGATCTCTGGAAATGGGTGGGTAGGGACTGTAGGCGAGGGGAAAAGTCTATAGGGCAAAATGATAAGCAGGGCCATCCTCAGTGACTGTGGGGTGAACCGGGACCCCGCGGTGTACACATGCGCGGTTTGGGGATGATATGTCTGGCCCTTGCAAGGTCTTGTTCTTTCTCCCCCCTCCTTTTTCCTGTTGTGTCCCTGCCTGCTTCCCTTGGCATCACTCATACAGTCTTTCTGTTCGCAAGCCCACCCATCTTGCTCTTTGGTCCTGGCTCCTTTCTCCTGGAATGGGCGATTCATCCTCATTCACAGATCTTGCTTTAACCCCCGCTGTGCCAGACCCTAGAGACAAAAAAAGACACTCCCCTCACCCTATCCCTAAAGTTGCAATGTGCCCCCCAAGGGATAAAGGGCATCTGTGTGTAAGGGACAGGATTCAGACTCAGGGCTGGAGAGTAAAAGATGCAGGGCTTCAGAACCTCAAACAGGGCTGGGCCAGACCCAGGGAACTTTGTGGTTCTAACCCAGGGGTTGGTAAACTAGCCAGCAGGCCAAATTTGGCTTGCCACCTGTTTTTGTAAATGAAGTTTTATTTTAACACAGCCATGCTCGTTGATTTTTCTATTGTGTGTGGCTGCCTGTGTGCTACAGCAGCAAAGTTGAGTAGTTGCAACAGAAACAGTGTGGCCTGCAAAGCCTAAAATAGTTACGATCTGGCTTTTTCCAAAAAATGTTTGCTGACCCCTGCTTTAGACTATAATGTGGGTCTTGAGGAACAGACAGAACTTGGGTTGGTGCAAAAAGAGCATGTTTCAGGATGGAGACACCAAGAATAAGGGCATGGCAGTGCACTAGGCCTGGCTTTCCTTGGGAGTAGTGTGTAGACCAGCAGAGCCAGAACAGAAGCCCTGTGGAGGAGCGGAGGGGAGTGGGTTAGGGATCAACTATGGGGAGACTTGAATGCCAGTATAAGAAGTTTGGGTTCTGGGACTTCCCTGGTGGTCCAGTGGTTAAGACTCCTCGCTTCCACTGCAGGGGGTACGGGTTCGATCCCTGGTCAGGGAACTAAGATCCCCACATGCGACATGGCAAGGCAAAAAAAAAAAAAAAAAAGATGTTTGGGTTTTGAGGGTCTGGGCATCAAGGAAATTTGGAAGGTTTTTGAGCAGCCCGGTGATGTGGGCAAAGTGTAATTTTAGGAAATACTTGGCCAGAGTGTAAATGGCTTGAAAAGGGAACGAAGTTAGTGATAGCTGAGCTCTGGGTGGGTGAGGGGATTGAACTGGTGTGCGACATTTGGAAGGAAAAATGGACGGACTGGGTGTTGAGGGAAGAGGAGGAGAATAATAATAGCAGCTGCCATTTATTGAGGGCTATCACGTGCTAAGGCTTTACTTCACTTTCTCCCGTAGGACTCCTCCAAATCCTGTGAGTTTGCTATTATTGTACACAGTAACTGAGGCTCAGAGAGGCTAAGTGACTTATTCAAAATCACACAGTAAGTGGTGAAGCTGAAATTAAGGACCAGGCAGTCTGATCCTAAAGAGAAACTGGAAACCAAAGTCTGACCCTGTGTCCACCCAACTCTTATTCACCTTTGAGGTTGAGAGCCTGGCACCTGGGGTACGCCATGGTGCTCATGAGGGAAGGTGGGTGCGAAGGTCAGGTTTTGGAAGAAGTTGGTGTCTACATGTGTGTGAGGCTGTGGCTGGGTACCCCCTACCCCAGTGGGGAGGTCCAGCAGACTGGGGGATAGGATTCCAGGCAATGATTTGTGGAGTAGACTTGGCAATTGTCCCCATGAGGTCCCAGTTGAAGCCAGGGGCGTGGATGAGCTCTCTGAGTGAAAGGTGGAGGACTTAAGAAGACATGAGTGTGTGAGACCACCCCTAGAGATTCTAATTCTGCTGGGGTGGCACCCACGCAATGGTAATTTTAAAATCTTCCTCAAGTGATTCTAATGTGCAGCCAGGGTTGAAAACCATTGGATTGTAGGTAATGAGAAGAGGAGAAAGTAGAGGTCGAACCCTGGGCCTGCCCACAGGTGGGAACAGAAGGAACCGGAGAGGCTGGCAGAGAGGTGGGAGAACTGGGCTGGGAGCGCGGCCATCTCAGGAAAAACCGACAGCATCTGAGTCAAGAGGGTGAGGACCCAGAGTCAGGCACTTCATTAGGGCTGGCCTGTCCCCTTGTCGTTTGAATCTGGGTTGTGGACATTCACGCAGGTGGGCAGGAATGACTGGGGTATGGGGAGGTGAGGAACAGCAGGACGATAGACGGTTCTTTGAGGCTTTGGGCAGGGAAGTGAATGGGTGAGGAAGAAAGATGCAGGCTTGGAAGCTCAAGGGGTAGAAAGAAAGGGATCCAACCCAAAACACAGTGGGAGGACGTATCCTACCTGACTACTGATGACGTTACAGAACGACCATTCCTGATTGGGTGGCCGAAGGGAGGTGGGACTTAAAGAGACTGCTCAACAATATTTGTTAAGCGCGCATGAGGTCCCAAGGTTGGTCTGGAACTGGTGTTCGGGCTCCAACCACATCCCCTTCTCGGCGCAGGTGGAGTTCTACTTCCTGTCCCAGTACGTGTCGGCGGCCGACTCACCGTTCCGCCACATCTTCCTGGGTCGCGGAGACCACACGCTGGGTGCCCTGGTGGACCACGTGCGGCTGCTGCGCTCGAGTGGCCCTGGGGCCCTTGGGGAGGAGGCCCAGGTGGCGCGGGGCCTGGGCTTCCAGGAGAGCCGCTTCCGGCGCCAGCTGGCCCTGCTCACCTGGACGCTGCAGGGGGCAGCCAACGCGCTGAGCGGGGACGTCTGGAACATCGATAACAACTTCTGAGGCCCGTGGGCTGGTGGGGTCGGGGCACATGCCCCTGACCCCTGCCGAGACCGCCTGCTCTCCCTTCGAGTGATTTCTGGGTGACCGAGATGCCTGTGCACCACCTCCCATTGCTGACTCATTTTTAGCCCTTACCGTACCTCCAAGGGCCCCAGCAACGACGCCAGCGCAGACCCCCACACACCCCAGGCCCTGCAACGTAGGAGTAGGTGAGCAGTGCCTTCCGTAATGGGATGGTCATACTGTCAGCTAATCAGGGAGCAGCATCTGCTCTCTCAATCACAGCCCCTTCCTCTTCAGGAGCAGGTCCCCCCTCTATAGCTAGAGACCGCTCTGGAAGGTTTCCTAGGCCCTGGGGCCTGGCCAGCCTTCTTGGTGGGAAAGATCCGCTGCGACCATAACTTTATGGCCAACCCATGTCCTGCAGTGGGAGGGGCTGGGGTTTGAACCTCAATAAACCACCTGTGGCATCTGTTGTTTACAGGCACTTTTATGCGTCTTCCTCACCCTCACCTCACCCAGTCATCCCTCCCTTGAGAGCTAGGGAAGGGTTGGGCAGAAGGGGCCAGAGAGGATGCAAGTGGGAATGCTGTCTCCATGGGTTAAAGAGCTGTTCCCATTACCTGAGGAACTAAGGAGACTGCCTGAGGAAGTAAGGAGGGTCCTTCTCCAAAGACCACCACGGGTGGGGGGCTGGCTCTGTACCTTCTCCTGGGACCAGGGACAGCTACATAATTTGCAAGGCCTGGTACAAAATGAAAATGTGGGGCCTTCTGTTCAAAAAGCAAGATTTCCCTGGTGGTCCAGTGCTTAAGACTTCACACTCCCAGTGCAGGGCGTGTGGGTTCAATCCCTGGTCATGGAACTATGATCCCGCATGTTATAAGGCACAGCCAAAAAAAAAAAAAAAATTGTTTTTAAAAAGCAAGAACAAAGCTTTTTTCTTTCTTCCACAGTCTCTCAACCTGTCATGGTGGTTTTTAAGTTGTTATTTAATGTCCAGATCCCTGAGACAAGGAAATACTCTGGGGCAGATCCCCATAGGCACGCAGGGTTCTGCCCCATGACTTGCTATAGATAGCACATATGCCCAACCCTGACCCAGACCCAGACCTGGACCCTCCGTGTGCCTGCACCCAGGTCCCTACTGGGGAAGGAGGGTGGCAGCTGTGGTTGGGTGGGGGCAGGGAGCCAACAGGTGAGAACCCATCCAGGGGAGGCAGGACCCCCAGCACATGCTCCACTGTCTCATCGGGCTACACTTCCGAAACACAAATTCAGAGGTGAAATCATTAAGAATTTCAAGATAGAGACCGCAGGGCACTAACCCCTAAGCACAGGGCCCCATTTGGAGCACAGAGCCCTGTAAGACTGCATTGATTACACAGCCATTATATTAGCCCAGCCAGGGACCTCTCTCGCCTCTTGGGTCCCCTTCGGCCAATTGTTGTCCACTGAGGTGGAAGCTGCAGGAGAGCAGGGAATTACAGGTGCTGCTGCCACCACTTTACCTTTAATCATGGTCTCAGGAGGCTATGGCCCTCGTTCTTCCCGGCAGCTGCGTAAATCCTAGGGTCCGCCTCTCAGGCTCCTGGTCCTCTCTTGCTCCCAGTATGGCGTGAGAGGTCCTAGCCTGCTCCTCAGGTGCTGGGAAGTGAAGGCTTCTTAGTTTATGGCTTGGGATGCTCCTGGGTTCCAAGATGAAACTGCATCCTCCTTACCTCCCTGAGTCGGACTTGGTGGGTTCTCAGGAGCCTGGACTAGGGGTCAGAAGCCTCCTCGACACCTTACTTCCCTGACATACTGTCCAGAACAAATTTCCCAAAGTTGTTTCTCAGCCCTTCTCCACCTTGTCCATTTGTTCCCTGTAGTAGACAGAATAAAGTTCTGGACAAAGATGTCCACATCCTAATACCCAGAATCTGTGAATGAACGTTACCTTATACGACAAAAAGGGCTTTGCAGAGGTGATTAAGTCAGGGATCTTGAAATGGGGAGTGTTTGGGGCTGAATTGTTTCCCCCCAAGTTCCTATGTTGAAACCCTAACCTCTAGTGCCTCAGAATGTGTTTGTGTTTGGAGATAGGGCCTCTAAAAAGGTGATTAAAGGACTTCCCTGGTGGCTCAGCGGCTGCCGATGCAGGGGACACAGGTTCAAGCCCTGGTCCAGGAAGATCCCACGTGCTGCGGAGCAACTAAGCCTGTGCGCCACAACTACTTAGCCTGTGCTCTAGAGCCTACAAGCCGCAACTACTGAGCCCACGCACCACAACTACTGAAGCCCTTGTGCTCTAGGGCCTGCGTGCCACAACTACTGAGCCTGCATGCTGCAACTACTGAAGCCTGCACGCCTAGAGCCTGTGCTCCGCAGCAAGAGAAGCCACTGCAATGAGAAGCCCGCGCTCCGCAACGAAGAGTAGCCCCCGCTTGCCGCAACTAGAGAAAGCCCACGCGCAGCAACAAAAACCCAACGCAGCCAAAATTAAAAAAAAGAAGTGATTAAGTTAAAATGAGGCCATCAGAATGGGCCTAATCCAATCTGACTGACCTCCTTATAAGAAGAGGAAATTGGATGCACGGAGAGACACCAAGGATGTGCGTGCACAGGAGAAAGACCATGTGAGGACACAGTGAGAAGGGTGCCACCTGCAAGTCAAGGAGAGTGGTTTCAGGAAAAACCAAACCTGTCGGCGGCTTGTCTTGGACACTAGCCTCCAGAACTGTGATGAAATTAATTTCTGTTTTTGTTTTTGTTTTTTACCGTACGCGGGCCTCTCGCTGTTGTGGCCTCTCGCTGTTGTGGCCTCTCCCGTTGTGGAGCACAGGCTCCGGACGCACAGGCTCAGCGGCCATGGCTCACGGGCCCAGCCGCTCCGCGGCATGTGGGATCCTCCCGGTCCGGGGCACGAACCCGTGTCCCCTGCATCGGCATGCGGACTCTCAACCACTGCGCCACCAGGGAAGCCCTAATTTCTGTTTTTTAAGCCACCAAGTCTGTGGCAGCCTTAGCAAAGTGACACAGGGTGATTATGCTGGGGGTGGGGGTGGGGGACGTAATCACCAGGGTCCTTATTTTTATTATTTATTTATTTATTTTGGGCTGCGTTGGGTCTTCGTTGCTGCGCACAGGCTTTCTCTAGTTGCAGCAAGCGGGGGCTACTCTTCGTTGCGGTGCGCGGGCTCCTCATTGCGGTGGCTTCTCTTTGTTGTGGAGCACGGTCTCTAGGCGCATGGGCTTCAGTAGTTGTGGCGCGTGGGCTCAGTTGTTGTGGTGCACGGGCTTACTTGCTCCACGGCATGTGAGACCTTCCCGGACCAGGGCTCGAACCCGTGTCCACTGCATTGGCAGGCGGATGCTTAACCACTGCGCCACCAGGGAAGTCCTCAGGGTCCTTATTAAAGGAGGCAGGAGGATCAGAGATAGAGAAAGGAGATGTGACAACAGAAGCAAAGGGTCAGAGTCAGAGATTTGAAGATGCTACACTCCTGGCTTTTTTTTTTTTTTTTTTAGTGACCTAAAACAGTGATCATTTGTTATTTCCACTCTTTGGCTTTAAAGATGGAGGAAGGGGTCACCACCCAAGGAGTGCAGATGGCTTCTAGAAACTCGAAAAGTCAAGGGAACATCCTCCCCAGGTGCCTCCAGAAGGAAGCAGCCCTGCTGACACCTTGATTTCATCCCCAGAAGACTCATTTTGGAGTTCGGACCCCCAAAACCATAAGAGAATTAATTTATGTTGTTTTAAGCCACTAGTTTGTGATAACCTGTTACAGCAGCCACAGGAAACTAACACCCACCCGCTCCAAGTACTGCCAGCTCAGTATTGTTTTCTAAGAAATTTACTTAAAAAAATGTCTGTGGGGCTTCACTGGTGGCGCAGTGGTTGAGAGTCCGCCTCCCGATGCAGGGGACACGGGTTTGTGCCCTGGTCCGGGAAGATCCCACAGGCCGCGGAGCGGCTGGGCCCGTGAGCCATGGCCGCTGAGCCTGCGCGTCCGGAGCCTGTGCTCCACAACGGGAGAGGCCACAACAGTGAGAGGCCCGCGTACCCCCCAAAAAAAAAAATGTCTGTGACCCAAGCCCCTCCCACCCCTATAGCTGCCCTTCATAGCTTTGTCTCAGAAAGCCTCCTGATCCCGCTGGCAGCAAGGCCGTTTCCCAGCAGATATCCACAAGATCATTAATGTGCGATACTTCAGATGCCTTTTGGGGTCCTGGGCACAGACAGCCCAGTGTGGATGGTTTTGTGAGGGGTTTGCTGGACCGTGGGGAGAGCCCTCACATCCTAGACACAGGCTGCCATTCTCTGCACAGGATCAGGCTCACATGTCACCGGGGCCAGTTCTGGGTGTAGGAAGGGCAAGGTCCCCAGGGCAGCTCCCAAGGCCCCCAAAGTAAAGCTGGAACAACTGATAACCTTCCAGCAGCATAACAGACTGAGTCTGTCTTAACGTTATCTTGCTAATTCTTGTTCCCAATCAACAAACTTCCAGTGTCTTTGGCTTCCCTTCTTCCTTTCCTCCCCTCTCACCTTACATCTGAAGGAGGGCTGGAAGCCTGCCTTTCAAGGAGCCCATTCTTTTCCTTTGCCCTAACTTCTCCTGCCTGGTTAGGCTGAGGTTATGGCAGGCAGTGCCATCTGTCCCCGTCTTGTCAGAGACCTTGGTGTTTCTGACCCACAGGGGTTGAGGTCAAAGGAAGAGACAAAATAAAAGCAGGTAAAGGGACAAAAAGGCAAAAGAGGATTCTGGGGGTGGGGGGGGGAAGCCCCCAGGCAACCCTGGCAAGAGGCTCTGATGGCTCAATATGGCGGGACCTGAGTTCTATAGCAGGTGGGAGTAGGTGGTATCGGGGTTTGTTTCTTTTTAGTTTAAGGCATGTTGGCTTAGGGGCAGGATCCTATCCCTAGGATAGGGCTAAGGGGGATCTTAAGAATCAACTTTCCCAATTCCCTCATTTTAGAGGCAGAAACTGAAGCTCAGGGAAATTCAATGACTTGCTCAAGGTCACACAGTTTTTTTCGGTGCAGCACCAAGCCTAAGACTCTGATCTTCTAAATCCTCACTGGGTCTCTTCGCTCCCCGATGTTCGAGGTCCCCTGGGAGTAGGAGGAACTGGAGGAGAGAAGTGGGAAGAAAGGGGCATGTTCCTTACATTTCTCAGTTCAATTTTACAAATTTATTTTATTCAGCTTGGAAAATGAATACAAATCCCTGGGTTTTGGGGGGAAGGGGACGGGCAGGAAGAAGGAAGTAGGAGTTGAGGCAAGGTTATGAGCATCACAGTGAATGTCTCACGTCCACGTCCAGGTCCACGTCCCTGCCTGGGGAGGGGGCGTGGAGGTTGAGCAGGGAGCTCAGGTCCGGAGGAACACCATGGTCAGGAGGCCTGGAGAGGGGAGGAAGAGCAAGGTCCTATGTGTAGCCCGCCGGCTCTGTACGCCCTCTTTCCAGCCCCCGCTCTCCTCTCTCCGGGCCCGGATCCCCTACCACCACCGTGCTCACCCAAGACGTAGGCTGCCACCAACTTCTGTCCCAGGGAGACGTGAAGGATTTGGGGCAGCTGGCTGCCAAGTTCATCCTGGAGCGGCAGCAGCAGGAAGGCCACAGAGACTGTGCCCATCAGCAAGAAGAGGAGGAAGGAGCTGGTGGCCAGGTGCGGGAGGGGGTCTGGGAAACAAGGCCCATCAGGATCTCTAGCCTCCACTCCTGCCCAGCCCAACACCCTTCAGGGAGGAGGCTGAAGATGGAAGGTGTACCCACTTTCTGTTGGACATTGGAAGTGTCCTCTCCTCCCTGGAGCCTTCGTTCCCAAAGCCTCAGGAAACCCTCTCCCCTCTGGTCCCTCATCATTTGTTTTCTCTCCTCAACTCTGCCTTGATTACAGGCTCCTGTGTATCTGTGTGCCAGGCAGGGACCTCTGTCTCCCACAACTTGGTACATAATTGCTCAACCCGGTTTCTTATTATTTATTTATTTTTTATAAATTTATTTATTTATTTTTGGCTGCGTCAGGTCTTTGTTGCTGCGTGAGGGATTTCTCTAGTTGCGGTGAGTGGGGGCTACTCATTGCGGTGGCTTCTCTTGTTGTGAAGCACGGACTCTAGGTGCGCGCGCTTCAGTAGTTGTGGCACGTGGGCTCAGTAGCTGTGGTTCGCGGGCTCTAGAGCACAGGCTCAGTAGTTGTGGCGCACAGGCTTAGTTGCTCCGTGGCGTGTGGGAATCTCCCCAGATAAGGGATCGAACCCGTGGACCCTGCATTGGTAGGCAGATTCTCAACCACTGCCACCAGGGAAGCCCCCGGTTTCTTACTGAACTGAACTGAGCTGACACATGATGGGAAGTACTGAAGTCAGAGCTAAAGGAAGAATTTTTCTCTTTAAGTGGAGGCCAGAAACCAAGGAAACTGCAAAGTCTGCTTTTTCCCTAACCTGATATAAAATCTCAATTTCTAGAAATGTTTCCACCAAAAAGCAGAAAACTGAAACGGAAGGGAATTCCCTGGCGGTCCAGTGGTTAGGACTCCACTCTTTCGCTGCCAGGACCCTGGATTTGATCCCTGGTTGGGGAACTAAGATCCAGCAAGCCACCAGGCACAGCCAAAAGAAAAAAAAAAAAAAAAAAAAAAGGACTGAACCGGAAGACCTCTTCAACTCCAACTGAGCTCATCTCTAGGGTCATGCTAGGTCCTCCCTCCTTACAGAACTCAAGAATTCCCATCCCTAAACTCACTCTCTGGGAAGTGCTGAGCCGTGGGTGGTGCTGTCCAGGAAGGAGGCTCTGGGTGCGGCGTTGGGTCAGGCTGTCCCTGAAGCTCAAGGGGGTACGCTGGGGCCCTCAGAACCGAGGTGATGTCCTTGCGCCCCACCACTCGGCCGTCTGTTCCCTCCTCAGACAGCTCAATGCGGAAGCGGTCCTGGACGTCATAGTGGCTGGGATTGGGGGCCACGTGGCGAATCACACTGGTCCCAAGAAAGGAGAGCGGCCCATTGAAGGGCAGTGAGAGGCAGTGATCCAAGAGGATCCAGGCCCCACCCTCCCAGGAAACTTTCCCTTAGGGACACAGACAGAGGGTGGGGTAAACAGGTTGAAGAGGACCTGGTCTGAGGCTTAAGTCACGGCACAGTAAATCAGAGAAAGGTGGCAGCGACCCCTGGCTTCCATCAGCCTCCCCACCCTCTCAACTCACATGTCAATGCGGGACTGAGGCTTCACATATCCTTCCGCGTCAAACACTGTGTATTTGGCAGGTGCTGTGCACAGGACTGAGGCGGAAAGGCACACAGAGACCGACTATTGCCTCAGACAACCTGCACAAGCCCCGCCCATGGAGTCCCCCCTGCCTTCTACCCCAGGGCTGGACATCCGACCGTACTCATCTGACTGCTCCAGCCCACCCAGCTCCCCAGTGTTCTACCGCCAGCCCCCAGATCCCTAGCACGAAGCGCCCATCCCCATCACCTCGGAAGCGAAGCGCTGCTCCCGTGGGGTTATAGAGGGTCAGCAGCTGCCGAGATCCACTCCGCTGGTCCGCCCTGAATACTAGATCCGGGGGAAAGACGAGGACCGGGACAACAGGTCCCGAGGGAGGAGGGGCGCCCCGGGACCCCCGCCCAGGAGCCCCCGGACCCACCAGCTCCTGGTCCTGGGGCGCCCCACGGCGCATGCAAGCTCTGGGCGGTGGAACATCGGAGGGCAGAGCTCAGGGGACAGGGCCTGGAGTATAAAGCCGAGGGGCGAGAGGGGCGAAAGGGAACGGGATGAGATCGTAGGGCAGGGCCTGGACTGATGCCGCCGCCGCCTCGGAATCCCCCTAGATGAGGGCCCCGCAGGCCAGGCCCAGGCCCCCCAAACCCTTCCTCTCCACAGCTGTGCCTCAGGTCCCTTTAGGCCCCGCCCCCAAGCCCTACCTCGAGGGTCACGCCCACCCCGTAAACCCAGCCCCTCCCGGCTCCCAGCCCTGGCCCTAGTCCTCAGCCCCAGTTCCCGATCTCCATAAGCCCCGCCCCTCCCCGCCCCTTCCGGGCCTCCCAGGGCACCCGCCCCTCTCTTCGGCCCAATTCCGCTGGCCTCCGCGCCCTCTTCCGGAGTTGCCCTTTCCGTCTCCTGCTCTCCCGAGACCTGTATCTGTGCCTCCGATCCCCCCCTGAGTTCGGGCCCGCGCTTCTTCGGGCTTCCGCCTCCGAACGGCCGCTCACGCTACGAAGCTCACCTCTGGTCACAGCACCTGCCAATCAACCTGTGGCCGGACCAGGGCTGCCATCTTCCCGGCAGACCGTTTCTGCTCTTCCGCCGTACGACCTCTGTCATTGGCCAGGGCGGCCTCGTTTCAGCTCTAAGTATACACCGATTGGTGCACCTAAAGAGGTGATTGGCTTGATCCCAGTGACGTAAAACTTTACGAGCGTCTCTGGCTAGAACGCTAATCCTGGAATAAGTCGGGCGGCGAGGTCGGGGGGAGGGGCCCGGGCGAGGAGGGGAGTCAGGCATTGTTCCTTCCTCCCCACTCTGAGGCCGTCCAAATCACTAGAATCACATCCCACAAGGGAGCCCTCTTTCTCCACTTCAGTTCCAGGTTCTCCTAGACGCTTCCAAAGCAACGAAAGCCGTTTTCTGTAGTACGAGTTGGCGGTTGCTCCCAGTTGGACTCGGTTCGTAGCCCAGGGCACTTCTCTTGATTCCTTCCTGAACGGAACTCATATTTGAAATCACTCATATTTGCAGAGGGAATTAGTATTCAGAATCTTCAGCTCCCCTTACAGACGAGGAAACAGCCTCGACAAGGTGAGGAATCTCACGCATTTGGTTAGCAGCGGAGCAAAACAAAGTTACCTGAAAGCCTTCTCTAAGCACCCTATCAAATGTAGAATCTCCCTTTGCCTGTCCTCTTATCATGCTTTTGTTTTCTTCAGAGCACTCCTAGAGCTACTTGACATCATGTTTATTTTAGTTTATCTCTGCTCAGGTAGAATTTACTCTCCTGTCCACAAGAGCAGCGACTTTGTTTTGTGTATTTTCAGCACCGAAAACAGTGCCCGCCATTTGGAATGCACAAATGAATGGGTGACTAGGATGAACTTCTGAGCTGAGATCTCACTGAAGTTAGGAAGTGAGCCAGGAGATGTCTGTGGAAGAGAATTCCGGATAGAGGGAACAGCAAAGGCAAAGCCCGGAAGCAGGTGTGTACTAGAAATGGCCGAGGAGCCAGTGTGATGGAAGAGATTGTAAGGGGGACAATATTCAGAGATGAGATGAGGTGGGAGGGAGGACACAGATCACCTAGAGCCTTAGAGCCCACAGTAGGACTTTGGATTTTATGCTGAGACTGATGGGAAACTATGGAAGAGTTGTTTTAATTCCTCTTTTTTTTCTTTTTGGCTGCCCCAGGCAGCTTGCAGGATCTTAGTTCCCCAACCAGGGATTGAACCCCAGCCTTCAGCAGGGAAAGTGCTGGACTGCCAGGGAATTCCCTTAATTTCTTTTTTTTTAAACAGCTTTATTGAGATATCTTTGACATATAAAAATTGTATATATTTAAGGTGTACAACTTGGTGTTTTGATATATGTAGACATTGTGAAAAGATCACCACAATCAAGCTAATTTACATATCCATCACCTCCACATAGTTAGCATTTTCTGTGTGTGTTGAGAATACGGGAGAATTTTGAGCAAAGGGGTGACAAGATTTGACTTACATTCTTCTGTATAGTAACTGTTGAGTTTAATGAATGAATGAAAACAAATCCCCAGAGGAGCACCAAAACCATACAAATGGACATGTGACCCCTTCCTCAAGTCTAGAAACATTTATTTGGATAAGAAAGGGGTCCCTAGGGCCAGGGTCCGGAGGCTGGCCTGGGCTCAGGCTTGGGATCCAGCAGCCTGAACAGGCTTGGAGGGGCACCTCTTGCTGAGGTTGGTGAGGATCTGGTGCTGGGTGGGCCGGTAGAGAACCACAAAGCTCTCTGGAGGAAGGATCGGACCTCTGTTTTCTTCCACCTGGCCCATCAGCAGATAACTGATTCCTAGGGAAGAGGAGGAAGGGATTGAGAGTTTGTGTAACTGAGACCTTATAGATGTACCCCCTCATCCCAGTCCCTCAGATTCTACTGCCTCCATCATTTTCATGAGGCTAAGTCCCCCTCTACATTTTCCCACATCTCCGTTACCTTTCTTCATGGGGGGGCACTGCTTGCAGGGCACATAGAACTTCAGGGAGGTGTCAGTGGGGGGAGAGGGCAGGTCCAGGCCTCCGGTCTTGTAAACACCAGTGAGACTGACAGTGACTGTGAGGCCCTCCCCTGGGCCCCGAACCATGGACTTCATCATTCCCGTCACCACTGTGGGAGAGAGAGGGAGAGGTGAGGAGACAGGAGGCCAGGGCAGGGCTGGAACCAGAAGGAGGGGGGCTTTGGGGACAGGAGGGGAGGTTAGAGGAGCTGGAAGGGCAGGGCTGGGGGATGGGGCTGCTTACCCAGGTCGCTGTTACAGAAGTGGCTCTGCAAGGTGCCTGCCCGCCGGCACTGTTTTGGGCAGGAGACAGTGGGTGCATCTGGTGGGGTGGGGAGGGGGGCACTGTTTGTGGAGGGTAACCTACCCAGCAGGTAGGAAGGACCACTTTCCCCACAAAAGCCTCATTGCTTTGAGCTTGTTCAGAGCTCTATCCAGCTTCGTGTCCCAGCACCCAGTACCAGCCATTAACACGGAGGCGGCACCCGTGGGTGCTGTATTGAATGAATGAATGAGCGCAGGAAGGAACTCGGATACAACTCCCTTCAGCCTGCGGCCGCTTCCTCTGCCTTCCCAGACTCACCGGGGCCCACCGGAGTTGCCTCTGCCTTAGGCGCGGCCTTCGGTTTCTCCTCAGGTGGGACTTCGGGCTTGACTTTGGGCCCGACTCCGGGCTTGGGGCCCGGGCCTGGCCCTCCTTCGGTGGCGCCCCGCGGCAGGGTCCTGTAGGAGGCCGAGAAGCCGTCGGCCGTGACGCTGAGGTCCGAGACGAACTGGACGAGGAGCTCGTTCCCTTCGGAGGAGATGGGACTGCGGGCGCGGGGCATTGGGGGAGGTGTCAGGTGGGCAGCGCATCCTGCCCCCTACCCAGGCCGGCGGCCTTTTCACCTCTGCCCCTCGGTTGTCTGCGTTAGCTTCCCGATATAGCAAGCCCCTCTCGCCTCTCCATCCAATGACCCCAGGCCTGGCGTCAAGCCTTGTCTTCTGCCTGGGCCGCTACCCGCTCCGCCCACCCGTTTGGGGCCGGCAGGTTCGCCTCCTGCGGCTTCAGCTCAGCCCCGCCCCTCCCACCAGCAGCGCTGTCCCCCCGCTCCCGCACCAGGCGCGGCGGAGACTCCCGGACGCCGTCACCCACCCAGGTGCCGCCCCCTCACCCCGGGGCTGTGTCGCCGCAGAACTTCCCCAGCCGCTTGGCGTCGTCGCTCACGGCGCCGTTGAACACGCTGACCGAATCGTAGCGGCAGTAGGAGTCGGGCTCCAGGTCAAACTTCCCGAAGGTCAGTGAGATCACCTGGCGGCGGGGCAGAGGCGGAGGCTGCGCGGTGGGACCCCGGGCAGCCGAGGGAGCGGAGCTCTCGCCTCTCACCTCCGCCCGGCCGCCGCCTCCGAGACGCTCGCCGCGGCCTCCTCGCTCACCTCCCGCGTGCCCTCCAGCCCCCCTCTTAATGCATTCACACCACAGCTCGGAGGAACACACACATCCACGGGGGCCCTGCAGTGGCCTCGGTCGCCGTAGTCCGCAAGGTCAAGTCCTGGCTCATTCTCAAGGAACAGACCCAGAATCCACCTCCACCGCCACTACACACACACCCACACCCCGCCACACACACACGCACAAATCAGTTTATATATGAGCATCGGGTACCTCGCTCTCGTAAGGTTCGTCACAGTCGTAATTTGACATTTTTTGTTTGGGTGCAAGCAGGTCTGGGTCTGTTTTTGCTGCCCACCATGCAAGCTCAGTGCTCGGGACATTGTAGATGTTCAATAAATCTTTGCAGGCTGCATACTGGAGGACGCCGCCTGGGTCCCCGAGGGCAGCCCGGGCAGGGGGTCAGTACCTGGTCCGGGGGCGCGATGATGTGCCAGGAACAGCTGATGCCCGGGGGGTAATCGGACTCGGGCCAGTTGGGCGTGGTCAGGGTTCCCTGGGCCTTCTCCAGCCGCCCCCCGCAAAATTGGTGCTCTGGGGAGGGGAGAGAGGAGTGGGGGTGGGGGGCGGTGGAGACCCTCGGTCAGCTGGAGGAGAACTCTAGGCTGGGAGCCCGTGCAGAAAGCTCAGATGTCTGGGTCTCGGGATGATGGGGCGAGAAGAGAGGGAGGAAGAAGGGGGGTAGGTTAGCAGAGATGGGGCTCGGAGGAGCGGGGCTCCGGGAGGTCTTGGACCGCGGAGGGGTAAGTCTTGGACCGCCGGGCACCCAGGCGGGCGGTGGTAGGGGGAGGAGGAATTGACTGGACACGCTCCCTTCTTGCCCCTCCCCCTGACCCGAGGCCACATCGCGAAGCCACATCGCGAGGCCACATCGCTCCTCTTCCCCTGGAAGATCCCATCTCCCCGGCCCGGCAGAAAAGTCCCCGTCGCAGCTGGAGAGTCCCCATGTTATGAGGGTACCCTCAAATTGGGGCACAGCCCCGAGGCTCCTTTGGGGAGGTCCCTCCTTAAACATTTTAGGGGAGACTTCTGCCGCCAGGAGGAGGTGATGGGACCGCAATCGGGAGCCCCCGGGCTGGGTGTAGGGGGCTCCGGGTCGGGGGAACCTAGTCCCCCAGCCCGGGGGTGCCCCCTCGCGCCCGTCTGAGGGAGCCCGATTGCGGACGGGGGCGGGCAGTTACTCACCGTCCCAGTAACCCCAGGCCGCCCATTCCACCCGCGGGTCGGTGACCCATTTCCGCCTCGCGCCTGGGCGGGGGCCTGGAAGAGGGGGGGGTGGGAGCGGGAAGGAGGGGAGAGAAGACGGGGAGGAGGGACTGAAGGGGCGGTTAGTGAGGAAAAAGGGTAAGGGAGATAATGGGGGTCCCAGGCTCTTGGGGTGGAGGTTAAGGCTGGGGTGGGGCCTGCGCCGGGGGCGGGGCCAGGAGAGGGGGACGGCGGAGGTGAGGGAGGTCTCACCAGTGCCTGAGGTGGCCCGCCCGCTGTACCAGAGCAGGAAGCCTCGTCCTCCCGTGCCCTCGTCCGATGTCATCCTCAGGGTCACCTGGTTGCCGGGGGCGACTAAGGGTGCTGGCCGGAAGGTCCCGCAGAAGCGTCCGAGCCGCTGGCCTGAGGTTCCAGGCCCGGCAAAGACCTCCAGAGCGTCATAACGGCAGGATGGGTGCAGCTCCAGGTCAAAGACTCGGAAGGAGAGGGACACAGTCTGGCCCTCAGGGACCTGATGGTGGGGACAGGGTCGGGGACCTGCAAAGTCAGGCCGGACACAACCAGGCAGAGGGGACTCTTTTTCCCCAAGCATTTCCTACAGAAACTGGGCCTGAAGCAGAGGGGACCCCATCAGGATGCAGAGCAGAGGGCTTGTGGCTTGTGCAGGGGACAAGACCTGAGGTCTGTGGAGAGACCAGAGGGGATGGGGATGAAGGTGGGAATGGAGAAGCAGGCTCTGAGTTAAGGTGTGAGGATGCTTGCCACGTGTTACTGTGGGCACTGATGCTGTCAGTGACCAGAGGGGAGGGGGCTGGGACTTCCCCAGGGAGAAGCGGCGGTGCTTGCCGGGAGGGGGGTTCCCTTAGCAGTCTGGCCTCTGGCTGCCTGGACCCAGGCCTCGGGGAGACTTGGACAAGGGGACGGCGGCCAGAGGGGCCTTCTCACCGTTATCGTCCAGACGCACTCCTTATTGGCGGGGTAGAGGTTAGGGAAACCCTCGCTTGCCAGGTAACCCGACTCCCCAGTCACATCCCCTCCACACAGGAACACAGGTCTGCAGAACAGAAGAGAGGTCAGGCCTGAGTGGGGGAGTAGTGCAGGGACTGGGGTAGGGCAATAAGCATGGGGGTGCCAAAAGGGCAGCCAGCGGGATGAGGGAGGGAGGCCCAAGGGACTCGAGGCGGCCTCAGTCAGCGGGGATGGGACTGGGGTGGGAAATACTCCAGCAGGGAATCAGGAAAAAGTGGGACCAGCAACTTGGCTGTCCCTCCAGCCCCTCAGAGTTCCCACCCCCACCCCAGCAGGAATTCCCGGAATCCTCCTCGGCCCCCCTCCATCATTCTCCCCCCTCACCCTGCCTGGCAGTCAGGGCCTGGAGCGGCCTAACTACTTCCAGATGTGGACACAGCCTCGAGGTGGGGGGGTGAGGGGGCGGGGAGATGAGGGAGAAGCAGCAGCCAGGGCCTTGCGCTCCCAACCTTTGCCCTGCTCCGGCTCCAGCTAACTACTGCGGTGACTGACTCCCACGTCTCCCACTTGCAGCCCCCTCTTCCCCCCACAGTCTCTGATTCCCTCCTGGAATCCAGATGTACAGCTACCAGGCAAGTTCAAGGTCTTGGTGCTCTCAGGTTCCATGGTGGGGCCAAGGGTCTGGATAGGTGGGGAGACTTAGAGGGCAGAGGACGGAGGGTGGAGGAGTGGGGAGCAGTGGTGACCGCATGAGACAGTGCTCTTGCAGCAGCGAAGGAGGACTTGGGGGCCAGAGAAGGGTGAGGGCTGTGGGAGATCTGCGCGGGTGGCGTGTTAGCAAAAGAATCTACAAGCTCCACAGGCATAGCCCCCCAGGAATCAGGGATCTGAAGTTAACTCAAGCCATCTGGAAGGTGCCGAGAGACCTACCTGGTGTAGTTGGGGCTCTGGCCCTGGGTGAAAGGCAGCAGCAGAGCCCAGGCAGTGAGGAGGGGCCCCAAGAGGGAGGCTGTGGTAGTAGGCAGCATGGCCCGAGGGAGAGGCACTGGAGTCCTCAAGACAGAGGCAGCTGAGTGTAGCAGCAGCGGCGGCGCAGCGGCAGCGGGGATAATCAGTGCCAGATGAGGCAGCCTTGGGCGTGTGGGCGTGGGGACTGGCCAGTGGGGCGGGCGGCAGGGAAGGCGGGACAGGGAGAGAAGAGCCGGGACGGTGGCGATTCCAGGGGCCTCTCTAGGTCCAGGACACATAAATACTGACCCAGTGTGGGAGCGGGGGTGGAGCAATGAAGGGCAGAGGGAGCATCAGACTCTCAGCATAATCCAGGCAGTCCAGTAACGTCATCTGCAAGCCCACTCTGTCCAGTGCCCGAGCATCCTTCCAACACAGCCTCGGGTCCTTCCTGAGGACTCTCCAGCCCACCTGTGATCCTCCCCATTCCTGCTTCCTCAGCACCCAGAGGAAGTCCTTCCCTGGACTCCCAACCTCTAATCACTTACCCACTTCCTGACCACCCTCTGCTCCAGTTTATTTTCCACTTCAAATGTCTACTGTCCTCTCCATACCCGGGCCAGACTAGGCCACGGAGGAAGAATTCTGCTCACCCATCTTCTCTCCCAAATATTTGGAGGTATGGGTGGGGGCAGGGAGGCATGCTCTGTGGGTAAAGGGAGTGTCTTCCTTATTGAGGAAGAGGAGGATGGAGTAGAAAGTAAGGGAAAGGACAACATGTGAGATCAGATCTGGAAGGGAAACAGGAGGGGGGGGTGGGGGGGTTGGCTTCACAGGGATGAAGGGAAATGGGTAGGAAGCATCCTGAACTCAGAGGAAGCGCCTTTCTCAGCCTGATGGACGGAGGATCCAAGTGATGGAACCAAGTAGGCATCGGGTCTTGGCGTTGGAGGGAGAAGGAAGCTGAAGGATCCAGGTGCTGTCAGCTCTGCAGCAACTGACAGCCTGGGCTGCGTCCACTCTGCCTGCCCACCCCTCCCCCCGCACCCCACCCCGCGTTCCTCCCAGGCCCCAGGGTTACAAACCGGGCCTCAATCAGCCTTTTATTCTATTTGTCCATCAAATCTTTTGTCCATGTCAGGTTGGGGGCCCCTCCTGGGCAGCTCCCTGAACATTTTACAAAACAGTCCCACCCTGACATGTCTAGCAGGCCCTAGCCCACTGCATCCCCCTCCCCACGCGCAGCATTCATTGCTGTCATTCCACCTCTCCTTAGCCCCTGGCCCAGGGCCAGACCCTCCCTGCAGGGGTGAGACCAGGAGAGGGGGGTCAGCTGTCAGGGGTTGAGGGGCCTTGGCCAACCCCTCCAAAAGCCCTCTGCAGCATGTCCAGGGCCTCCCAGAAGAAATCCTCCTGTGTAGCCATCAAGGGCATCCAGCCCACGATCACCTTCGTCGTTTCCATGCATTCCTGCAATGTGGGGCAGCTGTGGATCTGGCCGAGGTACAGCTCACAGGCCTGGGCCGCCACCCCCTCAGGGTCCTGGGCTGCTTCGGCCCCCAGGCTGGGCTTGGGGGTCCCCACCACCCTGCTGGCTGGTAGGTCCCGGTAGGTGGGATGGTGCTCGATGTCATGGCCGGACAGCATGTAGAGGCACTCTCTGGTAGGACAGAGGGAGCTGGCATACAAAGGGACCTTGGAGGAGAGACAGAGGGGGAGTGGCTGAGTGGGGCCCCAGGAAGGGGTTCCCAGGAAGCCCCAGCTGTTGTGTTTGTCCTGCTCAGACCAGCCCTGAGCCAGCAAGTGAGCTGGCTGGCTGAGCCCCAAGGTTGTGTGAGGTAGGAGCGGGCCAGCAGGGGCAGCTCAGGGAGAGAGCCAGGAGCCATGGTACGTGGCAGGAAAGGGCGGTGGGTGGTGCTGGAAGATGGGGTCCCTGGGTCCCTGTGGGAGCCCCAGCTACAGTCCTGTGGGCTCTACTGCTCTGGCCCTCCCTGGACGCCCGCTCCCTGGACCCTGCTCTGACCTTGATGTGGAGTTTAACGAAGGAGGCACTTCCCCTAGGCCAGCCTGGCAGGCGGCCTCTGGCCCCACATCCACAGCCCAGCAGCTCCTTGCTGAAGTCTGAGCACTGGCTCAGCACCAGGGAGTGGTTGAGGCCACACCACAGGGCGACGGGGCGCTGCTGCAGATAACGTACCTGAGAACACAGGGCAGGGTCCCTAAGTGGGGAACACCAAGGCACCGTGGGGAGGGGCCGGGTTGGAGAAGGGTGACAGCTTCCCCTAGGGAAGCTAGGGGGAGGGAGGAGGTGGGCCCCAGAGTACCCTCCCCCTCCCCAACGAGGTCCGCCCTGCCGACTGCAGACTGGCAGCTATCACTCCTCCTTGGTTCTCCTGCAGCCCCAGTCTGACCACAGGGGCGCTAGCACGGCTGTTGGTTCCTCCTCTCGGCTCCCTGGAGAACAGGCCTCTTGCCTGAGGCCAGGGCCTGCTATCTGCTCCCTGATCTCATCCCCCAGGCCTGGGCCTGTCCAGTCTCTCATTCTGCCTTCCAGCCTCGGGGGAGGAAGAGCCTTCCTCCCTGTCCCTGTGTAGTTCCAGGTTAGGCCCCTGGAAGGACCTGCCTCCCACTGCGTCCTTCCTTCCGTCTCTAGCATTTTCAGTCCATCATATCTTTATCTTTCAAAATGGCCACTCTTTTGGAAAAACATTTCCACCTGATTTCTGCTGCTTCCTACCTCCGTCTTTTAGGCAGTAGGACTGGCTACGTGATCAGTCTGAAGTGGACCACATTCTTGGTCTCACCACAGCCAGTCTCGCCTGAGACTCCCCACTCCCCAATACACTATGACTCCTCTCCAAAGGCACTGGACCTCCCAGCAGCCAAATCCCAGGGCCTCTCCTGCACGCTTGCTCCTGAGACTGTGAGCGCTTTACTTTTGAAGACATAGATAAGTGATTTCACGGCCATTACAGGAAAATTGTAAAATACTGGCAAGCAAAAATTCATTTAAAAATCACTGGAAGCCCCACCACCCACTATTAACATCTTGCTGCATATTCCTCCTCACTGTTGCCTCAGCAAATATATATACGCAAGTTGTATATTTTTAAACCAAGATGGGATTGTGCTGTGTAAACCATTTCACGAATTTTTTTTTTTTTCACTGAGAAATATGGCATAGCCATCCTTCCATGTCAGGGAGCATATTCCTTCACTATCACTGTCACCACCCCCTCCTGGGTGAAACTTGCTGTGCCTGTGGCCTGTGAGACTTGGCATTTGAGGGTGTGTCTCTCTCTCTCTGAGACAACTCTTTCAGTCCCTCCACCCACAATCATGGCGACCACCCAGCTTTGCCCCTCTGCCTCTACTTGTGTCATTTCAACCTTGTTCCAACTTGGAATCCAGCTAGACATTTCGACTTTAGTGTTTTACTCTCACTGCAAAGAAAAAGCCTAAATTCACATTCTCTCCTCAAACCAGCATTCCTCGCCCACTGGCATGTTTACCATGTCTATTGCCAGAGCCACCTTTGTCCTACCCCACTGTCCTCATATCTAGTCAGTTTCCAGAGACTGTTCATTTTCTTTCACTACACCTCACGTCTCCATTCCTCTCTGTTCCCGCCGCCACTGTACCAGCCCCAGTCCCCTGTCTCAAATGCTGGTGTCATTCAGCAGCCTCCCGGTGGGCCTCTCACTGTGCCCTCTGGCCACGTGACCCATTCTCCATCATCCAGGGGGTTGCCTTCTCCTGCTCCAGAACCCGCAACGGCTCTTTCCCAAATCGATACTTCTGTAGGCTCACAAACACCTATACCACCTCGTAGCTACTGTGTTCCAAAACACACTCTGCTCTGGTCAGGCCGGGCCTTCCACTGTCCCAGGGATGTGCAAGCTTCGTCCCCATCCCCATTACATAGGATGCCTTTCCCTGTACCCACCCGAATCCTATCTAACCCACTAGGCCCTGCTTACATCTCACCTCTTAGAGTTACTTCAGCCCACCCAGGTCTCCCTGCTTCACTAAACTCCTACTGCACTTGTAGCATGAGCCACACAGAATGCACCTCGTGGTGCCAACCCCAGGTGAGATACAGTAGCACAGGCATTACAAACTGGTTGGCTTAACATCCTAGGGAGTAGAAAGTGGATTCTATGGAAAGTAGAGATGTGGAGAGATCCAGGGGTCAGGGAATTAGAAGAAGGGGGGCAAGATGAGAGTAGCTGGGAAGCAATCTCACCTGTGTGGGTTCCCCTCGGTCCATTTTGTCCCCGGTTCCCAGCTGCCCATATCTGTTACTTCCCTGCATAAAGATTCGGCCAAATTCATCCACCAGGCCAAGGTGATTGTAGCCAAGAGCACAGAATAGGACCTAGGAGGTAAGGTAGAAAGGAGAAGTGGGCCTTCAGTCGTCTCCAGGGGAACTCTGAGCTCCAGTATCTCACAACTGCTAACCTGCCACACCCAGCTGATCGCTTTTGGTCTTGCCCTCTAGGTCACCCCTCTCCCTGGGTCCCTTGTCCCTCCCTGATCAATCATTTGATTCCTGCTCCTGTTTCAGACCTTCAGTACCTTGCGGGCCCCCTAAGGCCCCGCCCCCACTGGTCTGCCCCCAACCCCCCAGCCCAGGATGCTACCTTGGCAGGCAGTGAGACCGGAAGCGGCATCTGCTGGTACGTGGGGTCAAAGGCTTCAAGGGTTCCAAAGAGATCTCGATACACCCCTGGGGTATGCACCTCAAAATACACTCCCCCCTGGTCTGGGGGGTTGGGAGCCCTCAGCTCAGCAGCTCTGGGCACCCATTTCCTAGGGAGCAGGCCCTACTTGGGATGAAAGATGTAAGATCTGGGGAGTCTCACGCCCACTAGAAATGCACCAGCTATGATGTCTGGGAGCTTAAACACCTCTTTTGACTAGGATGCTCTACGGGTCCCCCACAGAGCTGGAGTAAGGATAAGGGAGGGTTCTGTATCTGGAAGGTCTGTCCAAGGCTGGGGTCTGGAGAAGAAGGGAGGTGGCTCTTACCCGTAATGTAGAGAGTACTTCCCTGGTTGGAAGCCATGCAGGCCACACGCAGGTGAGGGAGGTCATGGGACACCTTCCTCAAGGTCAGCTGACCTGTATAGGAGTGTGGCTGGTCCAGCTGGGCTTCATTCACTACCAAAGAGTAGATCTTTCCTTCCTCTGGGGGAGGGGGCGGGGAGGCAAACAACTGTGTGGGGGAGGGGACCCTCCAATAACCACATTAACCTCCCAAGAGACTCCCTAAGCCATACAGCATGAGACATTTGCTGCCCTAGAGTGGGGCTGGAAGGAAAAGGGTAGAGATGAAATAAGGGGGCAGTGACCTCAAGTACCCCAGCCTCCAGCCTTCACCACCGAAAATCAACCAGGGGAGCTCTTCAGTGTGAGGGATGAGTGCAGAGAAAACCGAGCAGTTGGATTTGGCGGAATCCAATTTGAGTGCTGGGAAGAATGATGTCTGGGGGTTCAGGGCCCTGCCTAGCATTAAGAAGTTCAGAAGCGGGGAATTCCCTGGCGGTCCAAAGTTTCCACTGCAGGGGTCCTGAAGAAGCTTCAGGAAACAGTTTGCAAACCACTGCTCTAACTAAGGCTCACCTGTGAGGAGCAGCAGGGTCCGCTGGGTCTCCAGACCAACCAGCACCATCTGTTTGAAGCTCATGGCGTGGTGGAAGGTGATCTTGAAGACCCGCTGCCCGCTGGACTGCAGGTAGACCTCAACACAGTCGCAGGACTGGCTGTGGGCTGTGTCCACCACTCCCGGCTGCTCCCGAGTGGCCAACACATAGAGGTATTTACGGTAAATTGTGTCACCTCTCGGGTCCGAGGCAAACTGTAGGAAAAGACAAAGGTGTCCAGGATCTCCAGCCTTGCAGTGGGATGAGGCTGGGGCAGCTGGATCCTGGGGTGGGAGATGAGATACTTGGGTCCAGGGCTGAGAAAGGCGAACTTGGTTTCCAGTTCCTGGTATCGGAGGGCGGCTGTCCTAAGGGTGCCACCTCAGGACTGGTGTGGGCCCTGGGTTCCCGGAAAAGAGGTGGGGTCTCAGCTGCTGGGGTCCTTGTACTCACATCCTTGGCTCCGTGACACAACACAACATAGCAGCAGGCCCGCTTCTGGCCAAGGGTGGAGGAGACCAGGGCATTTTTCAGGAAGAAGATGGTCCCCGTGTAATCAAGAATGAAGACGTGGTCCTTGGTGGGCAAGAAGCGGCGGTAGCCATGGGCCAGCACAGGGGCTACACTCTTGCTGAGACAGCGGCGGCGGCCCCCAAATGCCTGGAAATACAGGCCCTTCGTGTCTGCAGAAGGGAAGGAGAGGGAGGTTTAAGGGGTCGGGGAGGCACAAGGGAGATGAAACAGAGCTTGGGAAAGCTAGATTTCTCAATGGATGGGTGTTTAGCTCCTCTCCATCCCCAGGCCTGGGGAAAGACCCCTTCCAAAGGGCACGTGGAAAGCTCAGAAGATATCTGAAATTATGCCCCATGTCTGAACTAAAGTTCTCTGCCCCACCTCAGCCCAGGGCCACACACATGCTTCTAAGTGAGCACTTCTTTGGTCCAAACTTGCATCAGAGACATCAAAGGAAATATAAGAATGCATAGAAAAGCAGAAAGAGGTGTGAAAAGGAATGACTGGGAAAGGCCAGTAACCCTTCCACACCCCTAGCTCTGGATCTGCTATCTGCATCTCCCTTCATCTCCGTTGTGTGAGACGAAGTTATTGGATAGGGGCTCCCTGGGAAGGGAGGGGACTAGAGCACATTTCTCAACCTGGGGGTGATTTTTGTCCTTCGGGGGACATTGGCTGTCAGAACTGGGGGAGGTGCTACTGGCGTCTAGTGGGTAGAGGCCAGGGATGTTGCTAAACATCCTACCATGCAAAGGACAGCACCTGCCCCCTGCAAAGAATTATTTGGCTCAAAGTTTTAACAGTGACAAGGTTGAAAAATCCTGGTTTAGAGGAGGGAAAACTCCAGGTTTTGGGAGAGGAGGATGTCTCAAGGTAAGATATGGAAGAGCTTGAATATGGTGGGCAACTTGGCAGGGATGCTAGGAATGGGGGCTCTGGGTGACAATGTCTGTCCGAGAGCAGCTTTAGAGACTTGGAGTAAGTCCTTGTTGGAGTATGTTTAAATCTAACAAGTTTCTTCCAGAGAAGGGGGCCCTGGAAGGTTGGCTGGGAATACTGAGGTCATCAGGCAATTTTATGGAGTAGGAGGGATCCCAGAATAAGGTAGGACAGAAGCAGAGAGAACTAGAGGTTCCCGGGAAGGTGTACAGTTCAGAATCGCAGCTCTCTTCCAGGGCTGGACCCCAGAACCCTGCTCTCGAAGTCGAGGACTGAGCCGGTGACAGATGCGTCTCCACACGCCCTCAGAGTCGCACACTTCGTGGAAGTAGTGGCAGGTCTGACCTAGAGAGACTACATCTCTGACTGGGAGGAATGAAATGATGTGCTCCACCTGTGGGGGCAGGAGGGGGAAAGCAGGGGTCATGCGGGCCCCTCAGCAGCCCCCAGTCCTTTATTCTCAGCACCAACCCGCCCCCCCAAGGACTCACCAGCTCTGGGGGGAACAACTGAATAGATACAGGGTTTCCTCTCTCCTTCTTCTCTTCACCCCCAGGCTCTGGTCCACATGAAGGGCAGCTCCGCTTCACCTACCCAAGGAGAAGGGGGTGCACAGGGGTTCCATGAGGGTCATGCCTCTTCCTTCTGTTAACTACTTATTAACCACTACCTTGGGGGCTCTGGGCTGTCAAATCCTCCCATCTTTCTCTCTAGGTCCGTGGGTTTACCCTTCCTTGTCTGCCTTGTTCCCTGTCCAACTTCTCCACATAACCCCTCCCCTGATCTCTGGCTGCCATCTTGCGGCCTTTGCTTCGCCCCCTGCCCCCTCACCCTGAGCCCCTCCTCCGGTCTGCAGAGCCCGGTGACTTTTGGCAGCTTTCGTTTCTGGCTTCTCCTCACCATCCTGACTGCCCCCTCACTGCTCCTGCCCTCAAATCTCTGGGCCCCTTGGCCTCTTGTACTCAGCTCCCTGGCCTTTGTCCCTGCTGCCTTTCCCACACCATGCCCCCTGCCTGGGCTTGGGGAACCTCTGGGGCTGCTTTGCCTCCTAGGCCCCTCCCCTATGTAGTCCGGGTCAGACAAACCTCTCTGTGACCTCACCACCCAGCCACTGTGACCTATTTCCCCCAACCTTGCCCGGGATTTTCTCTCTTAGCTCCTTGGTTCTAGCCCAGTTCTAGCCACCCAGTGGCTCATGGGATATGCACAGGACAGGAGCAATAAAGTGTGAACTACTGGTAGACGAGGCCTTTACTTTCAGGGAGTAGTAGGAGGTTTTTCCACTTGATACCCTTTTAGCACTAAGTGTAGAGAGACACTGGTGAATTCTTCACATCTCGGCAGTCCAGAGCCTCCAGGGGATTTGTAGCTCAAGGATATAAACTCAAAAAAAAAGGAAAAAAAAAAGGTATAAACTGTTTGACAGGTGAGGGGGCAAGGTGACCCTGCTAATTAGACCATCTATCTCGTGAAAGCAGGCATCACATGAAAGTGGGCACAGCTGAGCACAGACTCAGGCAAAACACATCCAAAAGCGGACTGCTTTCCTGGGACAGTAACATGACTGCATGTATGAAGGGCAACCTCTTAAGGTGGAAGAAAGGGATGGATTTACTCTGAAAGCTTAGGTTATCTCCCGAAGTCTAAGCTATTAACTTACTCTTACGGCGGGGGCGGGGTGGGGGGTGGGGGGGGGGGAGAGGGATGACATGGATGAGAAACAGCAGGAGCTGGGGCTGTGTCTGTCCACATAGGGGCAGAGGATCTACACCAATCCATCCAAGGGGTAGCTGGCTCTCCCATGAACTGAGGAATCCAGGCCTGGACAACCAACCCTCAGCTGCATAGTACTACAGACTCATTTGTTTTCCGTGTTAGCTAAAAGACGGTCAACCATCCAATCAAACTCCCTTATTCAGAGGGACTAGTAAACAGCTCGTTTGGGACACGTAGGATGGAATTTTAATAATTCGATAAACGTTTCGGAATGTCAACGTGTGAGATGTGACTTATGGGAAAGAACCTTCAGCTATTTGTGGCTTGGCAACTATTAACCAATGAAGTGGATTATATTAGGTCCTATGCCACCTAACAGGATGCTAAGATCTCTCAGCAGACGGAGCAAGTATCTGCAGCTTCCTCTTGTAACTGGGTCCCGTTGATCCACTCCATTTCACCTCGGGAGGCAAAGAAGAGGGTACGAACAGAAAAAAGTCCACCGCAAAAGCTGACGCAGGGGGAAGCCTGGCTTCTAGTGTGAGCGTTCAGTAACCTGCTGTTTGCTCTTGACAGCTCATCGACTTCCCTCCGCCTCAGTTTCCTCATTTGTAAAACGGAGGACTTCTTCTAGGTGGGGTGGTCCCTTCTAGACTAACCCCCCAGGTCTGATCATCACAATTCCTGCCCAGGCGCGCTCCTTTGGGCAGGGGTGTAGGCCGGGCGGTATTTTCGAGGCCTTCCCGGTCTCCCTTAACCCTCCCTCGAGGCGTTGAGCTGGGCCTTTCCAGCCCCTGGGAAGCCACAGGTTCGCCCGGACTCCGAAGATTGTCGCGGGGCCTCGGTCTCCGCAGCCAGAATGGCATCCAAGGTCCCTTCGGCTGCAACGACCCCCTGTACACTAGCCTCAGGCATCACCTTGCCTCCCGCTCCCCCCATCCCTACGGTCGCCCTGGCGCCCGCAAAGCTGGCTCGCTCCCTAACACGTCTAGCTCGCACACACTACTGCAATCCCTGCACTGCTTCCAGCCAGCCCAGCGTGCCGCACTCACATTCTTTACCTCAACCTCAAAGTTCTAGCTCACCCATCTCCTCCTTAGCGAAGGGACAGACTTCTCGCCCATGCTATTGGTAGGTAGAGCAGTCCCTCAGAGAAGAGGCCGGGCCAGGTTCCCTCTGGAGGGTCTAATTGGCCTTCTTTACAGTCACTCGCCTGTATCTGGCTTGCGATTGGTTTTCGTTGGAAGAGGACCAGGGTTTGCGTTTCTCGGCCTCTATCCCTTCTAGTGGAGGGCCGACGTCCCCGCCTCCTGATTGGACCTGATTGGCTCCATCTCCACTCCTAAGATTTGTGATTGGATGCGGCTGCGCGGGGCGGGCCGGCCTGGAGAGTAGGCCGTTGGCGAGCACTCTATTCTAGTCCCCCTCCCTTCTCTCGCCTCTCTTCAGCGCCGGCGTCTCCACCCCGCCGGCGGGTTCTGATTAGCCACTTCCGACGCGTCTCGGGATCCCGATTGGTCCGTCGGGTCCCTGAGCCCGCTTCCTCCCCCTGGAAGCGACTACGGCGGCTCCGAGGAGGGGGAGGGGCAAGGAGGGACGGCCGGTCCCGTCAGTCAGGCAGCGGGAGCCGCCGGGAGCGGATGGCGGCGGCGGTAGCGGCCTCTCTTGCCGCCGGGGGTGAGGAGGCGGCGGCCACGACCTCCGTTCCAGGGTCTCCGGGTCTGCCCGGGAGCCGCAGTGCAGAGCGGGCTCTAGAGGAGGCCGTGGCCACCGGGACCCTGAACCTGTCTAACCGGCGTTTGAAGCACTTCCCCCGGGGCGCGGCCCGCAGCTACGACCTGTCAGACATCACCCAGGCTGGTGAGTGCACCCGGCTCCGAGCCCGGCCGGGACCCTCATTTGCATAGCCCCGCCCCTCGCTTGTTTCTTCCCGGGCCCGGGAGTCTGGCCCGCTCCATCACCTGGCCGTCGGAGTTCTAGATTCTGCTGATTTGCATAAGTCTGCTACCACCCCCTCCCCACCTTAAGAACTACTAGACAATGAGCGCTTTTCTGGTTTGCACGGAACGCTCAAGAATCTGGCCGAGCGTCGTGAGCGCCCCCCTACCCCGCCCCGCTTCTCTTTATTTGCATATCTGCGCACCTGTAGAATGGTCCTGGCCCTCACCTGCTTGGCTCATTTGCGTGATCTCTTCAACCTCAGTTCTGATCGTTCCATAAAGCAGCCCTCACGAGCCCCCCCCATGACTCCTTTCTCTTTTTCCACTTAGTCTCCAACTCTTTCCCCCGTTCCACCAAAGATAAGAGCAGCCCCAGGCCCCCGCTTCCATGCGTTTGCCCCTGACAGCCCCAAGTTTCTGTTTCCTTTGCTTGTAGTCCCGCCCCCTAAGGCCGCTGACTCTCTCCATTCTTCCCCCAGCCAGCCTGTGGGAAAAAAGCAAATCTCCCACCTCCCCCAACTCTTTTCTCCGCGAGCTCTTCCTCCTATTATCCCTGACTCCTTTATCTGCGACTCCTCCTCCTTCTTGCGTGTGTGAGGTCACTGTGGAGCCTGTGATCTCACAGAGACCCTAGAATTCCCATTTCAGTTTCTGCTTTCCCCACGGGGGAGGGACTTGAGGCAGCTGCTTGAAAGGAAGGAAATCTTATCTCCCAGCTAGGAGTGCTGGGAAGCTAGAGACGGTCCAACTGTCCTTCCTAGTCCCCCACCCACAGGGTCCCTCTAATCATGCTCCCTCCACCCTGGTGTCTGTTGATGGTAGGGTGCAGGGACTCCACTGTGACAAGTGAGTCAGGCCTCAGCTGCTCAGGAGGCAAACTCTGACCTTAGGCTGGCAGCTGGGGGGTGGGGATTGGAAGAGGGGTGGAGGACTGCATTCCCAAAGCCCCACCCCAGCCGAGCCCAGGGTGGGACTTGGGGCTGGATGAGAGTGTCCGCCTGATGACACTGCCCTGGGACGGCACTGCCCCCCTAGCAGGTGCCTGCTCACCTGCAAACACTCTAGTGGGCGCCGATGCACACTCTTTCCTCGACTGTTCTGGAGAGAACCAGTTGAAACCACTCCCCTTGTCTTGGGTTGCTAGGTAAACTCACTCGCCCACTCTTCGGCGAATGAGTTCAGGGCAGCCGGGAGCCACTGCTGTCCCTCTCAGTCTCCCCGAGCCGCCTAACCCCCCAGCTCCAGACTGGCCTCAGCAGCTGTGTGACACTTGCCGTCTGTTCCCTTTCCCCTCCCCCTTGCTTGTTTTTTGACAAAGACCAAATGTTATTCTTTACTTCCTTAGGGCTCTGTCTGTGTGAGTGGACTCCTGGGGAAAACTCCCAAGACCTCCTGGGCCCCCTCCCAGCTCCCACCCCCTCTCCGCCTCCTCCCCCAGCATTCCGGCTCAGGGTGCAGCCCGTTCTCCAGGGCAAGCGGGACAATCCCAGCTTCCTGAGAACCCCTCTCTACCCTGCTCTCCACACAGGAATCCTCAGTCCTTTCAGGGCCCAGGTTCTAGGCCAGGTGGGTCTCTCTCGTCCAGAACTCTCTCCTCCGGCCCCTCTCCCCAAGCAGGGTGCCTGTAGCTTGGGGTGGAAAGAGGAAGTGACAGGAACCCAGTCTGTTGCCCATACCCTGCTCTCCACACTTCCTTGCCCTTCAACCCTGACGGACTAAAAACTTCAGCTCTGCTGACTGAATCTTGTGGAACCTCTCCTCCTGCTTCCGCAGCTCTTTCTGAACCAACGTTTTCCTTGCACGTGTGCTGTGGCGCAGGTCCCTGCTGTCCCTTGGACTCGGTCCCCGGGCCCCGATAGTAGGATGAATCCTGAGGTGGGGGGAAGGGCTGCTCTCACAAAAGAGAAGTGCAGCTCATTCTCTCGCAGACCGCATCCTGTGCCTCCTGTGCACCGCTCCTCCAGCCCCGCTCCCTTCCGCTCACTCGCTCTGAGCTTTTGCCCCCGCTCCCTGGCCCGCCCCAACACAGCTTGCCCTCCACCCCCCTCATCCACATGCGCGTGCAGCACACACATTTGTGGATGCAGAGGAAGCGGGCAGGTGGAGGGGGAGGGCTGCATCTCATCCTCCCACCCTCTCTGGAACTGTCTTCTCCTGTGACAGGTCTTTTTTCTGTGCACACCAGGGCTGGGAGCAGAGAGGGTTCCTGGGGCGTCAGGCTGTCGTCCGCCCTGGTAAATACAGGGCCCAGAGACAGAACCTGACAGGTTATTTCTACTTCATTTCCTGTCACAAGACTCATTTCCTTGAGGGATATACCCCCGCTTCCCCTCCCCTCGGCTTTTGCTTGCGCCTCCATGGAGAGGGCCCTCTAAGAAGCTCACCCAAGCTCTGTTCCCTGGGACTTTCCCAGCAGGCCCTGGGCCTCTCCCAATACAGGCTGGACAGAGGGAGCAGAGACCCGGGCTTGTAGCAGTCTAAGCAGTGAGAGCCTCCAGACTGGCAGGAACCCCGTACTGGACGCCTTGCACTGGTCTAGCAAGCCGCTGGTTGAGATAAAAGGATGGTAGTAGACTCTCCCGTCCTTTCCACCCTCTCCACTCCTCGCCCGTGCCCAAGACTCGAGGCAAAGGAGCTGGTCTGAAGTCCGGGTCAGCGAGAGAGGAAGTAGAAGCAGGCCGTTGAGACTGGAAGAGGGCAGGAAGGAGGCCAGCTCTGAGGAAGGTGTGCCTGGGACTCCACCTCCCACCTCCGGCTTGGTCCACTTGCCTTTCTCTCCAGGTCCTTGGGAATCTGTGACTTCATAGTCCCTTGGGCCTGGCTTGCTGATCCCAGGGGCTGGTGAAAAACCGGTGGCCAGTGTCAGGTCTCTAGAGCCAGGCTATAATAACCCTTGGTGGAAAATAGGTAGAGGTTGGGAGACAGGGCGCCTAGGAGGGGTGAGCTTTCTCGGTCGTGTCCCCCAGGGGTTGTTCATATTCTTACCTTGAACCTCCCAGCCCATCACCTTGCTAGTTCCTTTGGAGCACCAACCTTCTCCTATGACCTTTGCCTTCCACCTCTCCAGGCATCACAGAACAACAGAAACCACAAGAGTTATAGAATCCAGCCACCCTTACAGGATAGCCCTGCATTTGTGCGTTTGAAGATGGTGTTCGTGGCTCGCCCCCCTCCCCCAAGTCTAGGCTTCTCCAGCCCAGAGACCCCAAGGCCTTTGCCTTCCCTTTGCCGCCCTGGCTACGCTTGGAATGGGCTCCAGGTTACGGAAGGCTTTCTTCTCGCTCCAGAGGGTCCAGGTTTATAGGTCTGATTCCTTGGCTCTGGGGAAGTTCAAGGTCTTCCTGTCCAGGGCTGGGTCTTTGCAAGCTCTCCACTGACACTTGCTTCCCCTAGACCTATCCCGGAACCGGTTCCCCGAGGTGCCAGAGGCAGCGTGCCAGCTGGTGTCCCTGGAGGGTCTGAGCCTCTACCACAATTGTCTGAGATGCCTGAACCCAGCCTTGGGGAATCTCACAGCTCTCACCTACCTCAACCTCAGGTAGGGAGGCAGGGCCACTGCAGGGTAGGGGGTGGTCCTTCTCGGCCCCAAGTACCAGTGAACGGCACCCTGAGTGACCCTCCCGGTGACCCTGAAAGGACAGCGCCATGCCTGGAGGGTGAGCCCACTGCCCTCCTCCCTCCCACAGCCGAAACCAGCTGTCATCGCTGCCGCCCTACATCTGCCAGCTGCCCCTGCGAGTACTCATTGTCAGCAACAACAAACTGGGGGCCCTACCTCCCGACATCAGCGCCCTGGGAAGCCTGCGGCAGCTCGTGAGGATGGGGAGCAGGGTGACAAGAGGGACTGATGAGCCAGGCACTAGGGACCTCTGGGGGGCGGGGGAGCGCAGGAAAAGGAGGGATGCACCCTAGGGGAAAAGCCGAGACTAAAGCAGGCGGCCAGGTCCAGGAGGTAGTTTCTGATGCTTGGGGTCTGTGGCTCCTTCCCTACTTCTTTCCTCATTCTAGGATGTGAGCAGCAATGAGTTGCCATCTCTCCCAGCGGAGCTGTGTGGCCTCCCTTCCCTGCGGGATCTAAATGTTCGGAGGAACCAGCTCAGCGCCCTGCCTGATGGTGAGGGAAAGGAAGCACTGGAGGGGTGTGTGTCTGTGTGTGTGTCTGTGTCTGTGTATCTACCTTGGAGGAGTCACAGACAAGGAATCTTCAAGGAAAAATAATGCCTTAGTTGCCCAGCGTTTTGCAATGCATGAGACACGCTGTAAATTTTCTTTGCTCTTGACCAGCAACCCTCTGAGGCTGGCAAAGCATGGGTTATTAGCCGTGCTTGACAAATCTGGGGAAGGGTACAGGAAGGGGAGTGGTGAGTGCATCGGCACCCTGTAGAATTTCACAGTCAAGAGGAGCCCTCAAGGTCACCCAGTGTCACCATTTAGCGCCCACGAAGCTCTCAAAACCTGAGTCAGGTGAGGTCCTGTGCTGCCTCCCCAGAGATTCTGAACCAGTGAGCTGGCGCTCAGGCAACCCCATTTTAACGGGCTAATTGTGATGCTCCCGACACTTGATAGCCTTTGCTCCAAAGCAGGCACACCTTCCTTTATTCAGCCAGCACTGTTGTGTGTGTGTGTTTCCTGTGTTTTAGGTGGGGAACAGGTAGATGTGAGTGATGTCACTCAGATCTGGGGCCAACTCTTAAGATTTAATGGCTTAATGGGGAGAGACAAGCAGAGGGAAGCGCTAGAACAGGAAACTTGGAAACTTAGCGCCGTAGGGGCTAGAGGGAGCCGTGTGGCTCTGCTCAGGGACCTGGGGAAGGCCTCAGTCAGCCCAGAGGTGCAGCAGGAGCTGACCTTTGAAGGAGAGTTCTCCATCCTTCTGCAACCCAGGCAGAAGCAGCCCTGTGTGTAAAGCACGGAGGTCCAGCACAGACGTGGTTAGAAAGGCAAGCCAAGGCTAGGTGGGAAGGCTGGGGCCATGCTACCCATGGTTTTGAAGAACAAGAGAGGGGAGTCAGGTGGCCATCCATTTTCTCTAGGCTCCCCCCCCACTCCTTCTTTCCTTCTAAGACAGTAGGGGTACAAATAAGCATTTGATCACGGCTCTCTCTGGGTGGTAAAAGAGACCCCAGCAAAATGCCCTGGGGGCCCAGAGGAAGGAGCAATAAATTCCAACCTAGTGTTTAGAAAGATTTCATAGAAGAAATGACCCTTGAGCTGAACCTTGAAAGATGCACGGACAGAAAAATGGGGTTCTCCTACCTGAGCAGACAGCATGTGGAGAGGCCCAGAACAAAGGGGGTTGTCTGATGTGGTGTGAGGGTGGGCAGCGAGGTGCGAGACATGGGCGGAGCCAGATCATGAACTCCTTAACCGGGGAGGGGTGCTTGACCAGAGAGCAGTGATTTTTTTCTTTTTTTTTTTTTTCTTTTTCCCCATACATGAACATTTATTAAACATTTTGAGTATTATACACAATTTCTTTCTTTTACTTAGCAATTTTTGGCATTTTCCTGTCAGTACTTCATTCTTTTTAACTGCTGTAGACGTTACATTTTATAGACATATTGGTTAGTTATTTCTTATTAATCAACATTTGGGCTGTTTCCAAGTTTGAAAAAAAAAAGTTGCAACAAATACTCCTGGGTCCATTTCTTTGTTCAGGATTAATTTCTAGAAGTGGAAGTTCTGGGTCCAAACCCAGAATATTTTGAATTTTAATTGATGTTGCTAACTTACACTCTAAAAAGGTTGTACCAATTTATAAGGCAGAAAATGCTTTTTTTTTTTTTTTGGATACTTAATCTGAATCTTTGCTAACGTGTTGGGTAAAACATGTTTTAATTTTCATTTTTTAATTCTGTGAAGTTTAGTTTCTAACTTGCTAATTTTGGTTTCTAGCAATATTCATTCTCAATTTATTAGCTCTTTGAATTTTTAAGTTTAGCCATTATGCTTGATATTAGATTATTCTTTTTTGTAAAGAGCAGCCAATTCTTGTTCTATCATTGTAACATCCCATACAATCTTACTGAACATCAGAAACAAAGTTTTTTAAGGTCTCAGACCTTCTCCTTTAACCACCAAAAAGGTAGTCTTGTACCTGCCTCTTTACTATCCCTGTGGAATATCCTGGATTTTTCAACTTATTGACTCCTGGTCTGAGTGAAGAGAATTTTTTTCAGAAGTGTGATATAAAGTAATTCACAGTCCCTCTTTTGATCTGATTCTAATAACTGAATGCTAGCTCTTCTGTTTATAATACATTTCTGACCTTGCACCCATCTGCCTAGCTCCTAGCTCTATGGGCTCTGGTTTCAGCTCATGCTGCCAGGGCGCTCTCCCACTTCGGGCTGTCTTGGTAGACGTTCTGCCCTAGGCAGGTGCTGCTCACCTATTCTTGACTCTTGGTGGGCATTCAGGAAGTTACAGCAAGAAATGTTTCACAGATGGTATCTGATACAGTCTAGTTAAGATTAATGGGGAATAAAAGTACTTTGCTTAGAAATAATTATCCACAGATCTAAAGTCAACAAAAGTCTCTACAACAAAAAAAAACATAATTTTTTCGGGGGGAGGAGGAGGCTTGAAATAGATCAGAAAACACTTTCACATTAATTGTTCTTTTCATATACTTCAAAGTTGTACTTAATGCCTTTCTCCTCCTGGACATCAGAAGGAACACCTGGATATTCTGAGATAAGTTTATATTTTTCCAAATCAATTTCTGGAAAAAATGTGTCACTTTCAAATTCCTGCATGGTCCTTGTCACAAATACTGTAAGATGGCCTGGCTTGTTCGTGCCTTCCGTATAAACAGAACTGCCTCCCACTATCCGGGCCATGTCCACTTTATTTGTTAATTCTGGTCGCTCAGTAAGTTTTAAGGCATCATCCAGACTTCAGGCAAGAAAATGAGCTCCCTGTGGAGGTTCCGTGAGTTCTCTACTGAGAACTATATTAATTCTGTCCTTTAAAGGTCAATTCTTCTCTGGAATGGAGAACCAGGTTTTCCTACCCATAATCACCGAATTCTGTTTCCCTTCTACTGAAGAGGTTGTGGTCATTCTTTGGAAATACTTGTATTCGTTCCTGAGCGAGGGCCAGGGCAGGTCCCCGTTCTTGCTGATGCCCATGTTCTGGGACACAGCGATGGTGCAGTTTAGCGGACGAACCATGACAGCGGCAGAAAACACTTCCGAGCTAGCGTGTCACACTGACACGGGGATTACCTGCCAGCTTGGCGTGAAATTTTTCAGAGCAGTGATTTTTATTCTTATTCTGTGTCTCGGGGCACCACTAATCCAGCTGTGCCTTTCTGAGAAGTGGAGAAGGGTACCCTCTCCTGCGGGTGGGCCAGGGCTTGGCTAGTGGAGCGCTGTACGGTCGCAGCAGCCCCCTCTCCCCGTGCCTTTGTGCACGGTGCAGCCCGCTCACCCGCAGAAGCCCCGCCTGCAGATCCTGGAAGGCTTTTGAGCAACGCGGTGGCACAGCTTGGTTTGGGCCCTGTGATGGACACTTGAGAAGGAGGAAGTGGCGGTGGGGTGGGAGGACAAGGCGAGGGAAGCACGTGGGGTGGGCAGCAGCTGAAGTTGGTCTGAGCGGGAAGAGGAGCAGGGAGGTGGGTCCTGGGGAGTGCCCTCAGCCAACCAGGGCGGAGGCGCGGCGGCCCCAGGGGTGACCCACTAGCCAGAGCAGGGGGCAGAGGAAGTGAGCACAAGGCCCCGCCCCAGGGCATGCTTCTAACTCTTCCCTCACCCACCGCCAGAGCTGGGAGACCTTCCTCTTGTCCGCCTGGATTTCTCCTGTAACCGTGTCTCCCGCATCCCGGTCTCCTTCTGCCGCCTCAGGCACCTGCAGGTCATTTTGCTGGACAGCAACCCCCTGCAAAGCCCGCCTGCCCAGGTGAGGACGGGCCCGAGAATGGGCAGGAGTTGGGGGCATAGGTCCCTTTGGTAGCCAAGCAGGATCTGGGAGGCCTCCCTCTCTTCCCCTAACTACCCCCCCCATGCGCCTCCACATCTAGATCTGCCTGAAGGGGAAACTTCACATCTTCAAGTATTTGTCAACAGAGGCTGGGCGGCGCGGGGGGTCTGCACTGGGGGACCTGGCCCCTTCCCGCCCCCCGAGTTTCAGCCCCTGGTAAGTTCCAAGTGGGAAGGAAGGAAGCCCCTGGATACTTAAACCCCTTCCTAGCACCAGGGACCCCATGGTTTCCGGAGGGCGGATGACGGGGTTGCTGCCCAGAATGGAGCTGACCAGCTCTCCCTGGCTGGCCCCAGCCCCGCTGAGGACTTGTTTCCGGGACGTCGGTACGACGGAGGGCTGGACTCAGGCTTCCACAGCGTTGACAGTGGCAGCAAGAGGTGGTCTGGAAATGAGGTAAGGGCCTCCTTTCCAAGGATCATGGGGGATCTCAGCCCCAGGGGAGAACCTCTGAGCCGGGACCCTTCGCCTACTACCTCTGAAGCTCAGAGTGACTGGTGATGGCTGGAGTCCTCTTCCTTCGCTCGCCCAAGTATCTCGCAGGGAGGGCTGGCTCAGCAGCAGAGCCTGGGGCCCTGAACCCCATGGGCCCCGGGACTCCAGAGAGGCTGTCTCCTACTCTGCGTTTCTGCATTTACAGTCAACTGATGAATTTTCCGAGCTGTCGTTCCGGATCTCAGAGCTGGCCCGGGAGCCTCGGGGACCCAGGGAGCGGCGGGAGGATGGCTCTGGTGTGTAGCGCGGTCACGGGCTAGGGGCCGGGGGGCGGGGCACGGACGAGGGCCTAACGCCCGCATTGGCTCGCTGACGCGCACTGCTCTCTCCAGCTGACGGAGACCCTGAGCAGGTTGACTTCATCGACAGCCACGTCCCTGGGGAGGACGAAGAGCGAGGTGCTGGCGAGGTGAGGGGAGCCCGCGTCCGCCTGTCCATCCACCATGAGAGAGCTGGAGGAGGGGAGCCAGTGTAGGCTCGGGGAACCCCCTCAGCCCCTCTGCTGTTCTTTCTTCAGGAGCAGCGGCCACCAGAATCGAGCCCTGTGGCAGGGGATGGGGAGAGGGCACCAAGCAGCAGGTACCCGGAGCCACCTGAGGCGGCGCCTCCTCCCCTTACTGCATCGCCCGCCCCCCTGTCCTCTCCTCCGGCCCCGCTCCACCTCTTATCCTGCCTCGGCCCCGCAGGCGGGAGGAGCCGGCAGGGGAGGAGAGGCGGCGCCCAGACACCTTGCAGCTGTGGCAGGAGCGCGAGCGGCGGCAGCAGCAGCAGAGTGGAGTGTGGGGTTCCCCAAGGAAGGACAGGTGTGGGCGTGGGAGCAGCTGCCCTGGCGGTGAGGCCTCTTGAGCTTCCCTGCCTCTCGGGGTTGGCGGAGCCCCGCCTGGCACTGCTGACCCCACACCTTCATTTTCTAGTTTTCCGAAGCTGGGGGTCAGGGCTCCTGGCGGGGTTGCTGCCGCCTCGTCAGCTCAGGCCACCTACAAGTATGTGTCCTCCTGGACCCCGCCTCCCTCGGTCCTCGCCTTACACGCCCTTCCCCTGAGCATCCCCTCGATTCCCCTTCTGTCTCTCCTCAGCGGCACGCCCAAGTCCAATGCCACCCAGCTGGGAGCTTCGGGGGGGCAGGGTGCTCCCACCCCCGCCTCCACCTCCCAGGAGCCCCTTCCTACAGCAGGACCAGGTGGGATGGCGGCACTGGGAGGAGGGTGTGGGCCTGTGTAGGTGAGGGGGGGTTGAGACCTGGTGGCCTGAGGGAGGAGTAGGACACTGAGGGGATGCTTCTCCTGCCCCCTGGCTCCGGCCCCCAGTGACCGCACCTGCTCCCCGGCCGCTCAGCTCCATTCAGAGACCAAACAGCTTCCTCTTCCGTTCTTCCTCTCAGAGCAGCTCAGGTGGGTCTTCCTTCCTCCCCAGTACTAACGCGGTGCTAATCCAGCACTAACCCCGGCGATGGGGCCGTCCCTTCTGGCCTGGGAGTTAGTTCTCTGGTCAGTTGTCCCATTGTGTTGAAAACCCCACAAGCGCAGAGGCAGGTGATGTGGGTGCCAGACCCTGCGACTGGGCTGCAAAGTCGATGGTGCGTAGTGGAGGCGGCCCCACACCCTCCTCTCTCTCCAGGCCCTTCCTCACCAGACTCTGTCTTGAGACCTCGGCGATCCCCCCAGCTTTTGGACGAAAAGGAGGTGATGGCTCAGCTGCGCCAGGTATGAGAGGTGGGATCTGCGTGGGTGGAGCCTGGGCTCCGCGTGGTGCCTGGAGGTTCCCGGCTTCCCTCAACAGCCTTTTTGCCTACCCTGGTACCTCCCCTGAGACGCGGAAGGGGCAGGAGGGCGTTCCCTGCTGACCCTGACCTCTCCCCCTCCTTCCCCTGCCTCCCAGGTGCTTGAGTCCCAGCTGCAGCGGCCCCTACCCGAGGACCTGGCAGAGGCTCTAGCCAATGGGGTCATCCTCTGTCAGCTGGCCAACCAGCTGCGGCCCCGCTCCGTGCCCTTCATTCACGTGCCCTCACCTGCTGTGGTCAGTTGGGGCCCAGGCAGGAAGTAGGGGTTGGGACGGGGCCTCCTGGGGCCTCCCCCTTACTCTCTTTTTCCTTTCTTACCCACCCCCAGCCAAAACTCAGTGCCCTCAAGTCTCGGAAGAATGTGGAGAGTTTCTTAGAAGCTTGTCGAAAAATGGGGGTGCCTGAGGTATGGGGGTGTGTTCTCAGGGGCCCAGGGCTGGTCTCTCCTATAAAGGGTGCAGTGTCCTGGGCTCAGTGGGGCACCCTGCGTGGATGGCAGGGTTCCATTCACGGGGGGTGTCTGCTTCTCAACAGGAAGCACATCCGCCAGCCCCTGTCCCGCGTGTCTCCCCTGCATGCCTCCCTTCCTTGCACTCTGCATGTCTCCCCTGCATGCCTCCCTTCCTTGCACTCTGCATGT
>NW_021703769.1:79648353-80026878 GCF_005190385.1 Monodon monoceros
CTCTGCATGTCTCCCCTGCATGCCTCCCTTCCTTGCACTCTGCATGTTGGCGTGGCTCTGGCCCGGGCACGTGAGGGCAGGGGGTGGGAAGGATTGTCTTGGCTGCTGCTGCTGCTGCTGCTGCTGCTGCTGCTGCTGCTGACGCTGACGTCTTTTGTCCTTTGTCCTTGTCCATCTGTCCTACTCTCCCTTCCCAGGCTGACCTGTGCTCGCCCTCGGATCTCCTCCAGGGCACTGCCCAGGGGCTGTGGACCACCCTGGAGGCTGTGAAGCGGGCGGGGGGCAGGTACCCCCCGCCCCTCTGGCCCCCCTCTGGTCTGGGAGGCTTCATCCTCTTCTACGTGGTCCTCATGCTGCTGCTCTGTGTCGTCTACACTCGGCTCCTGGGTTCCTAGGACCTGAAGTCACCCCTTCCCCTACCCCCTTGCCCTACTTCTATTTATAAGACTCCTGTGCAAACCCCCTTCCCCGCCGGTGGTGCCTTCAGCCCCTACCAAAGACACTAGTGAACCCCCCTCCCCTCATAAACACTGACCTCAGAGGCCCCACTCTGGTGCCCCCAGACCCTGGGCCCCCAGCCTCTGGCCACCCTCCTGTAGCCCCTCCCTTCTCAGTGCTGATGGTGCCTTTTAAGTCCTCTCCCTGCGCTGCCCTCTGCTTCCCTAGAGGGTGGGTCTTAACCTTCCTCCTTGCACCATCCCCCCCCCCAGCTGCTATAGGGGGCTAAATTATCTATATTTTGTAGAGAGAACTCTATATTTGTAGGGGATGCAGGGGCCCAGGCTGGGTCTCTGTCTCTTGTATAAATTGTACAGACCGTGGCTGCCTGTGTGTGTGTGTGTGTGTGTGTGTGTGTGTTTGCGTCTGCTCCTGCTGTGACGGGGGCCCATTCCTGGCCGTGTCTCCTGGGCTCTATGTGCCAGCTTGCCTACTCCAGCATTTCCCTCTGGAAATGGCAGGTCTGTCCTTCCCTCTGAGCCTTGGCCCCCTGTGTCATCTCCCTTCTGTTATCCTCTGGCAGCTTCCTTGCATCTCATTTGTCCCCAAGCCATGTCCAGGGTGCCCTTGACCCTTGCCTGCTACATTCTGTTAGCTTCCTTTGCCCAGGCTCCTTTAGGGTGTCTCCCACCCTACAGCTGAGAGGAGGAGGTGACAAGGGGAACTTAACCTGGGCCCCTCCCTGTAGGAGTCCCTGTGCCAGCCCCACCACATCCTGGAAGAGGAGGGGGCCCCGGGAAGGGGCCTCCCCTACATCGCTGCTGTCATCCATGCACTGCTGGAACGGCCTTAGGGGTTGAGGTCGGGGTGCAGGGGCCCGACCCGGCGGGAACCCCAGGAACAGAGAAGACAGCCACACCTGGGCTCTGCTCTCTAGTGAGGACTGGTGAGGGCGGCCTCGGGCCTGGCCCTGTGCCTCGGGCACCTGTCTGCCCGGGAGCTTGGAAGCAGGCTGGCCCAGCAAGGCGCGAGGCCGCCTCTGGGCGTGGTCGAGGGTCTGGGATGGAAGACTGGGGGCTGGGTGTCGTGTCACGTGCAATAAACGGAAGCCGGAAGCCCTCTAGGTTGCCCCTTAGCTGTGTGTGTGTGTGTGTGTGTGTGTGTGTGTGTGTGTGTGTGTGTGTCTGCGAACGAGAGCGGTGCGTGCCGGGGACGGTGTAGCCTCACACGTGCGGGCGCCGCAGTTCCCGCTGGCCGTTTTCACCCTTCCGTGCGGCCCCGCCGTCCGCGCCGCCAGGGGGCGCTCGCGGGCTCCCGGCGGGACCGTGCGCCACGTGGCCCGGAAACGCGCTGGACGCCTGCGCCGCGAAGCCTTGCGAGGTGGGCCGCAAGCTGGGCGCGCAGGGCAGCGCGGGCCGCTGAGGGAGGCTGCGCCCGAGTGGGAGCCGGGAGGTGCCAGGCGGGCGGCGCGGGGCCCTGACCTGCCCTCTCCGTGGACGCGGCATGTTGCCCTGGACCCCCCGGCGGTGGGGCGCGGGCGAGGAGCAGGCGCCCGAGGAACAAGGCCCCTCGGCGGGCTGCGACCCCGGCCAGGCCTGGGACTCTGGAGAGGAAGCCCTGCGGGAGCCAAGAACAACCCCACAGGACAGGTGAGGGGCTCTGCCAGCGGCATTTGGGCAAAACCCGCGGGGGCCCACAGTGTGAGAAGATCTCAGTTGTCCCTAGTAGTGAAGAAAGGGTATGATCAGTCTCCCCGCACCGGGCACCCTTGGCCCGGCCTTGGAAGTATTCAGACTTGGAGCAGGGAGGTGATTGCGGGAGGCTGTGACCGAAGCATCTCAGTACCGCCCCTTCCCAGTCCTCAGCCCTGGTCCCGAAGGCCTTCCTGGACCCGGAAAGGGCAGCAGCTGCCTCGGCCGCCCCCAGGCCTGGCTGCCGAGCGGTCACCGGGAACCCCAGGTAGGTACAGGGTCCTGCCATCTTTACCCCCAAGACCCTTTTACCGACTCCTGAGCCGATTTTAATCTCAAGTCCTCCCCCCCCCAGTTCCCCTACCCCCCCAGATGACCTGGGAGGTGGCCCCGTCAAGGATGACCCTGCTGGCGCCACAGGACCCCAACTGTGAAGCTAAACCGGGACCTCAGCTGGTGTGGGTGAGTTGGGGGTACCTGTGGCACCAGCCTCGGGTGGGGCAGGGATGCCTTGGGAAGGGGCTGAAGCTCCAGGAATCTTTCTCATCCCTCCACAGGGACTCAGCTGTGAGTCAGGCACCTCCTTCTCAGGCCGGACCTTGCGCCATCCCTCATTCTGCCCTGTGTACGAGGCAGCCTCAGGCAGAGGCCTCAGGCCCAGTCTGGCGGGACGTCAGAGTGGAGAGCAGGTGCCCAGGGATGCAGGTATGGCCCTTGGTTCCCTCAGGCTCCGCGGAGAACGAGTGCAGCGCTTGCCACCCTAGCAGCTTCTCCTCCCCAGGGTTCCCGGTGATGTGCTGTGAAGATGTCTTTCTTTCTGACCATCTGCTGCCCTGTGGGCAGCGTGTTCCCCTGTACCTGTCTCAGGCCCGTCAGCAGGTGAGCGCTCTTCCTGCCCTGGCCTCACCCCAGCCTTCACGCAGGGCTCGGGGGGAGACACTTGCCTCTCCTTTCTCCTCAGGTGATGGGCTCTCTGAAGCTGCTGCTCCCACCCCCAGTCATGTCCCCCAGGGTCCTCCCTGCTCCATCCTCTGGCTGCTCCACCGCCTGGCTCAGTGGGCCTGAGCTGATCGCCCTCACTGGCCTCCTGCAGATGAGCCAGGGGGAGCCAAGACCCAGCTCCCCGGGGGCTCCCATGCCCCCTGCTGGCCCCCCAGACCCTGCCTCTGACCACTCAGGTGCCAGTGGTGGCCAGAGCTGTTGTCACTGCATGGACCCATCTCTCCCACGGGCCCCAGACAGCCAAGGTCCATAGCCCCTCTGGGGGAGAGTGGGCCCCTTACTTCCCCAGGCAGGTTCTGTTGACAATAAACAGTGTTGGTTTGCAAACAGGCTCCTTGTGGCAGATAGCAGAGTGAGGCGAGGAGGCAGGGATAGGGTCTCTTCTTCCACCACGGCTTTGATTGCTCTCCCCTCAGATTCTTGTTACTCATTTCCCTTACAGTCGGGCAGGGGAATCCATGGACCTAGACTTTTCCAGGCTCACCCAGCAGGGAAACTTTAATGGGGGTGGGGTGCACAGTATAGACCCCTAGACTAGATTAAGTATATTAGAAGCAAGGACTCCATCAGTTCTGCCAGGCCCGGGAGAAGGAGAATTGTGTGAGCACATAGCTGGTGTTGGGAGAGGCAAAGTAGGGGGTAGGGGGTGTCATCACTTTGGGAGGGCACCTAGTGTAAGATACCTGTTGCTCTCATCCTTCTTGCTCTGGGGTCCCAGGAGTTCAGCCGACACCAGGCAAACACAGCAGGTGTGTGTGTGGGGGGAGGGGTAGATCTCTGTCTTCGTGGTCGTCATTGGAGGCAGGGTGTGGGGCCAAGGCTGACTTGAGACTCTGGAGCGATGCTGCAGGAACTCTGTGGGGAAACAGAGGGTCAGGGCTTTGGCTGAGAAGGTCCAGAAATTTGTAGGGGCTTTGTTTTAAGGGGGGAAGAGTTCTAGAATTTTCTCCCTTAAAAGAATCCAACTTCTTGGGGAACCTCCTCCCGAAGACTTCCCAGGCGCCACAGTTGGAAGGGGCAGAGCCCTTAGGCAGCCCGTCCTAAGGGGCAGCTCAGCGCTTCTGCTGGTCACACGTCCTAGGGGACATCTGGGCTGTAGAGCCTCTCCATCGGGCGGAAGGGGATTGTGGGGTTCAGCGGGGTGGGCAGGAAGGCATTCTTAACTTTGCCCTTTTTTCTTCGTCCATTCCCGTCTGTCTCTCCATCCATCAGCTATACCCAGGGGCCACGGGGGTCTCCTCACCGGGGCCTCCACGAGGTTCTGGAACTCGATGTGTGCGTAGCTGTGTGGGCGGTGCCTGGCCCCGGGGGCGTCGCCTCGCACCTCCAGGGGAGGGACCAGGTCCAGGTCTACATAGTTGAGGCCGCTGTCAGGGGGCTCGGGGATGTCAGTGCCCATTCCTATGTAGTCGGCGGCCGCGTACTCAATGCACACGTACTTCCCGGCTAACTCTGACGGCGGCTGCAAGCAGCGCTGAGCCCCTGCGGGTCCCCAGTCGTCTCCCACGCCTAGATGAGGGCCTTGGAGCCCGGGTCCAGGCTCCCCAGCCCCAGGCCTGTAGGAAAGAGGCAAGAAGCTCGAGGAAAAGGACCGTGGTGCACAGAGGCTCATGGACACATATTCAGTGACCCCTCCATCCTGGAGCAGCTGGTGGGAAGTGGCTTTGGCTGAGGCAGGAAGGCCCGGGGTTGCCATCACCACGTAGCCACTGGTTTGGCCGCCCCCCATGGGCTCGTAGTCACTCCTGGCTCCCTTGGTTATGTAGACCCCGCCCAGCTCCAACCCCTCGGGGTGTGAGGCTGCTGCCCCCGGCCTGGCCAGGGTCTTGAGAGTTGCTTGCTCGCTTCTCTCACTCAGGCGCCCCGGACGGTACAGGCCGCTTGATTGGGCCGCAGAGGCTGGGGTCTCATAAGATTGAGGGACAGAGGGTGTGGAGGCACTCGTCGGGGGCTTTCTTGGCAGTGGCTCAGCCCTGCCACCGGCACCACTGTCCCCGATTCGTTTCATGGCGGCCAGGACAGTCTCGTGAATGCTTTGGGCCACGACGGCGTCGGGCGCCTGTAGCCACAGCTCCCCGGGACCCGTGGGTGCCGAGCGGCCAAGCTCCAGGAAGAAGAAAGCGTCGGCATGGCCACAGCGGCGCACGCTGAGCAGGGACAAGCGCAGGGCCGGCGGCGGAGATGGCCGGGAGGCCCTGGAGCTTCTGCCCCCGGGCTTCCGCAGCAGGCTCAGTACCCCGGAACCCAGGCACAGGCAGTAGTCGCCGCTGCCCAGGCCTCGTGCCCGCCCCAGTCCCTTGGGCCGCAGCGTCACGGGCCAGACGTCCTGAAACGGAGCGAGGATGCAGGCCCCGGGGTCTTCGTGGGAGTCGGGACCTGGAGAGACAATGGTCTGGTGATAGGGGATCCCGGGCCGGCAGGCTGGATTCACTGTGGCCCGGGAACTGAAAACGTGTAAACCCTTCCACGTTTGGTCTTGATTTCGGAGACCTGGGGAAGGGACAGACTACGGATAAACCAAATCCACGATCATCCACCTCCCCCGCACCCCCCCCCCCCGCCGGGGCTCGGGCCTCACCGGCGGCGGCGGCGCGCGCCTGGAGCAGGGCGCTGTACCACGCCTGCTGCTCCGCCTCGCTGGCCGCCGCCACGCCCAGGCTGCGGTCGCGCGTGTACAGGACGATCAGGTGTCGCTGACGCGCGTCCACGCGCTTACTGATGGTGCACGCGCCCTCCAGGCTCACGCTGAACTTGGGCGGCGCTCGGCCGGCGCGGAACTTCTTCTCGCTCTCGTAACACTCGAGGCGCTGCGGGTAGGCGCGGAGCACAAAGAAGCGGCGGCGCTGGGACTTCTGCTTCCGCAGGTGGCCGCAGAGCCGCACATCAGCCGGGCAGGCCCAGGGCCGCGGCGGACCCAGGGCCATGTCGGCCGACTCGAACTCCGGGGTCGTCGTGGGGCCTCCGGGCTTCATCCCAGACCCAAAGCAGTAAAGTGTCCGGAGCAGGGGCTGGGACGGCAGAGGTGGGGTAGACGTAGCGGCCCCCGGAGAGGGGGGCGGCATCCTGACAGGCGACCACCCGTCTTGATGCCCAGCGTCTTTCCCCCCACTCCCGACTTGAAGTTTGGGGCAGGGGGTACGCACCGTGTGCCCCAGTGGCTGCCCGGTGGCCTGAGACACCCGAGCCTCCGACAGACTCTGAGGCTTGACCCCTGCCCCTCCCGTCGCCTCCTCTCCTGTCCTCTCCCCTCCCTCCCAGCGCGGATCGAGCCGAAGTCCCCACCCCTGCGAGGTTAACCCTTGCGCGCCCCGGAGCTGGACGCCGGGCGGTGGGAGTGGAGTGTGAGTGGGGAAATCCAGGAGAGGCGGCCTCCGCCTCACCCCACCCCGTGTCCTGGGACTGGGCTTTTGCAGGGGCGGGGGTGGGGTGGCGTCTCTACTGGTCTGAGCTGCCGGCCGGCCGAGAAAGCGGCGAGGTGAGGCGAGTGTGCGTGAAGCCACGTCTGTGGTGACCGCGCTGGTGGCGTCTGCAGTCCTAGAGGTGAGTGGGCCACTGAGCCGGGCCACCCTTACAGTGGCACCCCCTTCCGGCCTCTGCCACTCCCCACTCGGAATGGTGTCTCCTCTTCCCACCAGGAGTGGCTCTGTTCTCTGCCTTCCCAGGTAATCCCAGGAGCCAGGGCTACGGAGCACTGGCCTATGCTGATCTTGGAGGAGATGGAGGTTCAGTTTCTCTGCGGGGTTGGGGCCATAGGAGGTGTCTTGGGGTAAGTTAACTTCTGGATCGGTCCCTGTGCACAGACCATACCCACCAGGGTTCCAGTCAAGTGGCACTGAAGGAGAGCCAGTAGAGGAAGAGACCATCTCTCAGGGGCACTGCCCTCTTGCTGCACCATTGCCCTCAGCCCCTTCTTACCACCTTTGTTCAAAAATAACGCTGCCCAGGCCAGCTGAAGGCTCTGATCACAGAAGTGCAGACTCTCTGCACTGGCGGAGGTACCCTTTGCCCCTTGCATCCCGGGAGGCTTGAAATGGGGTTGGGATTCAGACATTTTTACACCCCACTTCTGATCCTTCCAAGGACCACTGACTCACGTTGGGGGCGATGGCGCCGGTCAGTGCACACACTCTGTGAGACAAATCGGCAGTTGACACATGGGTGGGGGCCTTAGAGGACCTTATGATTTCACTGTCATGGCAAGTAGGACACCTACAGTGGAGGAGCTGAGGGTTTGGGAGAGGGCAGCTGTGGCCCCTATTAAAGATGGTATTTGGGGAGGAGTGTCTTCAGGTGAGTTAGGAGCTGTACCAGGAGTACTGAAGCAAGGCCACTTGGTTCTTTTTCTCCGGCTAGTCCAAGGGCCAGGAAAGCCTGAGTAGGAAGGGCTGGGCTTCCCACCCCGGCTCCTCCACTTCCCAGGCGTGGGAGGAAGGGGTTGGTCTATGAGCTGGAATACTGGAAAAGCCAACAGTGCGTGCGGTGTGCAGGAAGGCTCAGATTCTTGAACGCCCTTTAAGGGTCATGGTGAAAGTGTGATGCAGGGCACCACCTGGCATCATGAGGATGGGCATCTGGCCAGCAGGCAGCAGCGCCCAGGTTCTGCTCCAGGTGCCCGCCCACCCCCCCCCAGGTCAGCCAAAGCCTCTCCAAGGTGCCAGAGAGGTGGCGGCAGCTCAGGTGGTGCACGTGGGCCAGCGGCAGCCTCCACCGTTGATGGGTGTTGGCCAGGGAGAGGCAGGTATGTGAGAGATCCTGAAGTGGACACCAGAAGTATATTCAAGGTCATAGCCTCCAGTGTGGCCTCAACATATGCGCCATGGAGAAGTGGCAGGGACACAAAAGACATCTGCAGGCCTTTCCCCTTCCTAGTTTTGGTGCTGCCTTGAGGAGCAGGGCACCCATGGGGGCCACGTACCTGCTGTGCCCCTGCCTGGAGCCTTACTCCCCAGGTTTGATTTGAAGCTACGCACAGGAGAGTCTCTTCACATCTGCTCCTTCCCGCTTCCCACCAACCAGTCCACCTTGGAGCACCCCAGTCCTTGTGAAATCACAGCCGCTGTCACAGAGACCAGCTCCAGACGGCCTTGTGTCATTGAACTCCTAAGTGCTGGGTAAAGATAAAGCAGGAAGCAGCAGGGATTGGAGCACCTGGGCCCTGGGCAAGCAAACCTGGTAGAGTGGGTTGGTAATCAGTGCCAGGTGATTTAGCCTGCTGGGTACCAGGAAAAGCCTGGAGCCAAACGACTGACTTAATCAGTTGCCCTGGCAACAACATTGCCCTTGGCTCTACCCAGACAAGATTGATTTGAGCCTGTTGCCCTGGTAACTCGTGTTGCTCCCCCGGGACAGGAAGTAACAGAACTTCAGCTCTGTTGGGTGAGAACACCTCCCCCAACCTGAGGAGGTCCACCTGTGCATCCTGCTGCCAGGTGCAGGGCAGCAGTGGGATGGGCTCTCCACATTGTAAGTGCCTATGGAAGACTCTTGTTACCAAAGGGGAGCCCCCAGTAAGGAAGCTGGGGCACTAGGGCCAGGCTCTTCCCGTGTGCCCCTCTCTCCTCCCTCCAGGTTCTCACTCCTCTGGAGGGGTCTGCAGGGACAGCGCCAGCCCCTTCCTCCATCGGAGAGCTTGACAGAGGTCCTGGGCACTGGCTCCTGCTTCCTTACCCGCAGAGGCAGCTGCCAGTGACCTGCTGAAGGCCGGGGTCAAGCCAGAGGACTGTTGCCTGCAGAGCACTGTCACAGCATTGGCCAGGGGGACATGAGCACTTGGTCAGAAGCCTGGTGGCAGTCTGAGTGAGTCCTTCCAGCCCCATGGTGTGGGTCCAGACTTGTAACCACCAGGCAGGGCCTGCAGGGAGGCCCTGGGCGACGGGGCGGGGGAGCACAGCTCAGTCATTTAGACATTCCCTGAGGCCAGGGATTCTTCCATCTTTGCTGCCTGCCTGGAGAGAGGACGCCGGGTGGAGGCAGCACCAGGCTGTTCCACACCGAGACAGGCAGCTGCAGTCCCGGTCTCGGCCTACGCCCTGCGAACTCTTGATTTTTCTGCCCTGGAGTTGGACGCTGACCCGTTGTAACTTCTCTGACTGGTCATCCTGCCCTGGCCAGTGGGACATGAGTGACTGAGAAGCGTGGAGGGGGGACTGCAGGGAGGTCCTGCGCCCAGGCACTGAGCAGTTGAGGAGATCCCTGGGAAACAGCGGCAGTGCGACTCAAACAGTAAGAAGCACTGCAGCTGCTGGTCCTTTAAATCTCACCTCCAAACCTCAGTGTTTTTGGTTAGGAAAGGAGGCGCCAGGGAGCTGGGGAAAAAGGCTCCTCCTCCCCCTCCTTCTCCACCACAAGATTCCAGCTTCCCTCCCGTCCCTGGCTCTGAGCAGAGAATGGGGAAGACACAGATAATCAAGGGTGACAGAGAATACCCAGGGAAAAAAAAAGATGGTCCACCCTGGGAGCGCCACCAGGAGATGGAAGGAGAGTAGAGGCTGGAGAACGGGAACCACAGACACAAGAAAGGATGGGGACTGAGCCCTGGGAAGGTGGGGAGGCCACGCCTGGCTGCGCAAAGAACAGCAGCTGAAGGTATTTACAGGAAAAATCCTCAAAGTAAATCAGTGATAAGACTGTCCCGGCCTCTCCTTGCTGTCAGGTTAAAGGTCATTGGGTGGAAAGACTCAGAGAAATCCCAAGAAGGGAAGACTGAAGGGGCCAGGGTTCCCAGGCAGCCTTAGGAAAGGGAGAGGCGCTCACAGCAGGGCTGAGTTCGGGGCCTCTCCTCCCCAGGTGAGGTGTCTAACCCAAGCCAGCTGTCTTGTTACCACACACACAGCCTAGACACTGTTGACACAACATCCCCAGGTGGCAAGGGTCTGGGGAGGGGCTGAGGAGGCAGCTGACCTGGGACAGCTGGACTTTGACTAGGCCCTGCCCGACCCTCATGCCGGGTCCTCCTCTGCACCCCCTCCCCCGCTCCCTCCACTGCTAAAACTGGACTCCAGTTCAGACAGGGACTGGCTCTGTCCTTGGCGAACAGCAGCATGGGCACCGACCCAAGCAGTCACGTTGACTGACATGAGGCCCCTCAAGCTGGACCAAAGCAAGACCACGAGAGCCATTTTTTTTCTTTCAAATGCAGTTCTTTTCCAACATTGCCTGCAACAGCTTTGGTGCAGAGATCTGGGGCCAGGGGGAGGAGCGGGGGAGGCACAAGGGAAAAAGAAAGGAAAAAAAAAAAAGCCAACTGCACAAAGCCTTTCTCTGGAAAAGCCCAGGCTCGGGGTGGTCGAGAAGTGTGCCTCCTTCCCCACCATCCCCTGGAGCTCCGGCTTTGCGAGGCACAGATCCCATTCCCCGTGTGAAAGAGCTGTCTGGGAGAGGAAGAATGGCTGCATCTGGATACGTATGTGTATGCATATATATATATATATATATATATATATATAATAGGCTATATTAGAAAATTCTCTATGTATAAATATAAAACACTGGTATCCAAACATGACACCACAGCTAACTAAAGTGCTTGACGGAAGTTGGGCATGTATAGTATGTAGGTAAAACTATTCATCCTGAGGGAGCTGGGGAAGCAAAAACATGGAGAAAGGGGTGCTGTCCCAAGCCAGGGCACCAAGGGCACTCTGGCTCCCCAGGACCTCCACATCCCGTCTGATCACCATCCCATGTCAACACCATGCACGCCTCATCCCCACCTCCGCCCTGCTTTCCCCACTGTGCTTCTTCCCACGAGGAGAACAGTGTTAGACAGCTGGGCAGTGGGGAGTTGTTCCCACAAGGAGCACAGCTCAGCCTGTGCCCCCAGCTTCCTCTGCCCACAGGGTTCGGAGTGAAGGGAGCGCTGGGGGCAGGAGAGGAGGACTCTTGTCATCATAATTAGTAATTTGAAAAATAAAACACCAAGGCTCCTCTAGGCCAGGCTCTGCCAGCCCGCCTCCCGGGCCCCCTGCCTGGGTGGGGGCTGGAGGAGGAAGGAGGAAGCCTTGGGGTTGCTGACCCGGGAAGCTGCCCTTTTATCTGCAAGCCCCAAGCAAAGCATTAGCACCTCCACCATCCCCAGACCCCTACCCTGCGAAACAAGACCCATCTGGTCTCAGACCCGCAAAACTGCCACAGGCAAGTGGTCATCGGAGCTCCAGGGAGTAGAGGGGCCCCAGAGAGCAGCCCCCCGGACACAGTGCTACAAGAATGGGTTGGTGTTTGGAGGGTTGCAGGCAAACGGGCTTGATGAGGATCCAGTCTGGAAAGAAACAATCACCACAAATTGTTAGATTAGGGAGGAAAAGCTGGAGGCCACGGAAGAAATGCCGCTCAGGATTCCTTTCTCCCTCAAAATTACTGTGCTGAGGGAGGAGGGAAAATAAGGGAGCTAGGAGGCAAGCAGAGGGGCGGGGAGCGCAGAGGCTCCTTAACCAGCCCACTCATCCCTGGCTGGGCCAAAGCAGTTTCACGAGGAAGGGGCGTGGTTCCGCCCCACATTGCCCTCTTCTCCTGGAAGGATTCTGTCCCAACCCCCAGAGTGAAAGGCCACACCCACACCAGGCCCGGGCCCTGCACCGGCCACTCACCATGAACGGGTTGGTGGAGATCCCAGCTGGCTGGCTCAGTGGCCTCTGCCCCAGCTTGGCAGATCCCTGGTCTCCGAAGGAAGAGCCTGGCAGGAAGAGCAAAAACTCAGCTGACGGGAACCCTGCCCCTCGGGGCTAGTGCTGCCTAGCTCGCCCGCCTCCCTGCAGGGCAGGCCCAGTTACATCCCAAGGTGGGCAGCCAGTGGGGGCCTCCCAAAAGCCGGGAAGAAACCTGTGGAACAGTCAGAGGACACAGGCAGGTCTGTTGCTTCCCTGGTCTCCCCCTGCTGGTCCAAAAGGGAACTAGCTCAGATGTCTGGCTCCCTAATACGTATTTCTAATATTCACACACACACACACACACACACACACAGCAGAGTCCCTGGGGGTGGGAATGGGCTAAGAAAGGAGGGCGCAGTCTGAATCCCTTACCATTCTGCTGCTGAGTCACTGAGGTCGGTGGGGGGAAGAGCGGTGGGGGGAAGAGCGGTGGGGGGAAGGGGCTGGAAAAAGCCCCGGTGGGTGGCACCGTCTGGGGGAAGCCAGGCCCAGCACCGCTCATCCCAAAGCCTGACCCTGTGGAGGGAGGGAGGGACATGAGGTAGGTGAGGTTCTGGAAGGTGGGCAGGAGAACAGTTCTTCCTAAGTCCCTCCAAGACACAGAAATGGGATATAGTTTTTCGCCACCCAGAGGTGTGGAAGTACCTGAAATGAGCACGAAACCCTTCAGCGTCCAAGCATCGTGTCAACCCTGCCCTCTCTGGCCTGTGGCCTGTGGCCTGTGGCTCGGACAGCAGGGTAGTTATGATCATGGGGTCAGCTTTCTGCCCCCTCTTAAACTGCATAAATCAAAGCAAATTACCAGCCCTCTCTGCCTCAGTTCTCTCATCTCTAAAAGAGGGGCCATGCCTATCTTCTCGGACTGCTGTGAAAATCAAATAACGGATGTAAAGCCCTAAGTGTTGGGCCTGCCACGTGGGTCAGCTTGGTAGCAAATATTATTCTCTCTTCCTGGCCTGAAGGTTTTAGAGGAACAACAAAAAAACAACAAAAAACAAACAAAAAAACGAAGGGGGGCGTGAGTGTGAGTTTGGAGAGAGAAAAGCAGAGGCAGGGGCTGGGGAGGGGCAGACCACAGGACTCCAGCTGAGGAGGGCAGGGAACAGGGCCATGGTTTCAGGTGGGACACAGAAGGGAAGGAGGCTGGGCTCCCAGAGGGAAATTGAGGGTTGAAGAAAAAAGAATCACCACACCAGCAGTCAGCATTAACCCTTCGGAACTGGTTCAGGGAAGGGGCAGCCTGTCTTTTCTAACTCCGAAATTCTGATTTGGTGACTTACGGGCCTCTAGTTTTTGCCCACTAGGTGGACTGGAAATTAAACCAGCCTGGCCTGGGCTGGTGACTCTGGAGAGAGTCAGGGCCAGGGGACAGTCTGGGAGGCTTACCTGTGGCCAAGCCATTGGGCTGGAAAGGGTTGGTGGAAGGCAGCTGGGCGTGAGCAGCAGGTGTGGTGAAAGGGTTGAAGGCTGCTCAGGGTGGAATGGGGTAGAGGAGGGATGAAGAGCTGGTTATTTTTTTCTCATTTGGTTAATATCGTGATAACTGAGCATTCCTCTAAATCCTGGTGTGCATCTCTCCCCACTCCCCTCCCTCCAGGGTCCCCAATTTCCTCTTGGCCTTAGATCCCCTCCCTGGGTCTCTACACGCAAGACTCACCTCCAAAGGAGAGCCCTGTGCTTCCGCCTCCACCAGTGGTGGCCGACTGGAGCGTGGGGACCTGGCTGGCCATCCCGAACATGCTGTGATATGGGGAGAAAAGTCGGCGTGCACATCATCTAGCACCAAGGAGGTGAGCTGGGCAAGGAACTAGGAGATGGCAAACTCTGTCCTGCCGGACGGGAGGAGCCGAGGGGGCTGGTATAAGCAAGGCCAGGCTTTCCTGGCCGGCTCTCCTGCCCGATGGCAAGCTCCCCAACATCTGGACCTACCTGCTAGGGATGCCTCCAGCTGATGCCCCGGGTCCCAGGAGGCTGCCCGTATCTGCAAGGCTGTTGGGCTGACTGGCAGGTGCCAGAGGAGAGGCACCAAATGGAGTCCCCTGGCTGCTCCCTGGGCAGGCACAGGAAGTAAAACGGGGTGCTGGCATGAGACAGGACGGAAAGGGCAGGAGGAGAGATGGAGGCAGAGGTGCAGTGGAGGGGGAGGTGAGGGATGGCACAAACGGGGTCCTCTGAGGCAGCCTGTTCTTCCCCCGGATCAGATCACCCAGTTCAGGAGGGTTTGTCTCCCACCGAGAATTCTAGGCGATGTGAGACTCAGCCCTTCTCAATCTCCCTAGCGCTCAAAACCGCCACCGCAGAGAGAAAAGCAGTTCTTCCTCCTCGTCCAGGTCACCGTCCCTCCTGCTCTAGTTTGGCTTACACTTCCCATTTTTTTCCTTAAGAGATGGAAACGTCTGTCTTTTGCCTAAACCAGCATTTCCATTTATGAATAAATCATATGAAGGGGCAGGTAGAGGGGTGGGGAAGGAGCTGTGAAGGGCAGAAAGGCTCAGGGACACTTGGGTGACTCGGGGAACGCGGAGATGGCACTGGAGGTGCTGAGCATAAATCTCCGGCCTCGCCAGCACCCTTCTCACTCCCATCGAGCCGCCTGCTCCCCTCTCGGGAGCCCCCTGACGCCAGGACCTCAGATCAGGGCTGTGACACACTGCCCACGGGGCAGGGCCGACAGCAGGGCTCTCCTGCCCTCCCTGGTCTTCATAGTCAACATGGAAGAGCCTCACAGGGGAAGTTTACAGAACAGCCCTCGGGGCAGGTTAGGGTTAGGGTTAGGGTCCAATCAGCAACCTGGTCTCGAAGGGAGAGGCCTGAGGCCCTGTCATTTTAAGAAAGCCTCTTTATCTGAGTGTCTAAGTCTCATTTGTAGTGTGGGGTCCTGCCAACTACTCTGGGCTACAGTGAGGGTAAAATGAGGCTACAAATGGGGAAAAGCTTGATTTTTCTGAGTGCTGGAAGACTTTTTGTTACCGAAGGGAAACACACTTTACGTAGTGCCCGCCTCCTGACGGTGCTCCGGAAGGGTTTGCTGAATGAACAGCTGAACAGGCAGAAGGAGAAGAACTGGATTCCAGTTGTGGTTCTGCCACCTGCTACCGCTGTGACTTCAGCAAACCATCTCTCTCACTCTCCGGAGCCCACTTTTGTTCTTGCTCCCCAACCCCGCCCCCTCTAGGGTGGCTGTAAAGGCCCTCTGAGATAAAGTATTTTGAAATCTATAAAGCATAACACAAATGTGAGGTATTATCATACCTATAAGATACTACTTCCAGGGTCAGAGAAGCAAGACAAGGTCTCAAAGGAAACACAGGATGGCTGGCTCAGATGGTAAACACGAGCGGAAAGGGCCCGACCCACAGCCCTCAGCTCTGGCCTTTCCACGCTGCCTTGAACAAGAGGCCTTGCCCATGGCCTTGGCCTGCTAACTCCTACTCACCCTGCAGGCTTAACAGAACCATGTCTTCCATGGGCCTTCCTGACTCCAGTGTTTGATCCTGGTTTTCCTCTCCTAGCACCTTGTTCTTTTCCTTCCTAGCACTTGACATATTTATAGTGATGTATTTTTGTTTATTTCTGTATCAACTGGGTCCCCACTATACCAATTCCACTGCCAAGAATTCCCTTACAGATATAACTTGCCAATGTGCCGAAGCAGAGTTATTAACTGCAGCACTGTTTAACAGCAAAAGACTGGGACATCCTAAATATTCAACAACAGGGAACTGAGCAGATAAATTATGGTCTAGACAGAAGTTGGACAGTGGTGCAGCTATACAAAAGAATGAGGAAGCTCTTAATGTACTACTAAAAAAAAATCTAGGGCTTCCCTGGTGGCGCAGTGGTTGAGAGTCTGCCTGCCGATGCAGGGGACACGGGTTCGTGCCCCGGTCCGGGAAGATCCCACATGCCGCGGAGCGGCTGGGCCCGTGAGCCATGGCCGCTAAGCCTGCGCCTCTGGAGACTGTGCTCTGCAACGGGAGAGGCCACAACAGTGAGAGGCCCGCGTACCGCTAAAAAAAAAAAAAAGAAAGAAAAAAATCTAACAGTACTGTTATTTTATTTATTTATTTTTTTGGCCGCACCATGCGGCTTGCAGGGTCTTAGTTTCCCAACCAGGGATCAAACCCATGGCCCCTGCAGTGGAAGCGTGGAGTCCTAACCACTGGACCGCCAGGGAAGTCCCTAATAGTACTGTTAAGTTAAAGAAAAATCAAGGTTCAGAACAGCTTGTATATTATGCCATAAAATGCTCAGTAAAAAAAAAAAAAAGAAAACAGGACAATAAAAGATAAGTAAGTGAAGGCTACTGACCCCTTTCCCCAGAGGCACAGCTGTGGAGAGGTGAGACGAGAGACCAGCGTGGGTCAGGCTGCAGAGACATTTTGTAGGACAGGAACTTGAAGTGTATTTGTGGGAAAAAGGGGACATGCCGGTAGAGGTGGAGAAAGTGGAGGTGAAATTCAGATAGGAAAGCTGATGGGACCAAGCCCTGCAGAAAGTGGGAAAGGACGAGGGAGGTAACCTTCACAAGGGAAGATACTTCTCTTTCTCAGACACGAGAGGAAGAAGAGGGTAAGGAAAAGATAAAGACACAAGGCAAGGAAGGAAATGGCAGGGTCGGGGTGGTTCTCAAATCCGCGTTGCTCCCTGGTCCCCTCAAACCTCAGCCCTCGTTTCTTGTCAGTACAGTTTTGGGCTTTCTTCTGAGCACCTCAGAACTGTAATGTGGATCTTCCTTTTCTAAAGGGTGAGGCTGCTGTGTTTATCCAAACCCCTCTGTTAAGGGTATCTTCCTGGTGCCAGGCACAGAGCATACCTGATGGGGATGGGGGACCGGCTGTAACGTGGAAGGGCTGAGAAGCCAGCAGGGAAGCCGAGTGCCCAGGGCCTGCCTGCGAGGTTCCAGGGATGGGCTGCTTCTTGAGAGCCAGCACTCAGGGGACAGTGCTCTCCTCAGCCCCTCTCCCTCCCCAACCCCTGGGCTTTCCTGAGGGACAGTGCTAGGCTGCGGCCACTGCGAGCCCTGGTCTTCAGTCCTCTCACACCCACAGGCTGTGAGGAAGTCTGGGAAGCCACCAGGGCGGTGGTGGATCTTTGGCTTCTCAGACCCCAGGCCTTTCCTTTGCCCGATGGACTCGAGGTACATGGACTTTCCCAGCGGACACAGCTCCCCGTCCTTACTGGGGTCCGACTCCTCAGTCTTGCTCTGGGCCCTTGGGTCAGGGTGCTCCCCTCAGTGAGGACAGGGCTCTCCGCCGAGGGCGGGGAGAGAGTGCTGTGTGCCTCCTGGCCGGCGCTAGAGGGCAGAGCCGGCCCTGGCTCAGGCAGGCTGGGCTCCCTGCACCGAGGGCGCGTCCTCAGAAAGGAGGCCGACGCTCCCAATACCTGTGCTCCTTTGCTTCCTATCCACTGCCAGAGCCTCACTCCACACAGCTGGATTAGTAGACTTGCCTTCTAACAGTTTCAGGGGAAACTGCACTTTTAGAAACCCCCCTTCTCCATACTCCCCCTCAGATATATAACAATACAACCAGCCTTGTCAGAAGAGACATCCACCTCTCACCCAAATCTTCCTACTTCCTCCCCAGTGGTTCCTCACGTCACACTCACAGTAACACCCTCGTGGTCATGGTGTGGCTGGGAATGAATGGGGTCTGCCACTGATCACACATTTGATTTTGGCCAAGCTGAGCCAGTTTCCTCAGCTGCAAAACAGAGATCTTTCTTTCCTCATGGAGATGATACGGGGGTGCTCCCCAAGCACCGTCAGCGCTGGTGGGCTCCGGGTCTGGCTGTGGGCTGTCTGCTTCTTGAGATGAGCAGACACTGGACAGACGGTCCATCCCAGGTTCAGCCTGGGATGGCTCCGGGGCTGATGCCTCCCTTCTCTCCTTTAAAGCTTGGCACTTTAAGCACTCCCTTTAAACTGATCAGTTGCGCTAGGAATGCATCTCTCAACCAACCAGTTTATAACCACCTTGTAATAGGCTGTTTCCTTTCCAGATCCCATTCCTGGGAATAGTTCCCTCTTGCTAAATTGATTATTCCTGTACCAGTATACATGTTTGCCAACAGCATACAAAAGGGCCTATTTCCCCACACAATACTGGCCATTATTCATCTTTAAAAATTTTGTGAATATAATGTGCAAAATTACTATCTTATTCTAATTTGTGTTTCCCCTGATTCGTTAGGTTGAGGACATTTTCATGTTTTTTCTGGGTATTATCTGCTTCTATCCCTTGTCCATTATTCTAGTCTTTCTTATTAATAGGAGTTTAAAAGGCACATTATGGTTATTAGCTTTTTGTCTGTTTTCCATGTTGTAAGTGTCTTCTCCTCATCTGCTTCATGCCTTTAAGGACATGAAACATTGTGTGGGGACATTTTTTAGGACATCTTTTACCATACAGAATAACATGTTATATAGAATAACATAACAATTTCTCCTTGTTAGAATTTATGGAGATTTTGTTTCCCAGTATATGGTCAAATTATAAAAGGGTTATATGTTTGAAAATAATATATATTCTGTATTTTTGTTACAAAGTTCTACTTATACTTCTTAGGTCAAACTTGTTAAAGTGTTCCTCAAATGGTCAACTCTCTTCCCTCCTTGTCTATCTACTCCACCTATGAATCTTGTGAGAGAATCTATTATAGTCTCCATCTGTTGGTTTATCAGATTTTCTTTCTGTCTAATAGTTTTTGCTTTATGGATTTCAAGGCTACTCTGTCAGTTACTTTAAGTTCACAATGTGAGAACTCTGTTGTGAATTTTAAATTCTGTCAATATAAAATGTCTCTTCTTGTTCCATTCAAAAAATTAAAGACAAGAGCAACAGTGGGAGGCGGGGGCGCTGTGGACAGAGCAGAGAGTCAGGAAGTCTGCGCTGTGGGATGGGCTCTGCTAGGCTGTGGGCTGCATGACTAGGGAAACTGCTAACTGCCTCCTTTGTTAAAGGCTAAATTTGAGGGGTTCCTTCCAGACCTCAAAACTCTAGGGTCAGAGGACCTGAGACAGAGGCTTCTGCCTTGGGTCGGCTGTGGAGTGGGAGGAATAACTTACCGAAGCTGTGACTTCCAGTTAGCATCCGACTGGCTGGCAGTGAGGGTGGGGCAGGGAAAGGGCAGGTAGGTGGGGAGGAGAGAGAGAGTGTCAGTCACTGGCCGTCCCCAGACATCTGTCCTCACAGCGCTCCGGCTGCCCTCCTGTGTGCAGGATGTCCAAAGGAAGGAGGCAGCCCGAAAGCTCTGAAGCCTGATTGATGTCTGGGAGCTTCGGGAGGGACCGAGTGCTTTAGGGGCCTTTAGACTCTCCTTCCATCCCACAGGAACAACACGACGCAGTGTTGGCAGGCTTCTGCTCTAAGAGGGATGCCTGAGGACTTCTGGAGACCACCTAGGATGCTGACCCAGACCTTGCCCTGGGGGCCCTCTCAGGGAAAGGTCATGTCCATTCTCATGTTTTCTAGGACTTGGGTCTCCATTACTTCCCAGTCAGCGACCTCCTAGTGCACAGCCTGCACAACTCCTGATGCAGTTTTAGCCATTTCCTTACATGAAGAAAGAGAACAGACCCCTTCTTCCTGACAAGAACCCCATCAGACTGCCCTCATCCTTTCCTGGAGCTTCTCCTCTTTGTGCGGTACTTTGGGTGGGTGCGGATGTGAATGCAGGGTGATGTATGGGTGTGGACAGTGGGTCACAGTTGCAAGCAAGGAAGCCAGAGGGGCAGAGCTTACCTGGGGGTGCTGGCTGCGCCTGGAACGGGGCTTGGCCAGCTGGAGGCATGCTTCCAAATGCAGAAGAGCCAGGGCTACTGCCAAAGGCATCGAAGTTGGCAAAGCCCCCATGGGAAGGCGTCTGGCCTATAGGTGGAGAGAATATAAAGGTTATGTTTATATATGATGTATATGTAATCCATATCACATGGACTAGTTCTGAAGGCCAAGGGCTGCTCAATGGGACATCTGCCTTCCTGCAGGGTCCTCTTCAGAGGGAGTTGGCAGGAGCCTGGGGCAGAGAGCCAGACACATGCAGGGGGAAAGGGCATCTCAGAGGCCTCCAAGTTCACTCCCCATTTTTTATCCTTACTCCGTGAGGCATTAACATTTTTGTCAGGGCCTAGTTTAGGCGGAATCATGGAAAAAGATTTTGCCGGGGGGAAGGGCTTTAAAAAGGAAAAAGGGAAACTAGATAATCACTTTGTTCCACCCTCTACTGGCTACTGCTGATCTTCTGGAAGAGGGCAGGGGAAATGGAACCTGTGACAATCCCCTTGCCCCATTTTAACAGAGAGAGAAACTAAGAAAAAGGCTCTTTCCAATGCTCTAAGAGGGAGGGCTGGGAGCCCCCAGCTGCCATGCTTTCTGGTCAAACTCCCAAAACTGATCCCGGCTGTACTCATCTGACCCCCACCCTCCCAGCCGTGATACTTCAGAATTACCATCACGTTCATTCCTGTGCAGAGAGCTAGGGCCGAGTGAATTCCTTGTGTGATGGGGACATATGTTGTAGGAAGGTTCGCTTCCCAAGTCCCACTTACCCCCAAAGGCTGGGAATGCAGCAAAAGCTGGTGCCACCTGGGGAGCAGCAAAGGGGTCTCCACCGATGTCGGCCAGCAGGTCAGTACTGGCTTTCTTGACCGAGGAGGGGGGAGGTGGCTGAGAGCTCCGGGGCTGGGACGTCCGGGGCTGAGACTGACTGACAGACTTGGAGGAGAAGGCAGTACATATAGCACTCGGAATCCCAGCCATGACCCAGGCCCTTGCATGGCTCCCCGGGCTGCCCCCAGATAGGCGAGTGGAGAGAGAAGAGAGGCAGAAACTACCCTCAACCAAGAGGGTTCCCGGGCAGAAGGTGCCTGAGCCCTTCTCATCCCTAATTCCTCTGTCCTCTCAGTGCAGCAGCTCCCAGAACCACATATTTTAGAGCACGTTAGTCAAGGCAACCCTGAGATACACAGGGATGTCGCCCAACAGCCCCTCCTCATCTTTCCCAGGCGCCTGAAGCAGTGTCCTGGCCCCTGTTTTTCCTTGGAGGAATGGTCACGTTTGAAGTTGATACTCTGACTTCCCTAAATACCACTTCCTGTTGGGGTCTTTCTTCCAAAACATACAGATCCAAGGTGAGAGATGCAAGACATGGGAACAGCAAGGCTGAGAACCTGCTCACACCTCTTGGACCGTCGTCTGCTAAGTTCAGGCAATTGGATTTAGGAAACTGATACCCCTGCCTCCCAAATCCCAAAATAAGTTGCAGGGCACATCTGAGAGTTACCTGGCTGGAAGTGGAGGCAGCAGCCGAGAGAGATGGCACAGGATCCCCCAGAAGTGTCCGCGGGGGCTTCCCTTCTGGAATGGAGCCCTGGACGGGGGTGGAGGCGCCACCTTTGGTATAAGTGGGCCCTTTGACTTGGTCTGGGGGGACATACCTTGGAGAAAGAACAGTTAGGCTAAGAGGAGAGGGGTGAAACCTTGGACCTTGCTCAGCTTAGGTGCTTGAGAAAACACAGGTTACAGCAGTCAAAGTCCTTTCTCACTTTCCCTACTGATTCTCTTTTTTGAACTAAAGGGAATTTAGCAACTTAGCAAAGTTCTGCCTAACTTGAGTTTCCGCTTTACTGTCAGGTGCTCATTTGTTTCCTGCAGGGATGTTCAGTTGGCTCTGGCTTGTGCCGGTCTTCCCCTCATCTCTCCCTCCTCTTTCTGACACATCAAACCATCTGGGTTTCAAGTAATAACACCTGCAATCATGCTGAGCAACAGGTGATCCCATTTTCCAACTTCCTACTCAAGGGCCCCCTTTTATTTCCTGGGAGTATCTTCAGGTTCCTCCTTCTCTGCCACCTCATCTTCTAAGTGCTCACGGTCTATCCTGCCGGCTGCTGCGCCTTCTGATCAAATCCCCTTCCACTCCAATGGATGCGGTCTCTACTCCGGATGTATCTTCTTTATCCCAAGGACCGCCCCCCGAAGGGACTCCAAAATTCTGTTTTATCCACACCAGTCTCCTTGCTCCCTGAATTCTCTTCTCTACCCCAGAGTTACCCCCAACCGTGCACACCCCCCACCCCCCAGAAATCGAACAATAGGAAGTGACACCTGGGGAGAGAAAAGGCAAGAGAGAACAGAGATGCTGTTTCCTCAGCAGGAAAACAGGGGACATATGAATCACGGGTTAAAAGCATGAAGCTAGAGGACATGTGCTCCCAGTCACCTCTCTCCATAAATGAGATCAGCTGAGCTATAATAATGAACCCAGACTCCCTAGTGGGGGCCATAGCTCTCCCCTCCAACCAGTCTACTGTCTCCCCTAAAGAGGGGACATCAAATCTGCAAGGTTAGTGACCAAGAGCAAGTTGTTCTTTCCTGTACCTTTGTTATTTTGAAGTCAGAATTCGGCCCTAACTGAATCTGAAGGGAACAGACTCAACCCTCGTCTAGCCTTTGAGAGAAGCCCCAGTTCAGCTCTGGAAACTGGACTGTAAGATGAAGTGTGTCTTGGACACATGTCTCCAGAGCAATCTCTTTCCTCCTCCTTACCATCTCTTCTTCTCATATTTTTCCTGGAGAAACTCCTTCACCTTCTGAGGATCCCTGGAATCTGGTATTAAAGATGTGCGAGCATCGAAAAGACCCAGCCAAATCTTCCTGCAAACCTAAAGGAATGAAGTCAGGTGGCAGAGGAACTGAGGCAGAAAGCATGAAATGGGAGTCAAACCATTTCCAGCTCATTTATCAATAGACGTTTATCGAGCATGGACACAATGTGAGGATCTGGGTACACCTACAAAACAGACATGATCCCTGTCCTCGCAGAGTGGATCATCTAACGGGGAGGTCATGCCTTAGATAAATAAAAATACATTTATAATGACACACTGTGACACATCTTGTGAAAGAAAACAGAGGGCCATGAGAACTAAGGGGGACTAAATTTGGATGGAGGTGGGGTCAGGAGCAATTTTCAGAACTGTGGCTTCCAGAACACCCCCTAGAGGCCCTTGTTTGCACCCTCCAAGTTAAGTCTGTCACCCATAAGCTAGGGGTACTGCTGACACCAAGGCTGGCATCTTCCCACCAGCAGATTTAGCTGGAGAAGGGGTTTAACTCCCTTTCAAGTAAATGACATGGCTTAGACCCAGTTGCCGAGGCTCCAGTCAGCAGAGCTGGCTCCAGGAGCTCTTGCTCAGAGGGCCTGGCTCAGTCAACCCTGAACGCTCATCACTGTGGAGCATTTCCCCCCCTCGAGTGCCCAGGAGCCACCCCCGACAGAGATCTTGCTTCTTCCCCTGATTCTTCCAACAAGGGGCCTGGACAAACCCCACATTTTATAACTAAGTCTGTAAATGTACACCTGGACATAAGTTAAGATACTTTACATACTAAAAAATAAGGGAAACTCGAACAAAAAAGAAAACTGTAGGGCTTTTCTATACTCTTGAGGCAAAGCTCCACCGACAGATAGGGCAACTGCAGCCTGGAACCCTTCCGTCTGGGGTGGCTCACCTCGTTTCCACGGGATTGCAGGAACACTACTTCAGGCTCAGTGAAAGTTGTCATGGAGATGGACTTGACACGATGAGGGGGGTTCAGGCCTCTCCTGTGGGAGACAAATAGAAAAAAAGAGAAGTAGAATGCCACTAGCACGGCAGGTCTGTTTATGGGAGGAGAGGGAGGGGGAAAGGATAAAACTACACGTACATGAAACTCTCTGACTGAAGCTACTTCCTAATTCAAGGAAAGAAGGGAGGCAAGAATGTTCTGGAGGCTTCTCATGAGAGACAGGGAACCCGAGTCACTCTGGAGAGAAAGGTAGAGCCTGCCCATCCAGAAGCCTCCTCTACCTCGGCTCAGACCACAGCAGCTGAGTGTTCAGGCTGAGGGGTATTTCTGGGAACTCTGGCATGGGGCCACTTCCCGTTTCCTGCTTCATCACTGTTTGAGACCTATAGCACATCCTCAGGGTCCCAGAGCCCATGGAGACACAAATCCCTCATGCATGAGGGAAAGCAGAAATGAAGGCCCGTGACTATCCCTGATAATACCAACACAGATAAGATTTGGAGACAAGAGTCCCTAGGCTGGCTGCTCCCCCTCTTGACTACACAGGAGGGCGGTGTGGTGGAGGGATGGACCAGGCCTCTCTTTTTAGGGAGTGACCTCTGGGAAAAGAAGTATTCCAGACTTTCTTTCACTTCTAGATCTTTCAATGAAGCAGGAGGAAGTCAGGTTCAATCATGAGTATGAGACGGGCATGAGTCAGGAACATATACCCTGTAGGGATGCTTTTGTGCCAGCTCTGTGTATTCTGTTAACTCCCTGGGAGTCCAGCTCTGCCCACAGATGCCCTGTGGAGATTACAGCTGAGAAGGCTTCCTCGCCCCCACTCAGCTGCCCTCCAGAGTGCTCTAATGGGAGCCTGGGGCCAAGCCAGGCAGGCTTTCAGAGGTTCCCCTTTCCTTACCTTCAGTTTTACTCTAGTCTGAACCTATGGCCCTCATCACATGAAAACACAACTGGCTGAACCAAAACAAATAAATTAGACCCTGGGGTCAGGAGTGAAAGACCACGGGCACATACAAGAAAGACAGTCTCAACTGATAAGCCCTCTTCTGGTTTTCACTCCCCTGGAAAAAATAGGCAAAGCAAGACGTGAAAATAAAAGTAACTCTAGGATACGGTCCTGGCTGACGCCCTCAGGAAAGCGAACAAAATTTACCAGATGGAAATCTTAGGGAAAGGTGGAGAAATCACACATGCAGGCTTACAGGTACACACGATGAATACAAGTGCCCAGGCGAGCCTGGCAGAACGGCAGTGTGTGGGTTAGCATAAGTGAAGGCAGCCTGGGCGGGGAGAATGGACAGAAGACAGAGTACAAGGTAAACAGTGAAGGACAGCTGCTCTTTTGGACAAGTTACCGATTATGGGATTCTAACCAAGGACAGGAAGGACACTGGAGGCTACAACTGGGGGCGTTTTCAGCAATTCTGCTACTAGACTTGGATGGGTTTCAAAATACCCCTTTAAAAGATAAGCAATATCAAAGAGGACGGATGCCCTGAGGAAAGATGAGAGCCGGGAAAACCAAAAGCCAGGCTTTGTAACTCGGTGTCAAACCATAGCTCTTAAACCTGATTTGACCTGAAGACTCTCTTCTGATTGCATTTCAGAGACTCCAGTTTTCTCTCCTAAAGCCTCTCTTACCAGTGGCTTGGTTCTGTTTTGGTCCTGAAGTCCAGACATCCCACTTTGATACTCTTTCCCTTGCCCTTTCTCACCTTAACCACTGTGCCCTTCCCCCTGGGAATGCCAGGCCTTTCCGAGGTCTAGCCAGAGCAGACCTCTCTGTTCCTATGATCCTGGGCCGCCCTATCACCTCCCACTGACAAATATTTACTTTGCTAAATAAAACACAAGGCATTGCGTTTGGCACTGTGGGGGATGCAAAAATTATAGGACCTAGTCCTCCATCACTTGCTTCCAAGAAGGAGCCAAGGAGCCCGGAGAGGGTACTTCGCAATGCAGCAGGCGCACACAGTCAGATGGGGGAGGATGTGGCATGAGGATGTGGCACCAGGATGCAGCAGTGAGGGAAGAGAAATGGTCATGGGAAAAGTAAAATGTATTATGTTTACACTAGAAAAACAGATTCTAAGCCTATCACAAAAAGGTCATTGACACTTCCTGACAGGACAACCAGGAACTGTTAGCAAAGTATAAACAGGGAGGTGTGCTTCCTTGGCAGGGGTGGGGGGCGGGGAACTTGACCCACTCATCAGTCAAGAGGGGATGCTTAGAGCAACAGAACTTCCTCTGGCTGAGCTTGGATTGGAGGGGTTTTGAGGTGGGGTGGAGAAAGGATAAAGGAAAGGCAGAGAAAAGAAGTGATTTAGGTACTTTGGGCCAAATGAATCTGGTGGAACAGGATGTTTCCATAGCACAGTACAAAAAGCACTGCTCTGACCTTGATGTCTGTGGACTGGATCATGTATAACCAGAGCCATGGTTTGGGGGCAGGGAGAGTCTACAAGGCAACACTGCAGCCCAGGAAGAGGGCCTAGTTACACGGCCTATGAGTCAGAGCGTTTGTCTCTGAATCATAGAGAGGCCACTGCTGGCCAAGAGAAGCAATTTAGAAATGAGAGGCCCTCTCCTCCCAGGAGCCGAAATCAAATGGTCTAGGAGTGTTGTGTGTTACCGGGTACAAACCAGGGTCATGCACTGGGCCAGATGGGAATCACTGGCCTGGAATTAAACAGACCCAACTCTCCCAACTTGCAGCCAGTCTCCCCAACATAACTCTCAGGTTCTCCCCAAAACAAGAAGAAGTGAGAGCTTGAAGGAGGCACTGCTCTTTGGTTATCACAGCAAATTTATTCTATTATTTCTAACCAGGAGGAGCTGGGGAAATAGAGATAAAGGTATTTGCCCAGAATAGGGCAAGTTTTTCTAGTTGAAGGCAAGTACATTACTAGGGCTCAAGCCTTCAGCCCAGTCATGATGTCTTTTTCTACTTCAGTTTCTCTTTCACAGGGCACCTAAATGGCACTTGAAGTACTCTGACTCCCTCTCTGAAGCACTCTGAATTACTTGGCAAGTGAAGCGACTTGCAGAGATCCTGAAGTCTGCCCAGTCCTCCCTCTCTTTGCCTCTCTCCCTTCCCTTTGCTTGTATTAAGCATACTACTATTTCTGCAAATACCACATCTTTTGTTTCTCTGTGGTCATCACCCTCAAACTGGCCCATGTTTTGCTTCTATCTTGCTTCATAGAAGCCTCAAACCTGCTCAGCTGTTCAGATAAGAAGGGTTCTGCCAGGTCGACAGTGGAAAAAAACAGTTCTACCCAGCACCCAAGTTCCTTCATTTGTGCCAGATTTGGACTCGGGCATTCCTTACCTCTGAATATTTGTGTTCAAATTCATACTCTAGATTGTGTTTCTTTGCCCCTGGGATTCCATTCCTCTGCCTCTGAGCAGGGTTCAGCTAAACCAGGTTAGCTCTTATCTTGGACCCAAACATTACCAAGAAGAGTCCCTCTTAGGAAGGCTCCCCATTACCCTGCTCCAGCGTCAATTTCACTAATTTTAGGGAACTCCTTCCTAACTGAAAGTCCCCTGCTTCGACCCATTTCCTGAAGTTCTTCCTCAGTGACAATAATAAACAGCTGCCCTCATGTAGAGACACATGGAATCCTGATACTACCAGCTACCTTCCTCTTCAGGCTCAATCTCAATCCTTTCACATTTTGCCCCCTTTCTTCTCACCCCTTTGTTAATTTATTATTTTCTTAGGAGCTTTTCAAGTTGTCCAAAGGCCCTATACAATAAAATGCCTAAATCTGTAATTTTAGAGACTCTGTCCATCTCTGCCTGGCAGAAGTGAATATGAAAGGAGAGGTGTGGACTTCCCTGGTGGAGCAGTGGTTAAGAATCCGCCTGCCAATGCAGGGGATACAGGTTTGATCCCTGGTCCGGGAAGATCCCACATGCCGTGGAGCAACTAAGCCCATGCGCCACAACTACTGAGCCTGTGCTCTAGAGCCCGTAAGCCACAACTACTGAGCCCTCGTGCCTCAACTACTGAAGCCCGTGCGCCTAGAGCCTGTGCTCCATAACAAGAAGCTCACGTACTGCAACGAAGAGTAGCCCCCTCTCACCGCAACTACAGAAAGCCCGCACGCAGCAACAAAGATCCAACGCAGCCAAAAATAAAATAAAATAATTTTTTTTAAAAAAGAAAGGTGAGGTGCGAGGGGATGGAGGGACAGGACTAAAATAAGGGCAAGGCATACGTCTACCTCTCCAGCCCAGACAGATGGAAAAGTACTGAATTATTGAACAACATACTATACCTTTCCTTCCATGGAGATAAAAGTGTTTCGGTTAGGAACAGCTATTAGCGAGCCAGACAGGGAAACTAAGGCACCAGAAGGGTAGCAACTTGTCACAAATAAAGAGCTGTCAAGCACATCTCTTGACATCCAGTCCAGGGCTCCGTCCACCTCAATCCTGACTTAATCCCACTGTCAGAATAAAGTTGTAAAGAAGTAGAAGAGACAAATAGCCACTACTGAGACCTGAAAGATGATGGATTAAAGGACAGACTCAGACAGACAGGTCAGGGAAGCATGTCACATACTTGGCTGAAAAACTGGGTGTCAAAGATAGTGCCTAGCCCAGATGCCAATGAGATCTCAGGCCTCTCCATCTATTTCCTTTTTAAAGAAAAGTTGAGGCATTTTTCTTTTCTTTTCATTTCTCCGTTGAGGCATCGAAGCAAACCAGAACAAGAAGGAACACTGAGGCACTGCTTTGGAAAGAAGTCCTTTTCAGTGGCAATTTTTACCCCCCCTAGCTTCAAATGGCAGACTCGTCTTCTAGTTGAAGAGTGAGAAGTATAACTGAACAGACAAGTGCATGAATAGATTAGGGAGAGTAAAAGGATCTCTATCCAGGTTAAGGAAATTAGGTATTGGAAGAAAACCAAATGAATAAAACTAGGTCAAATTTGGGACCTACCACTGTGGCAGCATGTATGTAAATTTAGAAACAGCAGAAATTAGCAGCCTCTCTCTCAGGCCCTCACACCAACACTGTGGGTTTCTGCTTGAGCTGAGAAAAAATTTCTCATTGAAAAAGACAGAAAGAATGAGCTCGCATATGCAGAGCTGAAGGCACAGCCATACCCACCCCCACTATTAAAATCTCAATTTTTCTTCAGATCTTGGGAAATTCAACTTTGGCTGGAACAGTCAACTTTGTTATTATCAGTCAATCCAGCCAGATGGGAACCCTGGCAATTCTGCTCACTGCCCCAGAACACTCCAGCCCCCTAAGTGGTCGACATATTTGTAACACACTCAACAGAAAACTGGCTTTCAAAAGAAAGCCAAGCCTCTGTCTCCTTTCTCTGGCTATGGTGTGAAGTATGATACTTCAATTTCCTCCCCTTCAGTATCCTCTTTATTTTAAGCAAGAATATTTCTTCTCTTTTCATCATCATAGCTGAATATGAGCTCTCATCACTCTCTAGCCCATGCTGAACTTTAGTTTACTTCGTAGCACTTATCACTACCTGAAATTATATATTTCATGACTCATTTAGAGTCCAAGGCCTCCCCTAGGATGCAAGCTACATGAAGATAGGACTTTGTCAGTTTTGTTCATTACCACAACTCCAGTGCCTAAAACAGTGTCTGGGGCTTCAAAGACACTTGACAAACATTTGTTGACTGATAGACTGATGCAAGATATTGGCCTACTACTACGATTTTCACTAGCACCACAAAATCCAAATCTGTGGGCAAGCAACCATGTGGATTTAAGACGTTGACTGGTGTATGGGTCACCGTGGAGCCACGCCTCTCCATTGCCTGCTGGGCTGTGTGCCCCCTCCTCACTCTACAGCCAGCAGTAAGCACGCCCCACCTCACATTCTGCCTATGGCCCACCTGCCAGCTCCCAGCCCTTCCCAAGGTACATCAAAGGGCACTGGTAATACTTTGTGAAGACCCCTTTTAAAGCTTTACATGCTTTGCCCTAGTCCATGCTATTACGACTCCAATTAGCAAAGGAGAAGTACCAAACCACCAGAACCCCGGCAGATGGTCACAGCCAGGGCAACTAAAGCTTTCTTGTAGAGTTTCTTCTGACATTTGTCTCTTTATAATCTCAACATGCCTTCAGTTCAGCTTCATTTATTGGTCCAGCTTCTTGACCCTTCACTCTACCCTCACTTCCTGCTAACAAACAGTTGGCCTAGCTTCTGATTTCCCAACCACCGAAATGCGTTCCCTAAAGTCTACCACCTTGAGAATCACTCCGAGTGATTCTCATAATGCTTTACCAAAGTACTAAGCAAAAATGTCCTTTCGAGAATCTTTTGAAACTAAAAGAAAAGGGGGAGGTTGGTAGACTCCTACCACTTGGTCCTATAGGAACTTAGCTTCCTAAGGAGCTAAGCCCCTAGTTGGAAGTTACGTGCGCCACAGACAGAGACAGGCCTCTTGAGGTACTTCTCTATTAAGCAACCTTAGGCCATCGTCAGCCCCACCCACTGTCTGTCCAGATCACAGGTGTTTGACTTTTCACCAGTGAGCTCAACAATAATGACCACAGGAGGAAGTGGTAAAGTTCTGCAAATTGTGCACTGATGTTTAAGGAGTTAACTTGTCCAGCAAAAGAAACCGGGTTTTTAATGTGAGCCAGATCCCTTGGCCCTCCTTCTGTCCTGATTGAGGGACATTCATTAGAGAAGGGAAGTGTTGTCTATGGGATACTTTAAACCAAGATCTATAAAATAATGATAATGATGTCAGCACTTTCCATTTATTCAGCGTTTTAGCTTTCACGCCTTGGCAGCTGACTAGGGGAATGAGTTAACACTGCTTCCTGATATTTTCTTCCTGGGACCTAGACTCTGATATGCCATCAGTGTTATCCCCCTGCTTCCTTTGACTTCTCTCCAGACTCTGTAATCAGATTTGCCTTCTCATAACAGGATCTTCAGGAATCTGCTCTCTTTGCACTCTGCACTATAAATATTCCTAAACTTTGCTCCTATTCTCCTCAAAGTACTTGTCCCAGTCTCGAGTCTCTATCCTTTGACTTCCTTTGAGCCTCTATCTCAACTTTTGACACATTACTGTTCGTGTTCTAAACCACTATCCCAAGAGCCACAATGCTTTTACTTAGATGGAAGTCAAGTCTATCCTCACAACACACAAGTAAGGTTGATTAAAACATACAAGTTTGGCTAACGAAGTAAGAATCGAATAGAGAAATAATCCTAAACTGCATGAGGAGACCTGGACCCTCATTTCTGGTCTGCCATGATCATAACTAATATGGAACAACAAATGCTGAAAACAGCAACCCCCATCTGGCATTGGATAAGTTACTAAACCTCTCTTTGCTTCTGTTCTCCCATCTGTCACGCAAGAACAATACCACTCCCTCCTCAGCTCCTAAAGATGTAAGAAGAAACAAGGAAAGCGCTCCTAGTTAAAAATGAAACCAACCAAACTAATGTACTAATACTAAAAAAGTCAAAATAAAGCCCCTGATAAGCTTATAAAGATAGACATGCAGGCTTGGTATCAAATGTTAGTCATGCATCTAACCAGATAACTCCCTTAGGGGGAAAAAAGAACCTTACTATATAACCAGAAATCTGGGCTAGAAATCTGTGGCTCTAAATTAGCTCAGGCATGACCAAATTCAGTGCCAGTGCCAAGGTAGCACTGCAGATTATTCAACAACCCCCCCTCCCCCCAAATCTAGAAAGAGTCGCCAGATGTTACTACCAGGAGCAAGCCATGGTAACAAGGAGCTTAAAGGTGTAAATCATTACACTTAAGGATGGCTCATCCAGACCCCCAAACCTCTGGAAAAGTCAAGTTCTCTAACAGGGCAACCCATCAGCATTCATCTCTTAGAATTGTAAGAAATTTCCCTCTGGGTAGCATTCTAAAGCCCTGCAAGATTAGGATCTGTTCCTGAACACTGGAACGTGGCTCTTTACCTGCCATTACCGTTGTGCTGTCAACCTGGGTTAACTTACCTATTTTAAATTGGTTTCTCCGTCTCACAATCCAGGATGGGCACAAGCCAGAAGGAAGAAAGGTACCCCTTCATGTTGAGTCTAGCTTGCTCTACCTCTTTCCTGTTTGCCCTCCACCTACATGAAGTTCCCTTTCAAGGTGTCTATCATTCTCTGGCCCCTTAAATCTCTAACCCCCACCCGACCCCAGTTTCCTTCAATTCTCCCCACTTTCGGATCGCCTCGCCTCCTTTAGGGAGTTTCTCCAGTTCTCACGCTGTCTTTCCTTTCCCCTGCATCGCGACTCCAATCGTTTTTTGTCGCCCCTGACCCTTCGCCTTCCCCGTGACACCCCTGCAGCAGACGACCCTCTCGGCACATCCTGCGCGTCCCAGGCCTCCCCACCGCCCCCGACCTCGGCTCTGTCCCTTCGCCCCGGGTCCCCGCTGTCCTCAACGCCAACTCTCCGCCGCTCCTTCCCGGTCCTCCCCCCGCGCCGGTCCACTCACAGGAGGCCGGAGCAGGTGGTGCAGACGAAGCTGCCCACGGTGATATCCACGTAGGTGACCCCGCGCTGGGCGCACTCGAAGCAGTGGCGGTTCCCGGCCTGGCTGCAGCCTCCCAGCTCCCGCACCCGGCGACACCACACCTCCGAGGCCGCCTCCGCCTCCGCCTTTCCCCCGCCGACCCCGCCACCCGGCCCTGGGCCCTTCTTCGCTGCCATCACCATGGCTGCTCAAACCCTCGGACCTCCTCCCTGCAAGTCAGCAATCGCCCCTTCAACCACTGCCGCCTTCCCGCCTCCTCAGCCGCCCCCGCACGCCCGGCTCCCCTGACAGAAGCTGGGGAGCCGGCGGCAGCCGCGCGAGACTCCTCAACCCCCTGCTTCTCCTGTCCTGCACGCTGATTAGCTAGCCTCCTCCACCTCCTCACTCTGATTGGCCCGGCATTGGACGGCCTCGAGTTGCGGGAGCTGCCAACGCCACGCCCCACTGCCTTCAGACCTCAGGCCTCTCGGATTGGGCTGCTGAGACCCTGGCTGCGAGAACTGTGCGTGCTCTCTCCTTGTTCCCGCCCCCTCTCGCCACTGCCTCCATGGCTGACCGCCTCCCACACTCGATTGGTGAGTCTTCGGAACTCGGCTCCGACGATAACTCTGATTGGCTGTCGAGGCTGCAAAGATTGCTGATGAGAAAGAGTGGGTGTCCTGCGCGTGCGCAGCTACGGTCCTCGGGAGGGATGATGTTAATTCCCGCTAAATTTCAAAGGACTAGTTTCAGCTAGACTGTGCCGAGAGGAACGCAAAGCCGAAGGGAAGTGGCCAAGTGAGGGGCCAAAGAGAGGGAGAAAAGACGGGAGCTCTCAGAGTAAGGAAGGGAGAAGGAGAGGGAGTGCTTTATAAACGCTATATATGTATATATTTTTTACTCCTACCCTATGCTGTAGGAAATCTCATTTTACAGAGAGTCTTAGGTATACAACTTAGGTAGGTCACACGACTGATTCGTGGCCCAGCCAGGGTTCTGTTCTGGGACGTCTGACTTTAGAAGCCCTGCTTTTAACCACCACCCTATCCGTGGAACAGTATTTGAGCATTCATTTGACAAACACTTATTGAGTAGTTTACTAGGTTTCAGGAACTGTTGTAGACACTTGGAATACAGCAGTGAACCAACCAATCAAAATTCCTATCCTCATGGAATTTACATTCTAGTAGGAGAGGCAGACAATAAACAAAGAATCATCAGCTCTGGTAAGTTCTATGCAGAGAACCAAAGTAAGGTATTGTAAAAGAGAGTGACTTGGGTATTTCAGATTGGTCAAGGGACCGTCTCTGAAGCAGTGATATTTAAAGCTGAGACCTGAGTAACAGAAAAGGAGCAACCCAGGCAGAAGGAAAAGCAAGTTCGAAGGCCCTAAAGCATGAGGAAGCTTGGTGTGTGGAAGCAGCAAAGAACAAAGCAGGTTGGAGTGTGGGGGGGATGAGGGGGATTATACTGGAGTGGGACCTGATCGTGTAGAACCTTCCAGACTTTAGTAAGGAACTTGGGATTTTCTTCTAAGTGTGATGGGAAGCTGTATTAGAATTAAGTCCCACTATGACAGAATACCTCACATAATCGGGGCTTAAACAAGATGAAGTTTATTTCTCTCTCATGTAAAAGTCTAGGTAGGTGTTCCAGGGCTGGTGGGTTGCTCCACTGTGTCAGGGACCCACACTCCCTCTATCTTGTTGCTCCACAGTGCATTACCTCCCCTCCCAAGTTCACCTCATGGTCTATTCCAGCTTTAGCCATCATGTCTGTTACAGCAGCAGGAAGAACCTGTTCTTTTTAAGGACATACACACAACCTCATGGGCTCACCCTGGTCAGAATTCAGTCACATGACCACACCTAAGTGCAAGGAGGGACTCTGGAAAATGTTTTCTTTATTTTGGGCTTCTATGTGCTCACCTAAACTTCAGAGGTTCTATTACTGAGGTGGAAGGGGAGAAAGGATATTAGGATAAAACCACAGCCTCTGCCACAGAAACCATTGGAAGGATTGTAGCAGGAGCAAGAGATGATCTGATGTTCAGTTTCAAAAAAAATCATTCTGTCTGCTATAGCAGAAATGGTTACAGTGGGGATGATGGAAACTAGGGCAATTAAGAAGTGAGTTCAGCAGTCGGGGTGAAAGGTGATGGTGGCAGAGACTAGGGTTGTAGGAGTAGGTTGGAGAGTAATGGATTGATTCAGGGAATGTTTTGGAGGTAAAATCCATGGGATTTGTCAATGGATTACATGTGGGAGGTGAGGGAAAGAGGAATCAATGGCAACCTCTCTAGAGAAGCACTGTCCAATAGATCTCTCTGTGATGATGGAAATGTTCTGTATCTGACTGTCCAGTATGTTAGCTACTAGCTACATGTGGCCATTGAGCACTTGAAATGTGGCTAATAAAGCTGAGAACCTGAATTTTTTATTTTACTTTATTTTAATTAATTAAAATTTAAATTGAAGTGGTCACATGTGGTTAGTGGCTACCATATTGGACAGGGCAGCTCTAGATTTTTGTTTTGAGCAACTGGGTGGCTTATGGTGCCATTTATTGACCAAAAAAAGGAGACTGTAGCAGAAGAAGGTTAGGGGATGCTGATAGCCAGAAATCAGTAGCTTTGCTTTGGATATATTGATTTGAGACACTGGTGAGGCCTCCAAGTAGTTGATCAAGTAGGCAGGTGGATATATAGTTTGGATTTGCAGGTGAGGCCAGAAGTGAAAATGTAGGTTTAGGAGTCATCAGTGTACAGGAGCTAGTTAAAGCCATGAGACTGGGTGAGGTTGCTTAGGTGCAGCATGTAGACAGAGAAGAGGGCCCAGAACTAAGCTCTGGGCACCCCGATGTGTACTTGGTTTCATGTCTCGAGTTATCACAGCCACAAATGCACTTAAACGCTGCCCCCACCCTGACCCCAGAAAAAAAATGACACCAAGTCACATCCAGATATGCAGCTGTGACATCTCGGACCACTTTAAACATTCCTTCTGGAGTTCACAGTTTCCAGGTGCTGCCCATTCCTCCTGTATTTCCTGTTAGCTGAGGGTTATTTCTTACTATCCTGAAACCTTGAACAAATTGGTAGTCTTAGCTACCACAAACCCTGGTGTACAGGATAGTCGTGGGGAAGGAAAATTAGAACGTTAATATGCACTGTGATCGTTTTTGGTTAATTTGTGCCACTGGGTGTGGTGGTGCAAGGAGGCAACCTCCTCTGCCCCTCCCAAACCCTATCGGGGAGTAACAACCCCATTTCCCCTGTATAATCAGAGCACAGCTAGCACGGGAATACCCTTTTCTGCCATTAGCCTGTGGTGGGAGGAGTCCCAGATGGCCAGGTGGAACCCTCACCGGGTTCCCTGGTGAAAATACCTCGCCCACTTGGACAGTCAAGTCCACGGAACATGAGTGATTTGGGGGATGGAAAGGAAATATTTTTAGAGATCAAAGTAATAGTGAGAGCTGCCACCTTCCACCCCCAACTCCAGCCCTTGGTTTCTGAACATCTAATATCGGCTGAGGGAGAATTGACACTGCATTTCAGTCACTGTGTGAGATCACATATCATTTTCTTTTCTTTTTTTTCCACGTATCATTTTCTACAAGAAAGTGTCCCAGCCTCACAGGTGCAGTCTCCTGGGTACTGCTAGATCTGTTTTCAGAACACCGTTTCATTGTTCTATATGACCAGCTGCTTCTTGTGGATGGGAAATATGATCATGGCCCATGGCTGGCCAACTGTCTTATTTCTCTCACTGGGAAATGAGTTTCCTGGTTGGAGAGATTTTTGTCTGGACCCCCCTGTGTTATGCAAAGTCAGTAATTCCAGGGTTGGTGAAATACTCAGAGGCATGACCTGCTGGGAAAGAAAACCCAAATACAGAATAAGTGTTTCTTCCAGAATGTTTAAATGACCACACCCTCAGTGAAGGGATCTGATAGACATGACCTGCCACTACATTCCTGACAGTTTCCCAAGAAACCTGGTGCTCCATTCGGGCCTCAGGACTGTATCCAACCTCCTACTGATTTCACTTACTGTTTATAATACTTTTTTTTTTCGGTTATTTTCTTCATTTTTTCTAGGTAGAGATCTCCTGATATTCAAATAGTGATAGTTTTAACTTCTTTTGGTTTTTTTAAAATCTCTAATTACTTTCTCTTGTGTAATCTAGTTTTTGAGCATCTAGAGCTAGTTAAATAATAGTGGATATCTTTTCTCCTTCTTTAAGGAGAGAAATGTCAGAAGAAACTCTACAAGAAAGCTGTAGCTGCCCTGGCTGTGACCATCTGCCTGGGTTCTGGTGGTTTGGTACTTCTCCTTTGCTGACTGGAGTCGTAATAGCATGGACTAGGGCAAAGCGTGCAAAGCTTTAAAAGGGGTCTTTGCAAAGTATTACCAGTGCCCTTTGATGTACCTTGGGAAGGGCTGGGAGCTGGCAGGTGGGCCATAGGCAGAATGTGAGGTGGGGCGTGCTTACTGCTGGCTGTAGAGTGAGGAGGGGGCACACAGCCCAGCAGGCAATGGAGAGGCGTGGCTCCACGGTGACCCATACACCAGTCAACGTCTTAAAGGTCTTAATTTCTTGCGTTGGATGCTTACTTATTTTATTTTAATTTTTTATTAATTGAGGCTAAAAACATTTCATATAAGCACTGTTTTAGGGAATTCCCTGGCGGTCCAGCGGTTAGGACTCGGCGCTTTCACTTTGGGGGCCCGGGTTCGATCCCGCAAGCTGCGGCCAAAAAAAAAAAATTTTTTTTTAAAAGCACTGTTTTAGCTGTATCTCATAGATTCTGTAAGGTTGTGGTTTTGTTATTTTCTAAATATTCTGCATTTTGATTTGTACTTCTTTATTGACTCAAGTTTCTTTTAAAGAAATATATGTAGAAGCTACAGAACTTTTCTACAACAAAGCTGTAGCTGGTATGAATAACCTCCCTTCTTCACCAGCCGGTTCATGTTCCCTTTGCCTTCAGCCTGAAAAAAAAAAAAAGAGTTCTTTTAAAAGAGAACAATAAAAAAATATTCAGGTCATAGGGACATTTTTTTTCTCTTAGTTTTAATCTTAATGTTTAGTGATACTACACAGTGATCAGAGAATGATGGATGTGTATTAGTTCTATTTTTTCAAGCTTAACAAGGCTTTCTTTGTAGCCTAATATATAGCCAAGTTTTGTGAATTTTCCCTGGGTACCTGAAACTAAGGTGTGTTTGATAATATCAGACCTACCTTATTATGCTGTTGAGTTCATCCAACTCCGTTTACTTACTTGTAGAGTTTTTCATAATGTAAAGTGTCTCTCTCTCTCTTTTTTTTTTTTTTTTGGCTGCACCATGTGGCATGCGGGATCTTAGTTCCCCGACCAGGGATCCGAGCCCTCGTACCCTGCAGTGGAAGCACGGAGTCTTAACCACTGGACCACCAGGGATGTCCGGTAAAGTCCCTCTTTTACCTTGCTACCCCAGAGAGAGAGAGAGAGAGAGAGAGAGAGAGGGCCTCATGCCAGGACTTGCCAGTCTGACTGTCATTCACTCCAACTCTTCTGTTTCTGAGTTAAACTGGGTCCAGGAAGCACCTCTCTGACCTACTCAGTTCCCCATCTCAAACACCTGAGACAGACCCTCAAGGGCTTTTGCGCGCCATGGTATGCCCCTCATCCTTGAGAAATGTATTGTCCTGGCTCTTTTTGAGATCTGCAATAGCAGTGACCTTGCTACCCTTCCTTCCACGCACACCTCCTCTAGAACTCCACCACTTTCGGCAGCCATTCCATTGGAATTGTGGTTTGAAGCTGGAGCTAGTTGATTGTTTTGCTGAAATTGGAATTTGTGCTTTTGTTTCTTATTCTCTCCATTGCTCTTGGATGGTTGCGAGAAGGTAGAGAGGAAATGCTGCCTTTATGCTACCATCTTCAAAATGAAACTGTCTATGGGCTTTTGATTGAATAATGCTGAAGCAGTTCACTTCTAGGTAGTACTAGCATACTACAAGGAACCATCTGTGAATCTGGCTAGAGTCTTTTTACCCTCGTTTACCTCGTCATAGGGGACTCCCTCCCAAATGGGCCAAGTGAAAACATATGTGACAGGGGAGGGGAGAAGCATACAAAGTTGTAAACAATGTCTCAGGTAACTTACTTAGGCCTTCAGAATCTGGAGTCTACTTAGTTATGGAAAGCTCTGGGTTGCCCCATTCTGAGGCGAGATGGATAAACAGTGCTCAGTTCAGGTTTCATGGTAAATTTCTATCCCCGATATTTACACCAGACTTCAGGAGCATAATAGAAGATGCTTCCTGAAAGGAGAATAGTTATCTGCTGAAATGTCATCTTGCTTCAAACCCGCAGGAGCCCCACTGTGATGCTCTGTTGGCCATGCCAAAGCTCAGTGGACTAGACGTCTCCAGCACTATGGTTGGCAAGGCCATAAGGGCATTTTGCTCTGCAGCCTGGACAAAACTTCCTTTTTTGTCCTCTCCTCCCTCGAATGGACATTTTCAGGCCAACCGGTAAATGAGTCTAAGAAGGAGTCCTAAGCAGGCTCACTCTACGCAAGTTGGCCGTGGGCCCATCCGGGCTCACAGGTTCTTCTAAGGAAATCAGCCCCGTCTTCCCATGGCCCACACTGAGTGGGCAGCCCACTGTAGCAGTAGAATTTTGTGCTTAGGGTCACTGACCGCAACTGATGGGAAAGGTGGGAAGACCCATGATCCTAAGACAGACAAATCATACCATGACCTGTGACCTTTAAAGTTGTCTGCTGTGAGGAGACAAGCAAGGACACTTCAGCTCTGTCCATGATGGAGTAACAGGGACTGCATTCACCCTCCTACTTTAAATGACTTAAGAATGGGCAAAGGGGAATTCCCTGGCAGTTCAGTGGTTAGGACTCCGCACTCTCACTGCTGAGGGTCCGGGTTCAATCCCTGGTCTGGGAACTAAGATCCCACAAGCCGCGGGGTGCAGCCAAATTGAGAAAAAAAAAAAAAGGCAAAGTATATAAAACAATTGTTTTCAGATATTGGACAGTGGGCAGCACAGGACATTGATACCTGAGAAAAGGGAAAAGAACGAGGTCAGCCCTATCATTGCCCCAGCTTGCCGTCTGGATAGAGTTCCCAGGCTGCAGTACAAGAAGGGGGACCTGACACGCAGCCCACTGGGTTCCCTGAGTTGAGGAGATAGAGCTTAGGCCAAGAGAGCTTGAGTTTACAGGGCAAAGTATTGGAAGGAGAGCTGCACAGAGACAGAGAAAGAAGTCCTGAAATCTTCAGAGGGTTCCTCTTGAGTCTTTGGCTGAGTACTTATCATCACGTGTGGATGAAGAAACTACTCAAGGCTGGATACTGAACCACCAGAAAGGAACAGGTGAAACACTTTCTAGAGAGCACACAAGTCTAGGAATATTTCACATTCCTAACAGCCAGAATGGAAAACCTCATAATACACAAGGCATTGAAAGTACTCCGAAAGGTATTTGCTAAATAGTACTGTAGCCAAATTAGCCCTAGACTAAAGACTGCTTTGGTCCCCACTGACAAATCTTAAAAGCAAGCCTTGAAAAAAAATTACAAACTATTTCCAAATAGCTTAGCTGCATCCCAACAGAGAAGCCAAAAATATTTAAAGGAATACAAAGAAATTCAGCACCCAGATGTAAAATTCACGGTGTCTGACATCTAATATAAAAAGAATCAGATGTGAATTCTCTGGCGGTCCAGTGGTTAGGACTCCACGCTTTCACTGCCAAGGGTGCGGGTTCGATCCCTGGTCGGGGAACTAAGGTCCCACAAGCCATGCAGCATGGAAGAAAAAAAAAAAAGTATCAGTGATTCAAAAAAGCAGGAAAACAACCCATAGTGAGGCAAGAAAATCAAACAATAGAGACAGACCCAGAAATGACACAGATGATAGAATTAGTAGACAAGGAGAGCAAAACAGCTGTTCAAAATATATATCTTATGTTGAAGAAGGTAGAGGAAAGTATGAGCATGATAAGAGGAGATAAAGAGGATATAAAAAGGCCCAAATCTAAGTTCTAGAAATGACAAATAAAATGTCTGAGATGAAAAGTATGGTGAATGGGGTAAACAGTGGACTAGACACTACAGAAGAAAAGATTATGAACTTGAAGTCATACCAATAGAAACTACTGAAAATGAAATACAGGGGGGAAAAAGGATGGGAAAAACACCCACAAACAAACAGAACCCCAGTAAGCTGTGGTACAACTTCAAGTGCACCCCTCAGGAACTGGTGGCAGCAGGTACCTCTGGAAGTGGGGTTAATATAGAGACTAAAAATAAGATGTGAGATTTAATTGAAAGTCAGTTTACAAAGGCATTAGACTCAACAACAAAAAGAAAAACCACCCAATTTAAAAGATGAGCAAAGGACTTGATTAGACATTTCTCCAAAGAAGATATATGAAAAGCCATAAGCACATGAAAAGATGGTCAGTATATCATTAGTCATTAGGAAATGCAAATCAAAACCACTTCACCCCCACTAGGATGACTATAATTTTTCAAGAAAAGGAAAGATAAAAGTGACAGTTGTCAGAGAGGATGGGTAGAAATTGGAACCCTTGTACACTGCTGATGGACAGCCACTGTGGAAAACAGTTTGACAGTTCCTCACAAAGGTAAATATAGAATTACCATATGACTCAGTAGTTCCACTCCTAGGTACAGGCGTACCTTGCAGATATTGTGGGTTTGGTTCTGGACCACCAAAATAAAGCGAATATCACAGTAAAGTGAGTCACACAAATTTTTCGGTTTCCCAGTGCATATAAAAGTTATGTTTACACTATACTGTAGTGTCTTAAGTGTGCAATAGCATTATGTCTAAAAAACAATGTATATACTTTAATTTAAAAATACTTTATTGCTGAGACTTCCCTGGTGGTCCAGTGGCTGAGACTCCATGCTCCCAATGCAGGGGGCCCGGGTTCGATCCCTGGTCAGGGAACTAGATTCCACGTGACACAACTAAGAGTTTGCATGCTGCAACTAAAGATCCCATGTGCCGCAACTAAGACCCGCCTGGCGCAGCCAAATAAATAAATAAATATTTTTTTAAAAAGAGGGGGTGAGAAACATTTTTTAAAAATACTTTATTGCTAAAAATGCTAACCATCACCTGAGCCCTCAGCAAGTCATAATCCTTTTGCTGGTGGAGGGTCTTGCCTCAGTGTGGACGGCTGCTGACTGATCAGGGTGATGGTTACTGAAGGCTGGGGTGGCCGTGGCAGTCGCTTAAAGTAAGACAGCAGTGACGTTTGCCACATTGATTGACACTTCCTTCCACAAATGATTTTTTTTTGTAGCCTGCAATGCTGTTTGATAGCATTTTACCCAGAGTAGAACTTCTTTCAAAATTGGAGTCAATCCTTTCAAACCCTGCCGCTGCTTTATCAACTAAGTTTAGGTAATATTCTAAATCCTTTGTTGTCGTTTCAACAGTCTTCACAGCATCTTCACCAGGAGTAGATCCCACCTCAAGAAACCACTTTCTTTGCTCACCCAGGAGAGAAAACTCCGCATCCATGAAAGTTTTATCGTGAGATTGTAGCCATTTGGTCACATCTTTAGGCTCCCCTTCTAAATCTAGTTCTCTTGCTCTTTCACATCTGCAGTTACTTCCTCCACTGAAGTCTTGAGTCGTCCATGAGGGTTGGAATCAACTTCTTCCAAACTCCTGTTAATGTTGGTATTTTGACCTCTTCTAATGAATCATGAATGTTCTTCATGGTGAATCCTTTCCAGAAGGTTTTCAGTTCACAGCCAAGATCCATCAGAAGAGTCACTATCTGTGATAGCTATAACCTTAAGAAATGTATTTCTTAAATAATAAGACTTTACTACTATATATAAAATAGATAACCAACAAGGACCTACTGTATAGCACAGGGAACTATACTCAATATTTTGTAATAACCTATAAGGGAAAAGAATCTGAAAAAGAAGATATATATCTGAATCACTGTGCTATACCCCTGAAACTAACACAACATTGTAAATCAACTATACTTCAATAAAATTTAAAAAAAACAAAGCAAAGGGAAGAAAATAAGACTTGAAAGTCAAAATGACTCCTTGAACCATGGGCTGGATGTTATGTTAGCAGGCATGAAAACATTAATCTTGTGGTCCATCTCCATCAGAGCTCTTGGGTGACCGGGTACATTGTCAATGAGCAGTAATATTTTGAAAGAAATCTTTTTTTCTGAGCAGTAGTTCTCAACAGTGGGCTTAAATATTCAGTAAACCATGTTGTAAACAGATGTGCTGTTATGCAGGCTTTGTTGTTCCATTTATAGAGCAGAGTAGATTTAGCCTAATTCTTTATTTATTTTTATTTATTTATTTTGGATGCATTGGGTCTTCGTTGCTGCATGTGAGCTTTCTCTAGTTGCGGTGAGCGGGGGCTACTCTTCGTTGTGGTGCGCGGGCTTCTCACTGCAGTGGCTTCTCTTGTTGCGGAGCACAGGCTCTAGGCGCGTGGGCTTCAGTAGTTGTGGCACGTGGGCTCAGTAATGTGGCACAGGCTCAGTAGTTGTGGCACACGGGCTTAGTTGCTCTGTAGCATGTGGGATCTTCACAGACCAGGGCTCGAACCTGTGTCCCCTGCATTGACAGGCTGCTTCTTAACCACTGTGCCACCAGGGAAGCCCATGGAGACAACTTTTTTCCTTCAACGTCCTGAACCAACCTCTGCTAGCTTCAGATTTTTCTTCTGCAGCTTCCTAGCCTTTCTCAGCCTTCACAGAATTGAAGAGAGTTGGAGCTTTGCTCTGAATTAGGCTTTGGCTTAAGGGAATGTTGTGGCTGGTTTGATCTTCTGTACAGATCATAAAACTTTCTCCATATCAGCATTAAGGCTGTTTTGCTTTCTTATCATTCATATGATCACTGAACTAGCACTTTTAATTTCCTTCCAGAACTTTTCCTTTGCATTTACAACTTGGCTAACTGTTTGATGCAAGAGGCCTAGCTTTTGGTCTGTCTTGACTTTCAGCATGCCTTCCTCATTAAGCTTAATCATTTCTAGCTTTTGATTTAAAGTGAGAGACATGTGACTCTTCCTTTCACTTGAACACTCAGAGGCCATTGTAGGGTTATTAATTAGCCTAATTTCAATATTGTTGTCTTAGGGAATAGAGGGACCCTGAAAGAGTGAGAAAGGTGGGGGAATAGCCAGTCAGTGGAGAAGTCAGAACACACACAGCATTTATTGCTTACGTTTGTTGTCTTATATGAGCGCGGTTTGTGGTGCCCTAAAACAATTACAATAGTAACATCAAAGATCACACATCACTGTAACAAATATAATAATAATGAAAAAGCTTGAAATATTTCGAGAATTACTAAACTGTAATTTAGAGTTTAGAGTAACATAGAGACATGACGTGAGCAAATGCTGTTGGAAAAATGATGCAGATAGACTTGCTCAGTGCAGCGTTACCACAGACCTTCAATTTGTAAAACAAAACAGAACAAAACAAAAAAAACCCCATATCTGTGAAGTGCGGTAAAATGAGGTATGTCTGTATACACCCAAAAGGATTGAAAACAGGTACTCAGACAAATACTTGTACACAAATGTTCATAGCAGCATTATTCACAATAGGCAAAAGGTGGAAACAACCCAAATGTCCATCAGTGGTTGAATGGATAAAGAAATTGTGGCACATACATATGATGGAATATTGTTCAGCCATAAAAAGGGATGAAGTGCCGTCACATGTGACAGTGTAGAGAAATCTCAAAAACCTTATGCTAAGTAAAAGAGTTCAGATACAAAAGGGCACAAGTTGTATGATTCCATTTATAGGAAATGTCCAGAACAGGTAAATCCATAGAGACAGAAAGTATGTTGGTGGCTGGGTCTGGGGGAGATGGGAATGAGGAGTGATTGCTTAAGGTCTGTGAGGCTTTCTTTGGGGGTGATGAAAATGCTTTAGAACTAGATAGACACTGTGAATGTACTAAATGCCCCTGAATTGTATACTTTATAATGGTTAGTTGTATGTTATGTGAATTTCACCTCAATTTATAAAAAAGACATTAGACAACTAGGTTCCGTTCCCCTTTAGGGCCCACAGGTAGGTGACTGCCCCTTCTCTACCTCGAAAGAACACTGGAAGTTTATTCCTGGAGAAGGTAAAACAGAAGGTTTCTGGACTGTGGGATCCAATCCCAGTTGAAGGTGAAGGTACCTTATTGAAAATATGGGGATTTAAAGAAAGCTAAAGTGCACCAAATGTTGGGACACCAAACCCACCTCCGCCCCCGACCTCAGCTCCCGAAATGCTGGTAGCCGGCCTTTATCCTCCAGGCAGAAGCTTAAAAGTATATTTTGAAATATGACTAGCCCAAAAGAAATATTTTCTGAAATATGACTAGCCGAAGAGAATAGACTTAAAGACATTGAGTTTGGAGTTTCTCCATGGAAATGGTTGAGCTGGATCACCCTACAGTGAACCCCACAGGCAGAAAGCTCCACCCAGGCACACAGAGCTGCCAATCACCTTTTAGTACTCACTGTGGTGCCCTGCTAAGGATCGCTGGTATTTCTGAGGGAAACACCTTGTATGAAAGGCGTAGATACAAAAACAAAAACAAACAAAAAACCAAAACCGAAAACAGAAATAAGGAACCTGAAAGAAACAGATACAATGCAGAGAGAAGATTTTACAAAACCCCATAATTAATATCCTTAGAGAGATAAGATACTACTTTCATGAAACAAAAATAAGATGCTTTTTTAAAAAGAATAGTCAGAGAATGAGAAAGAAATGTTGGAAATTAAAAATACGAAAAAATATGAGAAGAGAAAAAAACAGAGGGAAAAGTGTAACTGAAAAAATTTAAGAAATTTCCCAGAATAGAAGAGAATGAGTTTCTAGATATAAAGGGCCTATCAAGTGTCCCAACACAACTGAGAAAAACCAAGAACCTCACCAAGGCTCATCCTTGTGAAACTGAAAATAGTGGAGATTAAATATATGTATTTAATACATATATATTTCTAAGGATACAAACAAATGGTCCAAATTAGTGTTTATAATAGCACCTCTGGAAGCTAGAAGGCAAAGGAGCAATGCATTAAAAATTCTGTCAGAAAATAATTTCCAACCTGCAATTCCGTACACAGCTAACCTGCAATTATGAATTACTCTGGAATAAAGGCATATTCATTAATTCAAGGTTCGGATGCAAGCGACAGAAAACCCAAAACAATAGTTACAATTTTCTTTCTTTCTCACATAAAAATCCAGGTCACTAGAGTGGTTCTGTTCCATGAAACTCTCAGCAACTCAGGTTCATTCCAGCCCTCACTCTGCCATGCCCAGAGTGTGGGCTTCATCCTCATGGTCCAGGATGGTAGCATCTGAGTACCAGCCACCAGATGGAGAAAGGGATGATGAAGAAGGAGCAAGGGGCATTTGCCAGCTATGTCTTCAGGAAGTTTCTCAGAAGCTGCTAAATGACACTTCTGCTGACATCCCATTGGTCAGAATTTGGCCGCATGGCCACACGAAGCTGCAAGGGAGGCTGGAAATGTAGAAATAAAGACTTGATTTTGGATGATCTTGTGCCCAGCTAAAAACTATATTACTAAGGAAAAACAGAAGACAGACGTGTGGAATAAGTAGCAGTCTCTGCTACACAGTCGTGAACATTGCCTGAGCACTCTTTTTCAGAAGCTACTTGTATACGGTTGTCCCTCAGTATCTGCAGGGGATTCAGTCCAGAACCGTCCCTACCAAAAATCCATGATGCTCAAGTTCCTTATATAAAATGGTATAGTATTGTTGGCCCTCCATAGCCGTGGGTTCTGTGGAGGGTCAGCTGACCAAAGTGAAGGGCTAAAGCAAGAAAGAGGAAGACTTGGGATCCATGAGTGAGGGTCCAACACCAGAAAGATAAAGGGACTCCCCGGGGTGTTGATTAAAGGAGATTTCAAGATGACAGCTGAGCTACAGGCCTAAATGGCAGCCAGCCCAGAGTAAAGAAGGTCAGATGGTTCTAGTAGGGATTTCTTTAAGAAGATGAAACTGACAGAAGACCTCATAATTCACCTTCACCTGGCAGGTACAGCAACGTACCTTTACTTCTGTGACAGTCTACTCCATATGTTTGAATATAATGAGAAGACATTTATGTATCAGGGGTTCAATTAGGAATAAATGCTTAGAAAACTAGGCAAACGAAAAGATGAGGCAATTATGAACTCCAAGGCAATGAACTCCAAGGAAAACATGTGGGAAAGTAATAACATTATAACATATGGCTCAGTTGTGAATAGCATTTACATAGTTATAAAATTATAATCCTAAATATCTTTCTAACTAAAATTCCAAATTTATATTTGGAGCATGGTGACATGGGGTGTGTGTAGGGGGTGGGTGGGCGTGGAGACTGGGTAATGGAAGAGAGCTAGATCTCCTTGTCCCACAGTGGTAAGTCAATAGATAATGGTTAAAACTGGAAAAATCAAGAATTCTAAATATAACCATATTATTTGGAAATATGGAGATAAATACCAAGTACCAAAATAATCAGCTAAAGAACTGAAAAAGTGCTTACTTCCGAAGAGCTGGAAATAAAGAAGGGTTGAAAGGATTCTTCCATTTTTTTTCTAACAAGCCTTTGGAAGTATCTAACTCTTTAAATTATGTACACGCCAAACTTTATTAAACATAAAACATAAATTTTTAAAAAGAAAAGGTAATCAGATTCTCTTTCTTGGGCTCTTCAGGTGAGAAATGTGGAATCAGATGGTAGGAGACAAACACTAACAGGAGCGGTAGACAGTGGCTAAGCCACACAATCTGGGATAGAAGAAAATCCACAAATTCCTATTCCCAGAGTTCTCCTGGACTCCACACTTCCTTGGGTTTCAATTTATATGAAGCCTGATCCCACTAGAGCCTCAGATCTGGGAGACTTCGTCTCTCTCATCAATGTTTCCCTTACCTGAGCTTTGTGAACTCTTGTTTCTTGCAATGAAAAAAAGCCCTGCTAAAATAGAGATATGCGGTGCTTCCAAAACTCCTTATTAGGTGAAAGGGTATAAAATGTAGCAACTTGTCCTTCATGGTCTCCCCCGGCCCCTTCATTTTGAAGGAGAGATTCCATTATACTTTGACCTCCTAAGAACTTCACTGATGTGGCAGGTCCTTTTATTTCTGCAAATTTTCGCTCACACCCCCATTACATTCATGTCTCAAGAAGACAACAAAGATGCTTGTTCCTTCGTAATGTCCCAGGCCAATCAGCATGATATCATCAATGCAGCAGATTAAGGTGACATTCATGGAAGAGCAAATTAGTGTGATCAAGCATCCCTGTTTGCTAGGGACCCAGGGGTTTCCCGGGATGCAGAACTTTCAGACAGCCCTGGGCAAACCCGATAGTTGGTCATCTTTGCTAAGATGGACTAGGTCCCTGTGAAGATATGCTGTTCTACCTGCCAGTGGAAGAGAAATAGCTTCTGCTGGTATGGGTAAAGAGATCAGGAAAAAAAAATTTTTATCGTGTATCAAGTACCCACCTAATTAAGCTTGAGGTAACCCTCCATTATTTTTCAAGTCCTGTCAACCTTTGGTACCAACCAGCCTGGAGAATGGAATGGTGCTTTAGCAGCCTTGCTCCAAGGTTCCCAAGCTCTAGGTCAATAACTGACTCAGGGATGTTTACGGTCAGAGGGCATGTGACTGTGTAGTGTGCTGGCTTGAGTTACATCTTTGTTTGTTAAACTAAGGAATTATTTTGCTGTACAAATCAAGCAGAACCCAGACCTGCCCATCTGTCCTGTTCCTGCCCATGCCTCAAGCAGAAGCCAAAACCTCAACTCAGTGAGTTAGGCCATTTCTTGTACCAAAAGTACCACACCTACTTGGCTTTGGCCTTTTTTGTGGCCACAGCTAGGGGTGATATTCAACATATTTAGCAGCTGGTTACCACATGGCCACCAGCCAATTAGAATAGACACTGACTTTAGCACAGAGATAGATTCCAGGAGGCCAAGAGCTGTGCTGGGTGTTAACCCTTTAGAAGCAGGATCAGAGGGAGGTCCAGTGGCCTGGAGGCAGGTAGATGGGGGTGAGGCATCAGGGGACTCTAGGCTGCAATTTCCCAACTGATAGGAGAGCATTTCAATCCATCAACAACGAGTGTGGCCACAGGCAGAAGGTCAGCCTGGCCTCAGCAGAGAACAGAGACTGGTTGGTCCACTCGCTTTGCTATTTATTTATTTGTGATTGCGTTGGGTCTTGGTTGCTGCGCACAGGCTTTCTCTAGTTGTGGCGAGCAGGGGCTACTCTTCGTTGTGGTGCGCGGGCTTCTCATTGCGGTGGCTTCTCCTGTTGTGGAGCATGGGCTCTAGGTGCGCGGGCTTCAGTAGTTGTGGCACATGGGCTCAGTAGTTGTGGCTCGCGGCTCTAGAGCGCAGGCTCAGTAGTTGTGGCGCACGGGCTTAGTTGCTCCGCGGCATGTGGGATCTTCCCGGACCAGGGCTCGAACCCGTGTCCTCTGCACTGGCAGGCGGATTCTTAACCGCTGCGCCACCAGGGAAGCCCCTCACTTTGCTTTTTACACCTGCCTCCCTTTGAGTCTGCCTTCCTTTTTTTTTTTTTTTTTTTGCAAATATATTCTCTTTTTATTAAACGCCAATGGTTTTGACTCTTAACGGTTTATCTTAGTAAAATCAAGCGATCAGCCACCATAGTCTAAGAATATAAACCAGGCAGTGATCTGTTGTTCATTGTTAATGCTTCTTTTCTCCTGTGATCCTGAGTCACTGACTCCTGGATGCTAGCAGTGTGGGGATTTCCGGCTAGAAGGAGGCGTCATGCAAAACAGAACCCAACGCTGGCTCTCCACAGGGAGAAAGCTTCATTACTGTAGATGCTGTAAAAGTGACACATGGAAAAGGCAGACCCCACACAAGTGGGACTCGGCATGGAATTCACTCTGCATGATAAACCATTGAGTTCTATGAAGCAAATTAAGAGTTCATTTTTAGTGACTGCCCATCAATAAGTCTCTAGCACAGAAAGTGAATCCTCCACCCAGGCATCAGACTTCCAGGTTCTTTGTAAGCCTTTCCCCAGAGGCTCTTAAGGCGACGTCTCAATAAATCTGTCATGGTCCTAGTGTCTTCTTGGACCTCCCAGTCCCTGGAGAAAGTTGCCAGTTGCTGCCCTTGGGAACAGTTTGAAAACTGGAAAAGGCTGGAAAACATCCTTCTGTTCTCTCGAGTGTCTGGAAAGATGGCATCTTGGAAATTGACTCCATGAGGCAAGAGCTGCTTTCATTGTGGTTAATCACTGTCCTTGCATGTTCCTGGCTGGGACAGTACTCTTCTGGTGCGCCACCCTGACCGCCCCCCACCCCAACAGAGAGGCTGTACTAATTAGTGTTTTCATCAGTGGTGAATTTTTCTGAAGAAGACGAGGTTTGTGTGTTGTGGGGAGGGAGGGAAGTAGCCATCAGCAGGTCACTGGTGACATACTGTCACTCCTTCTCCTTCAGTCTTGGTATTTTTTTCGTCTAGGATGGTGTACCAAGAACCGCAAGCTCTTCAGTGTCAGCTCAACAAAGTATCATCAGCCAAACTTTGTGCAGGAAGAGAAGGAAAATGGGGGCGGGGTGGGGAGGAGGGAACAGAGACAGAGGCAGAGAAATAAAGGGACGAAGGAGGCAGGAAGGGAATGAAGTCATAGTCTAGCCTCCTTTATTCCATCTTTCTTGATTATGAACCCTTAGAATTCAATTCCACATAGTCACTCCTGCAACAACTCCCTAGAAAATTTCTGCAATTCATTTTGCCTGTAATTCCTCTTTTTCCTCCTCAGATTTTGCACACCATCCTTGGTTTCACAGTTTTTCCAAACTCCTATGACCAGATGTTCCTCATTAAGAGGTGAGTCATCACATTCGCTTGGCAATCGTGGTGAACGAAGTAGAAATTATTTGGAGGGGCCCAGGAGACCGGGGAGTTCCATCCCTTAAGATATTGCTATTCCAACTGCCAGGATTTCAGTCTTTGATAATCAAGACCTTAATTTTAACCATAGAAACCCAGGACAGTTGTGAACTTAGCAAACACTGTACTTTGGCAATTTACAATATCTTTTTTACTGTAAAATATTTGGCAGGAAAATTTCATGATAACGTATTTGAAAATATGCAAAGAATACATATTACACATATTATCTATGATGCATTAAAATAAATGAACACTGGTAAACCTGCCACTCAAGCTGAAAAATAGAATATGATCAATATTCACTTTAGAGAGAATATGATAAAAATTCACTGAAATTTAATTTTCAGTGGTTTCCAACAGTAAAATGGTTTCTCGTTACAGGGCCACAAAGTAGCCTTGAATATTGTTATCTGGTTCTATCCAGGTACCCTGGGTCTAAAATTTGTTCCTTCTTGATTCAAATCACCTAATGCTGTGAAAAATGTCCCTACAGTCCTTACACTCCTTATTCCCTTAGAATGTCTCTCAAGCTGTGGTTCTTAAACTCTGATGTACTTTAGGATCAGTTGGGGAAATCTGAAAAATCTTGATGCCCTGCCCCTGCCCCAGAACAATTAAATCAGAATATCTATGGATGTAACCCAGGCACCCATGCTTTTTAAAGTACTTTAGGTGATCTAATGTGCTTTAAAGGAATGGCAATAATGCCCACCAAAGCTTTACTTTCAGTGGACATAATATCTGAATACCAAGACTTCATTAACTGTTTTATTAATCTATGGAATTCTAACTTCCCATTCAGGGATGTAGAAATTGTCTCTGTCTCTTCCTCCACTGTATTGCTACAGAAGATTCCATAGCTCTTCTGAGATTCTGTTGCTTGCAACTCCACTCCTGGAATAAACTTCTATGTTTGTTAGGGTAGTTTGGTATTTTGTTTGCAAGAAATAGGGCAAACTCTGAAAATATTAGGAAAAAAAAGTGTGTGGGTATACTGTGAGGATATAGGTGGGCTGGAACTGGAAATCTACCCAGAATCTGAGGTTGGGCTGGGGTCTGGTTAGTGTCTCTTCTGTGTCTCAGTAGACCTGTAACAAGAGATTGAATTACAAAACAAAACAAACAAACTACACACAAAGAAAAGCCCAGGTCCCTATGTCCTCACTGGTGAATTCTACCAATATAGACAAGAGGATTAATACCAATTATTCACAGACTCTTCAAAAAAATAGAATAGGAAGGAATACTTTCCAAGTCATTCCATGAGACCAGTATTACCCTGATACTAAAACCAGGCAAAGATATCAAAGAAAAGAAAACTATAGACCACTATGAATATGGACACAAAAATCGTCAACAAAATATGTGCAAACTAAATCCAGAAACATATAAAAAGGATTATATAGCATGGCTAAGTGAGATTTATCTCTGGAATGCTAGATCAGTTTAACATCCAAAACCCAATTAATGGAATACACCGTATCAGTAGGATAAAAACCAAAACCCAAAATATGACCATCTCAATAGATGCAGAAAAAGCATTTGATAAAATCTAACACTCCTTCATTATAAAAGCACTAAAAAAACTAGGATTGAAGGGAACTTCTCCAATCTGATAAAGGAAATCTGCAAAAAAAACCTACAGCTAGGATCACGCTTAATAGTGAAAGACTGAATGCTTCCCCCTAAGATCAGGAACAAAACAAAGATGTCCTGTCTCACCACTTTTGTTAAACATTATACTGGAGGTCTAGCCAGGGCGATTGGGCAAGAAAGTGAAATAAAAGTCATCTAGACTGGAAAAGGAGAAGTAAAACTATCTCTGTACACAGATGGCATTATCTTGTATATCGACAATCCTTAGGAATCCACTAAAAAACTATTAGAACTACTAAATGAGTTCAGCAAGGTTGCAGGATACAAGACCAATAAACAAAAATCTAGACTATATAAAGAACTATTTATATACCATAGCAATGAACAGTCTGAAAGTGAAATTAAGAAGACAACTCAAGGGCTTCCCTGGTGACGCAGTGGTTGAGAGTCCGCCTGCTGATGCAGGGGACACGGGTTCATGCCCCGGTCCGGGAAGATCCCACATGCCGCAGAGCGGCTGGGCCCGTGAGCCATGGCCGCTGAGCCTGCGCGTCCGGTGCCTGTGCGCCGCAACGGAAGAGGCCACAACAGTGAGAGGCCCGCGTACCGCAAAAAAAAAAAAGAAAACAACTCAATTTACAATAGCATCAAAAAGAATAAAATACTTAGGAATAAATTTAACAAAAGAAGTGTAAGTTTCATATACTCTGAAACTTACAAAACATTGTTGAAAGAAATTTTAAAAAGAATGAAATAAGTGGAAAGACATTCTCTATTCATGGGTTGGAAGACTTAATATTAAGATGGCAATACTTCCCAAGTTGATCTTCAGATTCAATACAAACCCCATCAAAATTCCAGGTAGCTTCTTTGCAGAATTTGACAACCTGATTCTAAAATTCATATGGAAATTCGAGGGACTCAGAAGAGCCAAAACAATCTTGGAAAAGAAGAACAGAGTTGGAAGACTCACACTTTCTGATTTCAAAAATTGTGACAGGGACTTACCTGGCGGTCCAGTGGTTAAGACTCCACGCTCCCAATGCAGGGGACACGGGTTCAATCCCTGGTTGGGAAACTAAGATCCCGCATACTGCACGGTGTGGCCTAAAACATAAAAAAAAAAAAAAAAAAATTGTGACAAAGCTACCGTAACCAATACAATGTGGTACTAACATAAGGATTAGACATATAGTTCAATGGAACAGAATTGAAAGTCCAGAAATAAACCCTATATTTTTGGTAAATTGATTTTTGATAAGGGTGCCAAGAAAACTATATGGGGAAAGAATAGACTTTTCAACAAACACTAATGGGACAACTGGATAACTACATGCAAAAGAATGAAGTTGGACTCCTAACTCATACTGTATACAAAAATTAATTCAAAATGGAGCAAAGACAGAAATGTAAAAGCTAAAGCTATAAAACTCTTAGAAGAAAATATAGGCATAAATCTTTGTGACCTTGTATTTGGCAAAATTTCTTAGATATGACACCTCAAGCATTAACAACCAAAGAAAAAATAAACAAATTAGACTTCATCAAAATTAAAAACTTCTTTGTTTCAAAGGACATCATCAAAAAGCAAAAAGACAACACACAGGATAGAATGAGAGAATATTTTTGCAAATCATATATTTTGCAAAGGATAAAATATTTGTATCTAGAATATATAAAGAACTATTACAACTCAATTTTAATAAGAGTAATAACCTAATTAAAAATGGGAAAAGGACCTGAAAAGACATTTCCCTAAAGAAGATATACAAATGGCCAATAAGCACACAAAAATATGCTCAACATCATTAGTCATCAGGGAAATGCAAATTAAAACTGCAAATTAATGAGATACCATTTCACACCCAGTAGGATGGCTATAGTAAAAAAAGATAGAAGTATCAGTAAGGATGTAGAGAAATTGGAACTCTCGAATACACGGCTGATGGGAATGTAAAGTGCTTTGAAAAAGAGTCTGGAAGTTAGTCAAAGAGTTACAACAGTCAAAAAGTGGAAACAATTCAGATGTCCATCAACTGATGAATGGATAAACAAAATGTGGGACAGCCAAACAATGAAATATTATTTGACAATAAAAAGGAATGAAGTACTGATACACGCTACTACATGGATGATGCTTGAAAACATTATGCTAAGAGAAAAAAGCCAGACACAAAAACGACCACACATTGTATGATTTCATTTATATGACATGTCAGAATAAACAAGTGCATAGAGACATAAAGTGAATTAGTGGTTGTACAGGGCTGGGAGGGGATGAGGGCATTGAGGAGTGACAGATAAGGGTATGGGGTTTCTTTGGAGGATTATAAAAATGTTCTAAAACTGATGGTTGCACAACTTGCGGAGCACAGGCTCCGGACGCGCAGACTCAGTGGCCATGGCTCACGGGCCCAGCCGCTCCGCGGCACGTGGGGTCTTCCCGGACCAGGGCACGAACCCGTGTCCTCTGCATCGGCAGGCGGACTCTCAACCACTGCGCCACCAGGGAAGCCCAATGGTTGCACAACTTTGTGAATACCCTAAAAACGATTGAGATGTATACCTACAAAAATAAATAGAATAAGGCTGCTTTTCTTTAGTGGTTGGGAGCAGTGTAACTGGAAGGTATCATGAAGATTTACAGCCTGCCCCAGGCAAGAGACCAGGATGGGGAAGACTGAGCTGAGGCCTTAGCAATGAACGTGCTATAATCATGTGGTGATTTGATGCACGTGGGGACTGAGAAAAGGAACTGGTCCAGTAAGAATCTTGTTCACTCTGCATGTTCAATTAGTTACCATGTCCTGTTGGCTCCTAACAGATCTCCCTGTTGCCTCCCTCTTCCCCTGCCATTGACTGGATGTCGTGTCCCCCCAGTATGCATACAGTGAAATCCTAACCCACAGTGTGATAGTACTTGGAGACGGGGCCTTTGGGAAGTGGGCCCTTTTGGCGTGAGCCCTCATCAACGTGATAGTTCCCTTATAAGAGAGACCCCGGAGAACTCCCTCGCCCCTTCTATGAGGACACAGTGAGAAGACAGCTGTCTACGAGCCAGGAAGCAGACCCTCACCTGACACCGAATCTGCCAGCGCCTTGATCTTGGACTTCCAGTCTCCTGAAGTGTGAGAAATAAATTTCCTCTCTATGGGATTCTGTTATAAGGGACAGACCTTAAGGGATACCCCCTCCCCATTCAATCCATCTTCTAAACCGGAGTTTCCTTCCTAAAACTCAAATCTAACTATATCACTTTCTCAAAATCTTTCAAGTAATCTGTACCCAGTTTATCTCACGCAGCTCTCCCACAACCTCCCCTCCCCCACCGTGCACGCATCTTTCATTACAGCCGCAGGGAACCACGTGACTTCTTTGATGTTAGTACATCCCTCCTCTGCTCACCCCGTTCCCTCAAGTAGGAATGTTCTGCTTCCACGTCTACAGCAAGGGTGGAAATTCTCTCCATTCTTCAAGGCCTGGTTAGAATTACACCACCTTCATGTAACTTCTTTTTTTTTTCATTTTACTCCCTGATCTTGGAGCACACAATCTGGTAGAGGAGATAAAGGAGACAATTGAGTTCTGTATTACCAGGCGATAAGACTCTGGCTGTGAGCACCGTGTCTTAGGAGGCCAGGGGAGGAGGGCAGAAACTGTTCCATCAGCTGAAAGACTGAAAATTCCACACTCAAGTTGACTTCCCAGCCCAAGGGCTGAGAACTCGGTGAGGAGGCATTGACTTAATCCTAATGGATACCTTGCCACTAATCTGCTATTTTCTTAAGAGTAAGGCTGATGTTTTTAAAAATTGTTATTATTATTATTGAAGTATAGTTGATTTACAATGGTGTGCCAATCTCTGCTGTACAGCAAAATGACTCAGTTATATACATATACACATTCTTTTTTTTAAATATTCTTTTCCATTATGGTTTATCCCAGGAGATGGGATACAGTTCCCTGTGCTATACAGTAGGACCTTGTTGTTTATCCATTCTAAATGTAATAGTTTGCATCTACCAACCCCAGACTCCCACTCCATCCCACCTCCCCCTTGGCAACCACAAGCCTGATCTCTATGTCTGTGAGTCTGTTTCTGTTTTGTAGATAGGTTCATTTGTGCCATATTTTAGATTCCACATATAAGTGATATCATATGGTATCTGTCTTTCTCTTTCTGACTTACTTCACTTAGTATGATAATCTCTATAAGGGCTATGTTTTTAATTTCCGTACCTACAGCACCTAGTAGGGGTCCTAGCCTACTGGTGACAAGAAATCTTTACAGAAGGCTGAATGAATGGGAAGGGTTGTCTAACTCTCCTTGGAGAGGGAGCAGGAAGTACTTCCTAGAAGAGGTAACACATGGGTTGGATCCTGGAATGTGGGTAGAGATGAGCCCCCGGAGGTTAGGGGAGGAAGGGGGGTCCAAGTAGAGGAAACGTGACAAGGGCATGGAGGTATGAGAGACCCAGACCCCTCGGGGAATTGGAAGGAGGCCAGCAGTCCTGAACCAGAGGTAAACTGGCTTCAGATTATCTGAAACATTTTGAGAAAGTAAGTGACACAGTTAGGTCTGAGTTTTAGGAAGGAAACTATGGTGGTGGTTTAGAAGATGGATTGAATGGGAGGTGTCTTAGTTTGTTCGTGCTGTTATGACAGGATATCTTGCACTGGGGAGACTTATAAACAACAGACATTTATTTCTCACAGTTCTGAACCAGAGATCTTGGAAGAGAAGGCAGAGAGAGAGAGAGAGAGCTGAAAAGGACTGGATCACAAGGGCTGTGAATGCTGTGTTGATGAATTTGAAACTGATGCAAAAAGCAGTGAGGAGCTGCTCAAGGATTTTGTGAGAGAAGTTTGGCAGCCTGTGAATGATGTTAAGGAGATGGAATCTAAATCCATCGATGCCAACCTATTTGGAGGACTCTCCTTTCTTAAAATTTCAATTCAATTTGGTTTTGAAAAATAAGCAAGGGACTTCCCTGGTGGTCCAGTGGCTAAGACTCCACGCTCCCAATGCAGGGGGCCCGGTTCGATCCCTGGTCAGGGAACTAGATCCCGCATGCTGCAACTAAAGATCCCACATGCCGCAACTAAGACCCGGTGCAGCCAAATAAATAAATAAATAAACATTAAAAAAAAAAAGAGGAAAAGCAATACGGTCACACCATTCAAAATACAAAAGATGCTGAGGGTATATTGTGAAAAAATGTCTCTGCCTAGCCCTCATCTCCAGACTGTGTGGTCTACAGCTCTGCTTCCATCTTTCTTCTCTGGGGGAAACCATGTGTACCAGAGTCCCCAGTGCTGTTACGGGCATGTATACAACTTGTAGCCCACTGCTTTTGCAACTTGCTTTTTCCAGTTAACAATATATCTTAGGGGTCATTCCATATCAGTTCCTAAAGTACTTCTTCATTCTTTTTCATGGCTATCTAGTATTCCATTGTCTGGTTATTCTATAATTTATTTACATTTTTCACAGGTACAAGTATATCTGTGGCACTAATTTTAGGAATCTCTCTTTAACACCAAAAAGTTTCACGGATCCCTATGAAGATAACTGTTGATGGAAAAAAATACGTATTACCAAAGACTGCTCTGAATTCAGGAATACTTTAAGGTGAATTTGTACTTTAACATGTTATTAACATGTTATTTAAATTTGAAACTATGTATAAATGAGATATCATTTATCCAATCCATACTCAGTGTACATGTGGATCCAAACACCCCCCTGCACTAACTGAGTGTTTCCCCCTGGGTCCTTGCCCCTCATTGTAGGACTTAACATCTGAGTGGTTGGGGGGAAAAAGCAGAGGTGGGAATACAGGATGGTACCCAGGCTTTTGGTGTCCTTCACTGGAATGATGACACGAGGGGAGCGGCAGGTTTGGGAGAGAGACAGGCACACAGTTTGGGAGAGAGACAGGCACACATGTCTCTAGAACATGTAAGTTATATTTTAAGCTCTACAGCATTGTACTAATATCGCACCCTAAACCTTGAAATATCCTAACCAAGCCTGAGGGATTTGCTAGGAGAGTGTTGTGGGCACTTGGAGGACACATCAGACATCCTGGACCACTGAATCCAAGTTTCTTGAGTCCATTCTCAGAAGCCAGAGAAGGTTCAACTGCTCCGTCATCAGGGTGATTAAATTCTCTGATATCCAAGCAATAGCTAAATATCTTTTGAGTGCTCCCTTGGTGCCAGGCCCTGTGTCAGAGCCCTGTTACGGGGGTGCCCACAGAGAAACATGTAATTAAATATTATGTAATGCAAAATGGTTGTGGTGGTCCTAAAATATGTCCACATATTCTGTGATGCTCCTCCCTCCAAAAAGTAGAATCTAATTCCCCTCCCCTTGAATGTTTGCTAGCCTTAGGGACTCACTCCCAACAGATAGAATGTGACGGAAAGATAGTATGTGACTTCTGAGTCTGGGTCATAAAAGACTCTGGGCTTCCTTGCTGTCTCTTGCACCACTCATTCTGGGGGAAGCCAGCTGCCGTATCCGGGGCCATCCAAGCAGACAGCAGAGAGGCCCGCACAGGGAGGATCTGTGACCTCTGCCAATAGCTAGCACCAACTCGCCTGCCATGGGCCGTGACCCATCGGGGAAATGAATTCTCCAGCCTCAGTCAAGCCTGCAGGTGACTTCAGCCCTCCAGGCTTCTAGTCTTCCAGCTGAGGCCCAAACACTGTGGGGCAGAGACAAGCCATGTCCTGAATTCCTGACCCACAGACACTGGGAGATAATAAATTATAATTGTTTCAAGCCACTATGTTTTGAGGTAATTTGTTATAGCTCATATACAATGATGGCAGGTGGACACACAGAACACTAAGGGAACACGAATTAGCTCAATAAGAGAGGTCAAGGAGGCTTTCTGAAGGAAAGGAAATTTGCACTGAGTCTTGGAGGGTGCATAAGAATTGTCCAGAAAGATTGGAAGGGTATCCAGGCATAGGGGGACAGGACAGATAAAGGCCAGGGAGGCTTAAAAGAATGGAGCATGGGAATGAGCTACATATATAACTTACCCCCTTCAAATAGGGTCCCAAATGGATGGGCTTGATACCTGGTTCTGCTCTAGAATAACTATATTTGTTACAAGTTTCCTATTGGCAAATATACTTAGCATACAATCGGGGGTCTGACCTTCTTATTCTGTTGACCTTTCATACAAAGAATTTCTGAAGTTCAAGAGCCTCAGACTATACACAGTTTGACATAATTTTTTTTTTTAACATTGGAATACTTCATTTTCTCAAAAGAGGTTTCTGAACCTAGACAAGCATCAGAATCACGTGGGAACTTTTAAAAAATCAGATTTCTGGGCCTCAACCCAGAGCTGCTAAATCTTATCTGGGTAGGGCTCAGGATTTAATCCAAACTTCTCACTTTACAGATAAGAAAAAAAGACTCAGGGACAGAGTTGAGACTCAAATCCTGGCTTTTCATTTGTTTGTGATCTTGCCGCTGTATTCCTCTGCTGTCACCAGAGTTTCTTCCTTTCTCAGCATCATGGCCAATCCCAGCTGTGTGTTAAATATTGTGTGAGCGTCAGAGGTTTAGCCCACAAGGTAGATCTTGATCTTAACATTCCACCTCTCCACAATCCATAACAAAAAGAGAATTTGATATACTATTAAATTTTTAGGTCTCTTACTTTAAATTTTTTTGTCCCCGCTAAGTGGTTAGGGCTCCTCGTTTCCACTGCAGGGGACACGGGTTTGATCCCTGGTCAGGGAACTAAGATCCCACAAGGCTCGCAGCGTGGCCCGGAAAAAAAAAAAAAAAAAGAGATGTAATTCCTATACCACAAAATTCACCATCTTGAAGTATACAGTTTGGTGGTTTCTAGCATATTCATATAAATGGACTCATACAATACGTAACCTTTTTGTGTCTGGATTCTTTCACTTAGCACCGTGTTTTTAGGGTTCATCTGTGTTGTGTGTGTCAGTACTTCATTTTTATGGCTGAATGATATTCCACTGTATAGACAAACCACACTTTGTTTTTCCACTCATCTGCTGATGAACATTTGAATTGTTTCCACTTTTTGGCTATTATGAATAATGCTGCAATGAACATTCATGTATATGTTTTGGTGTGGACATATGTTTATTTCTTTTTATTTTTTACTTGCTTGCGGGATCCTAGATTCCTGACCGGGGATTGAACCCGGGCCCTTGGCAGTGAAAGTGCATGCAGAGTCCTAACCACTGGACCACCAGGGAATTCCCTGGACATATGTTTATAATTCTCTTGGGTATATACCTGGGAGTGGAATTGCTAGGTGATATGATAACTCTGTTTAACTTTTTGAGGAACTGCTAAACTGTTTTTCATAATCATGTATATTTTTACATTGAGGAAATAACACTTTTTAAAAAATTGAAAGCCACTTACCCACAAGGGGAAAAATAATCAGAAATTATATCACTCAGAAGTAACACAATTTAGAGACTTAAGTATGGAGGTACACTCACATTTACCTCTTCTCCTTCCTGAAACCCCACTGAAAAAATAGTTTAAAAATTTCTTTTAAGATATGAACCCTCATGGATAAAGAAGACAAAAAGGAGAAAATGATAACAAAATGTTTTGAAATTGAAAAGCAGATGGACCACAGCACGTGACTCACAGCAGACCAAAGAAAGCTAAGACCTAAGCTAGCAATGGGGGAGCTCAGTAGAAAGCTGACATGGGTTGTACAACAGTGTGAATGGACTTTTCACTACTGAACTGTATGCTGGTTAAGGTGGTTAAGATGATAAATTTTTTGTTAAGTGTATTTTACCCAGTTAAAATTAAGTTGATAAAGAAATAGATTCTTAGCTCCCCTTCTTCACCCTGAACAAGATGGCGGTCCCTCCTTCAATCGAGGGTGAAGATGTGATGCTGACTCTCTGAAGAGGTTGAGCAAGAGGAACTCTGGGCCAGAGGATGTAACACAGCTGAGGGCAGGGGGCTTAACAGGGCCAGCGAGACCTCCAGCAGCCCCTCTCCCTTCATTCACATTTCTTAGTGCTAGAAGCTAAGATTATGACCTCTGTTCCCACTCACACATCCCCACTGATGATCGGTGGAGTCCTTTCTGGATTAACTGATGGCTCAAGAGAAAGACCTTCGGATACTGACATATAAATGGAGAGCTGAAGGTCACACCAGCCTTTGACCATAAAAGACAGAAACCAGGGCTTCCCTGGTGGCGCAGTGGTTGAGAGTCCGCCTGCCGATGCAGGGGACGCGGGTTCGTGCCCCGTTCCGGGAAGATCCCACATGCCGCGGAGCGGCTGGGCCTGTGAGCTATGGCCGCTGAGCCTGCGCGTCCGGAGCCTGTGCTCCGCAACGGGAGAGGCCACAGCAGTGAGAGGCCCGCATACCGAAAGAAAACAGAACAAAACAAAAAAAAGACAGAAACCAAAGCAACAAAGAGAAAAAAAAAAAAAAAAAGACCTTGGCAGGAGCAGGAGCAGAAGAAAATCTTAGAGAAAAAATTAATATTGTTAGTTGTTGGATAAGACTGATACTTCATCCTTGAAATAAATTAAAAATACCATGTAAAAGGAACATTCAGAGAACAACAAAAAATCTCTTAAAAATTAAAACTATGGTACTGAAAATGAAAAATTCAGTAGAAGCGTTGGAAAGTAAACGTGAAAAATATCTGGATAGTAGAACAAATGACAAAGACACAAAACAATGAGAAAATTCAATATGGCACAAATGAATCTATCTACGAAACAGAAACAGACTCACAGACATAGAGATCAGACTTGTGGTTGCCGAGAGGTGATGGGGTGGGGGGAGGAAGGGATGGGCTGGGAGTCTGGAGTTGGTAGATGCAAATGCAATAACATCTAGAATAGATAAACAACAAGGTCCTACTGTATAGCACAAGGAATTATATCCAATCTCCTGGGATAGATCATAATGGAAAAGAATATTTAAAAAAAGAATGTATACATATGTATAATCGAGTCACTTTGCTGTACAGCAGAGATTGGCACACCATTGTAAATCAACTACAGTAAAAAAAAAAAAAGAAAAGAAAAAGAAAAGTCAAGGATCTGTTTAGGAGATTGATCCAACATCAAAAAACTAGACAGGAAGAAATTATCAAAATAAAATAAAATAAACCTCTAGAAAAATTGCCAGAATTGAAGAAACTAAATTTCTAGGTGGAGAGGCCCCATGTGTCATTGAATACATTGAATTAAAATAAACCCATATGAAGACAGATAATCTTGAAATTTCAGAATGCAGAATCCGAAGCAAAGATCCTGCAAGTTTATAGAAAGAAAGAACAGGAAATCAGAGTGACTTCAGACTTTTCAACAACATCATTGAAAACTAGAAGACAATAAAGCAATGCCTTCAAAATTCTGAGGAAATATGCTTACAAAAAATCATTATGCTGTACACCTAAAACTAACACGATGTTATATGTCAATTACAGCACAATTTTTAAAAAAGCAAGCCTTCCATGGAAAAGCATGATATTAGTCTTAATACAGTTTATTGAAAAACTACTATCAAAAGAGACTGATAACAAAATTTAAGGAAAAGTCTGAGGAAGGATGATTGAAAATCTAGAATTCTGTACCTCGCCAAACTATCAGTCCAGTTAGGGTAAAAGACATTTTCAGGTATATGAAGTCGCAAAAAAATTATCTCCCTGGCACACTTTCCCAGGAAGCTGTTGGAGGAGAGGCTCCAATAAGATGAAGGAATAATCCAAGAGAGAGGAAACAGGGCTCAGGAACAGGAACAGGGGAGAGAGGTGAACAGTGTCCTAGGATGACAGCTGTGTCGCAGCCTACAGCAAACCACCTAGAGCCACCTAACGGGATGAAGGGCTACAAGACAGTTGTCTTCAAGAAGATTAGGCTGGGGGACTTCCCTGATGGTGCAGTGGTTAAGAATCCACCTGCCAGTGCAGGGGACACGGGTTCGAGCCCTGGCCTGGGAAGACCCCACATGTCTCGGAGCAACTCAGCCCGTGCGCCACGACTACTGAAGGCTGCAGGCTGAGAGCCCGTGCTCTGCAACAAGAAGCCACTGCAATGAGAAGCCCACGCACCACAACGAAGAGTAGCCCCCGCTCGCTGCAACTAGAGAAAGCCCTTGTGCAGCAACGAAGACCCAACGCAGCCAAAAATAAAAATTAAAAAAAGAAAAAGATTAGGCTGATCGATCACCTTTGCGATAGGTACCTGGAAAACTAGACAAAAACTTGTTAATTTGACAATTAACTCCAGGGGAAGAAAACTCCAAGAAAGAAAATACAGTCATAGTCTATCACGTGGCTCAGCTGTAAATAATATTTGTATAATAATAATAATGTTATAAACATTGTATTCTGCTCTGACCAAAAATTAGGATATAATTTTTTTCAGGGAGGATGAGGGAAGGGGAAGAGTTGTGTATGTGTGTGGATTCAGGTGTCAGAGTTAAGCTCTCATTTTCTGTTTTAAGAAATCATATCTAAAACTGAACAAAATGGAGAAATAGCTGCACAAGCATGCTGTTTAGAAACAGGGAGGTACATACCAGAAGGAACGGCTGAAAATGATTGAATCTGAGAAGCAGGTGGAGAGTGTAATGAGGTGAGGTTGCCTTTATTTATTTATTTTTGGTCCCAGCATACGGCTTGTGGGATCTTAGTTCCCCAACCAGGGATCGAACCCAGGCCCTCAGCAGTGAAAGAGCAGAATCCTAACCACTGGACTGCCAGGGAGTTCCCTGGGGTTGTTTTTCTTCAGGATTAGTCTTTGACTTTGAGTATTTGACTTTTAAAATGATGTACGTGTCTAACTTGATAAAAATAAAAACAAATTAATTAAATCAAAGGCCAGGGGAAGGAGCAATAAAATGAAGGAGAGATTTAGGTGGAGCCATGGAACATTCTGTCCCTTTGCATTTTAAAGTAGGGGCAGGGCACATCAAACTATATAATACGTGCAATGCATAATAAAAGATAGGATTTATATGGGACCAATTATAGAGCAAAGATGAGGAGAGATAGATGATGAGAGAAAGTGATAGAGAAAGAAAGAAAGGAAGGGGAGAGTGAAAGAGAAACAAATGCTAAGACACAGAAAGACAGAGACGCAGAAAGATATACCCAGATGCACATACACAAGTGAGAAACACGAAGAGATACAACAGGAAGAAATCCACAAGTACACTACTGGAGTATATACCCCACATGTGTGCACACAACCAAGTAAGGACAGAAACCCAAGTCTTCATAGGTAACATCTCAAGCTTTTGTTAAATGGCACAGAATTAGATTATTACCACTAAATATCACTTCCACCACCACCATGAAACTGAAACTCCTCCACTTTCAAGACTCAGCTGAAGACTCCTCTTCTTGGGAGCCTTCCCAGCCACACCCGTCTGGAGCCACTGTTCTGTCTCCTCAACTTCTAGAGAAAGAAAGTCTTGCCTTACCACTCACTTGGGGGAAAAACATCATAGATGGCCTTGTGACATTCTAACATAGCTATATTAAGCTATTTGCTGTTTAGCTTTCCAACGTGCACACGTTGCTCTTCAACTTGGTTATAAGCATTTGGCGGTCAGAGGAGCCAATCCTTACTCACTGAGGAATCTGCCACAGGGCCAGCTCCCAGGGAGGCTTTGAATTGGAATAGCTTCTCTGCCATTCACTTGCCATGTGACTGGGGGCAAGTTACTTGACTCCACTCTGCGTCAGGGTCCTAAATCTGTAAAGCAGAGTTAGTATGGGGTTGAATTATACGATATTGCCAATATTCTACCATATTTGACCAACAAAAATGGCAATTTTATATGGTTCAACCTAATAAAACTGCAGCCTTTTAGGTGGTATGTGGATTATATGCAGTGCATGTTGAATCGTAAGCAAGCACCACCCTGCTGCATGAAATGTGGACCTGGTAGTAAGCCACTCAGACCTTGTGGAACAAAGGCAACACCCTTGGAATGCAGAGCAACCAAGCAGAAAGAGCAAGAGCCTGGCCCTGGATATCCTGCAGCCTTCAGATCTGCTATGGACTGCTTATGTCTAGATGCGTATATGAGCAAGAAATAACTTCCCATTTAGGTTAAACCACTGTTGTTTGGGTCTGTTTTGAAGCAGTTAAATTGATATCCTAATGAATAAAGGGTGTGTGTGAGAGAGAAAGGATACCAGTATCTCTGCCTCCGGAGACTGGATGTGATGCTGTTGAGGTGGCAGCCTAAGACACGGCAGGTGGCTTGTGGGGAGGATAACGAGTGCAGGAAACTGACTTGTTCTCTTGGAGCCCAGGAGAGAGGTTGGAAATACTAGTTTGGGAATCACATGTGTGTATATGATTATTGTAATCTTGGAAAGGGTGTGATCATCCTGGGAAGACATGTAGATACAGAAAAAAGAGACTCTATTAGCCAAGTATATCATGAAACGGTGAGGACGCTAATGACCATGATTATTATGACCACTGCTGAAGCCCTTCGACATGAGCCAGGCAGGCTCTGAGCTAAATGCTTCAAGTGTGTCAGTTTAATTCTCAGGATAACCCCTTTGGTGGATATCATTAATCCAATTTTACTGATGAGAAAACAGGCTTAGTGGATGGCAGAGCTGGGATTTGAACTGAGGTCTGATTGACTTCAAAGTCCACATTTCTAATCCTTACTCCATAAGTCTAAACATAGTTTGGGTTTTTTTTTTTTTAACTTGTGGATGCAGGCATATAGAGTTGTCAAAACCCATCACACTGTAGGCTTGAAATGGGTACATTTTGTTATATGTAAATTATACCTCGATAAAACTGATCTAAAAAAATAGAAATGTGATTTCAGAGCTTTCATTGTGCATGCATCAGGGGTCAATAACCAGTTGTTAACAGGACAGAATATAAACATAAAGTGTTAGCAAGTGATAAAGGTTAGAGCTCAAGGAAGATTTTTTGTAATTCCCCACCCCCACCCAATCTGAGTTAGAAATAAGTCTTATTGGCACACTCAAAAACATACAAAAACTGGTGGACGAAATAAAGTTGTTAGGTTTTACCACAGGAATCTCAAGGTACCACATTCTAAAGTTAAGATCCTCTAACTCAGGGCTTCTTAACCACAAGGCCAAGGTTTTTGTTTTTTTATTTACTTTATTTATTTTTGGCTGTGTTGGGTCTTCATTGCTGCACGCAGGCTTTCTCTAGTTGCGGCGAGCAGGGGCTACTCTTCGTTGAGGTGCTCGGGCTTCTCATTGCGCTGGCTTCTCTTGTTGGGGAGCATGGGCTCTAGGCACGCAGGCTTCAGTAGTTGTGGCTCACGGGCTCTAGAGCGCAGGCTCGGTTGTTGTGGCGCATGGCTTTAGTTGCTCTGCAGCATGTGGGATCTTCCCGAACCAGGGCTCGAACCCGTGTCCCCTGCATTGGCAGGTGGATTCTTAACCACTGCACCACCAGGGGAGTCCCAAGACACAAGGTTTCTTGACCTCAATGCTATTGACATTTCAGACCAGAAGCTTCTTTCAGACCAGGTGCTGGTGGGGGGACTGTCCTGTGCATTGTAGGATATCTAGGCAGCCCCTCTGGCCTCTACCTGCTAGATGCCAGGAGCAACTCCATTTTCAGTTGAGACAACCAATAGTATTGCCAGACGTCCCCTGGCGGGGCAAAAGCGCCCAGTTGAGAACCATGCAATTAGCACATCAGCTGGGTGGTAGAGTCTCCTCTTGGGCCGCAGTACCACCAGAGTCAGGGACTCTTGTCCACTGGGCCTACCCAGGGTGCCACAGTCACTTTCTGGCCACCTGAGCTCATCCCACTCACCCTTCTGGGAGGGACAGCTGTTGATTGCCTCCTTGGCCGGATGCCTCTACAGCTGCACCCCGTCTATCCTCTCCCTGAATTGATCTGGTGGTTCGATGCTGTTTCTTCATCTGCACCAGCAATGGCTGGCCTCGCTGCTGTCCTCTTGTACCTGCCCCCATTGCATACACTGTAAAGCCCAAGTGGACTCCACTTCCAAGGTGTAAAGAGCAGTGGTCTGTTGGTGGACGGGGCAATGCCCCTTCTCCCAAAGAGGCACCCCCACACTTCAGAAGGGCAGTGGAAGGGCAATCCTCCATCCATCATGAGAAGGGTGGGCTGGGGGCAGGCCTCATTCAAAGCAATGATTGAGGGCAGGAATGTTGGGTAGGCAGCCACCTATTCTCTTCTTGGGAAGGATGTGGATAACCCCCACCCCAGCAGGGAATTCTAGAAGCCGACTCTCCCTGTTCAGGTCTGTTCTGTGGTCAGGGGCCCTTCCCTCCCCGGGTGTATGGCTTTGCCTCTATAAGAGTTCCTATTAGGAGCTGTCTTCTTTCTCTTGCCTTAGGACCTGCTAGGTGGGAAAGGAAGAAAGAAAAAAAAGGAGAGCAGGGGAACTTTTCCCCACAGACCTTTCCACACACCCACCCCAACCTCAAAATCGAGGGGGGAGGTGTCCTCCATTTTTTAGATTTCCTTATCTCTAAGTAGACCAACCATGACAGTTTTATGACCCAAATGCAAGGATGCATTTTATGTTACTAAATGAGCAAAGTGACTTCAGATCTGAATGGGCAGTGAGATAAATAATATATATAATTTAAAAATTTCCCTCTGGTTGCTAATTTTTCCAGAAAGTCTCCCCTCATGACTCTGAAATTTCTGGAATGTGTACATCTCACCGTTCCACCCACCCCTGGGCTTTAAGGCAGGAATGTCAAACACAATCAGCATAAGGTCACCAGTTGGTCAGTGGAAATTTTTTGAAATGGTGGCGACACCAACCTCTGGTGCCTCCAGCCTGCGGTTTCTGGCTCCCAGCCATTTTTGGTGGCAAAAGATTGCCCTGGGGTGGTAGCAGAGGCCGGTGGGCGGCCTGGATGAGTCCCCAGCCAACAATGCTCCTCACTTCATCCTGGGGGCAGTTTGGACCTGGCAGAGGAGCAAGCAAGAACGGAAGCTGTACCCTCAAAACAGGCTGCCCCTCTGAAGGCACATCTATTAGGGGCACCCGAGTCTGAATAGCAAGCGACTCTAACTCTTTGTGCCTATAAACCTTAGAGGCACCCTGAGGAAACAACCAAGCACAATGCAGGGAGTGTGAGTTATGGGAACAAAGGAAGCAAAGATAATGTGTCAAATTAGACGAGACAAAGAAACATAACCACCGGTTGCAATGCCTGGTTCTGGATAGAATCTCGGTCTGAAAATCACATGTTGAATATGCTCCAGTGTGATAGCATTCGGGAGGGAGATCTTTGAGAGGTGATTAGGTTTACATGACGTCATGGGGGTGGGGCCCTAATCCTTAAGAGGATTAGTGTCCTCTGAAGAGAAAGAAAGACTAGAGCCGTGCTCTCTCTCCACCAAGTGAAGACACAATAAGAAGGTGGCTGGCTGGCTGCAAACCAGGAAGAGACCTCTCACCAGGAACGGAATTGGCCGGCACCTTGATCTTGGACTTCCCAACCTCCAGAACTGTGAGAAATAAACGTCTGTTGTTTAAGCCACGCACTCTCTGGTATTTTGTTATGGCAGCCCATGCTGATTAAGACACCAGGACACTTTGGGGCACAATTAGGGAAATGTATATACAGCCTGGATATTAGATAAAATGAAAATCTATTGGGACTTCCCTGGTGGCGCAGTGGTTAAGAATCCGCCTGCCAGTGCAGGGAACATGGGTTTGAGCCCAGGCCCGGGAAGATCCCACAAGCCACGGAGCAACTAAGCCCGCACGCCCTAACTACTGAGCCCACATGCCACAACTACTGAGCCCACACACCACAACTACTGAAGCCCACACGCCTAGAGCCCGTGCTCCTCAACAAAGAGAAGCCACCGCAATGAGAAGCCCTCGCACTGCAACGAAGAGTAGCCCCCGCTCACTGCAGCTAGAGAAAGCCCGCGCACAGCAACAAAGACCCAAAGCAGCCAAAAATAAATAAATAAATTTATTTAAAAAACAAAAAAAGAAAATCTATTGACATGGGGAAGTGGAGACCATTAATGGAGAATAGCGGCTTTCAAAACAGCATGTGCAAGATAATCTCATTTTGTTAAAAAACATATATATGCATAGGAAAAGTCCTGTAATGTTATACAGTAAGCTGTGAAATGGTAACCTCTGGGTGGTGGAAATATGGTGTTTATTTTTTTCTTTTCAATATTTGATGACTTTCTAAAATGCATATATATTGCTTTGTAAAAATAAAAGGTTATTTTTAATTAGAGAGGGAGTGTGGTCTGGGAGGGGCTTCGTAGATTGTTTGATCACAACCCTCATTTTTTTTCAAAGGAGGAAAATTTTTGACTCATCACACTGACTTTTAAAACAACAACCCTTTTTATTGTGGAAAATTTCAAACAGACCCAAGGGTAGACAAAACATTCTACCAGCCTCAACAATGATCAACTCATGGTCATTCTTGTTTCATCCCCTCTCCCCTCCCGACCCAATGCACTTTCTCCCTTTCCTTTTTATTCTGAAGCGAATCCCAGACCTCACATAATTTATCCCATTAATATTTCAGTACTATCTCTTTAAGGACTCAAAAATACACAACCACAATACATTATCATGCCTAAAAAATTAATAATTCCTTAATATCATCAAATATCCAGCCAGTAGCCATAATCCCAATTGTCTCATAAACGTAAGAAGTCAGTTTATTTGGTTGAATCAGGATCTAAATAAGGTCCATAAATCACAGTGCATGATATGTCTTTTGCAGTCTCTTTTAATCTATGGGTTGTTGCTCCATCTCTTTATTTTCCCTGGTGATATATTTGTGGAGGAATCCAGGTGGTTTGCCCCGAGGTGTTTCCCACAGTCCTAATTTTGCTGGTGTTCAATGTGTTCTCCTCTCCTCTGTATTTCCTGTAATTGGTAGTGGCATCTAGAGGCTTGATCATATTCCTAGGTTCGATTTTTAGGGGGCAACAACATTTCATAGGTGGTGGTGCATTCTTCCATCAGGAGGCATAGAATGTCTGGTTGTGTCTTATAATGTGCTATGTGATGTTAGCTGCTGTTGAAACTCAATACCTGGATCCATTCCTTCAGGGTGATGCTCCAATTCTAAAATTCTATCTTTGTTCATTAGCTGGAAGAGTTCTATAAAGAAAAACTTCCCTTCATCGGTGATCTGATAAAGGCAGATAGATGCTTGATTTTTCCCTTTACTTACGAGTTTTCAAAATAATGAAGTGATTCTCTGGCATCCTCCAAAGGCGAGCAATTTTTCAGCCATTATGAACTCATGAATTTAACTCAGTCCATTGCAGTTCTTACCCTTCCTGATGCTCCAATTATCCCATCCTTTGGCCATTGGGAGCCTCTTCAGATTTGCTCCTGAGTCTTTTTGATGTGATCCTAGTAATCTTTGATAGAAATCTCTCATCAGAGCTGAAACATGATCTCAATGGGTAAAATGGGCCATGAAAGATAAGGCAGGTGTTATTTCTGAGGTCTTTTTTTTCTCTCCCCTTTGGTTCGAAAAGCATTCCCTCCCCAGTAAAGGTCTCCCCGACCCAGCTCCTGCCTCCCTCTTGACTTGAATGTTCCAGGGCCCTCTCACCTCTGGCTGTGCTGCCCTAGAGTTCCCTGCTTTGCTGGGGTTTCAAAAAGTAGAAAGTCAGCGTTGGAAGTGCCTTGGTGACCCCAGGAAGGGATGTGGAGTCCCAGGTGAGTTTTACCAGGTGTCAGGCAGGCAGGGCTGGGTCCAGGCTGACTTCCCAGAGGATGCTCATTCCTCCAGATGCTATGTGAGGTTTATAATTCCAGCACACCCTGTTCTTTCAACTTCTAACTCTTCTCAGGCCTTTGATCTTGTACACCTAGCAGAAGGGCTGTGTACTTCTGGCTCATGGCAGCCTCAGCTGCCTGCCTCTGCCTGAGCCCCTCCTACCCTGACTCTGTCACTCCAGCCTTGCTGAGGTTCTGGTCTCTTTCTCATCTCCCCCATCTTGGTCTGTATCCCTACCCATCTCTCTTCAGCCTCAAAGGAGGCACTGTGCTATCTTATTCAATCTCCTCAACAACCCTCTAATCATTCCCATTTTATAGATAGGGAAAGTGAGAAACTTAGCTGTTACTGCTGATCTGGGACTTGAACCCGCACACGCCAGCTCCACAGTCCCTCACACCTCGTGCCTGCCTCTGCTTCTTGTCACTGAGCACTGTTTTTCTTTTTTAGAAAATAATATCTATTTTCTGATTTCAGAATGAAGACATAAAAATTCAAGCAATATAAATGTTACTATTTTTTAAAAGTAAACTTAAGTCCCCTCTCTTCTCAGACCTCAAAATCATCACCATCAACTATCTGGTGTATTTCCTTCCAGACCTACATAAACGTTTATGAATAATTTTTCTAAAACTGGGCTTTCTCTGTATGTCCTTTTCTGCACATTGCTTTATTCACTTATCAATTTATTGGGAACTGCTTCTTGTGTTTAGAACATCTATATTTCCTGCATTCCATTGTTCCCATAATTATTTAGTCAGTGCCATACTGATGAACTTTGGGGTTGTTTCCAATTTTTCATTATTTCAAACAATGCTGCAATTAGCACCCTTGTGCATTTAGCTTTGCACACCTGTGTAACTATTTCCGTAGGATAAATTCCTGGAAATGGAATTTCTGAGTCAAAACCATGCACATTTAAGATTTTCATAAATATTTTTAAACTGACCTCCAGAGAGACTGTATTGATTTACATTTACACAATGAATGCCTGTCTTGTGCACATACTTGCCAGACTGATGTTATGAATTTTTTTCAGTTTTGTCTGATGGGTGAAAAGTGTTTTATTATGGTTTTATTTTGCAGTACTTATTGTTAAGGTTGAGCACGTACGTTTGTTGGTAATTTCTCTTTCTTTGGTGAATTGTCTGTTCATGTCCTTTGTTCGCGTTTGCTGGGGTTGTTTTTTCTTTTTCTTATCAACTCACAAACCTTTCTTATATACTGTATCAATCTTTTTAATATGTGTTAGAAATAACTTCCTTGTTTAATGTTTCTAGTTTGGCTTTGCCATATAGAAGTTTTACCTGTGAATGAGATCAAACTTAAATGCCTTTTGGTTTATTTGTTACTGTTGTTTTTTTTTTCTAATTTTTATTGGAGTATAGTTGATTTACATGTTACTGGTTTTCATATCATTTTAGAAGGGCCTCCTCCCTCCCAAGGTTATAAGAATGTTCACCCACTTCTCCCTTTTAATATTTTGTTTTTACATTTAAATCTTTCGATGTAATGAGTGAAATAGAAATCCAGCTTCCCACACTCTCCCTTGACTAGCTAATTGTTCAAGAAACAATTATCAAATAATCTTTTCCCCACTATTCAAGTGCCACCTTTATCATGTACATGCTAGATTCCCATGTGCATTTGCTGTTATTTCTGGACTCTGTTCTGATAGACTGTGCCATTCCTGTGCCAATCCCAGCTCACTGTGCTTTCAATATTTGATAGGCCAGGTCCCCCCCTTACTCATCTGTTTCGGAATGTTCTGGTTTTTCTCATTATCATTCTGGATAAACTTTTGAATTGTTTTGTCAAGTTTCCCAAATTATCCTTTTGAGATTTAGAGACTTCATTGAATTTACTGATTTAGGGAAGACTTACATCTTTTACATTACGGTCTTCCTATTTAAGAACTAGTTATTACTCTGCCTATTCAAGTCTTCCTTGGTTGAGAAACTCAAAGTACTTTAGTTTTATTGATTAATCGAATAGAGGTCCTATACTTTTCTTGTTAAAGTACTCTTAGATATTTTATGATTCTTGTTGCTCTTATAAATGAGATATTTCCTTCCATTAACTTCCTAACTAATTATTAAAAAGCTATTGGAAATCCTGCCGTTTTCGACAACATGGATGAACCTTGAAGGCATGATGCTAAGTGAAATAAGTCAGACAGAGAAAGGCAAATACTGTATGATCTCATTTCTATGTAGAATCTGAAAAAAAAAAAGAAAGAAAACCAAACTCATAGATACAGAGAGATTGGTTGCCAGAGCTGGGAGGTGGGAGGTGGGGAAAAATGGGAGGTGGTCAAAAGGTACAAACTTCCAGTTATAAGATAAGTAAGTCCTGGAGAGGTCATGTACAGCATGGTAACTATAATTAACAGTACTATATTCTATGTTTGAAAGTTGCTAAGAGGGTACATCTTAAAAGTTCTCATCACAAGAAAAAAAATTGTAAGTATTTGTGGTGATGGATGTCAACTAAACTTATCAGGGTGATCATTTCACTATATATATATATATTTATATATATATATATATAGTGAAATTTTAAAAAAACATAAATAATTTAAAAGCTATTCCTTGTTCTTAACTCTTATCTCTGTCCACACCCTCTCTATGGAGCTCAGTCTTGGCCTTGAGTACCATCTCTATGTTGATGACTCCTAACATCCAGTCTTGTCGGCTCTCCCAAACCATCATCGTCTTATCTCTAACTTGGTATTTCCTAAATTTCAAAAATTCTCACAGCACTGTCCTAATTTTTCATATTCTGTATTCCACCTGTACTGTTATTTATTTGCTTACTGTTTTTCTTTAAACCAATTCATTAAAAATAAATTTCGCCTTACCTTGTGCAATAATTGCTGTGAAATAACAAATAGTATTCTGATGTGCTGATTAGAATTTCTCTAATATGCATGAGTATAAATACAAAACTAAAAGGCATCTCTGGTATCATCCATTGCATTTTTGAATCTCTGGTCTAGCTGGTAACAAACCTGAATATTCACCATTGCTTCACAGTCAACATTCTTCCCTCATAGCCCCTCTCAACCCCACTTTCCATGCTATGTCAGGCTGATCATTTCCTCAGTCACCTGAGCGCCAAACTTGGGCTTCGTGGATACCCCCTTCGGCCCCTTCATCCCCATCAGAGGATGTTTTCTTTCAGTTGCATCTTGCAAACTGTCCCCTTGCCTTCCATTCTCCCAGACACTCTTTTTATCCTCCTCCCTGGATTCCTTCTTGAGGACCAGCCTCTTGCTTTGAGGCCCCTCCTTCTCCACCAGCTTCATCAAGGTTGACTCACTGCCCTCAGCATCATTTAAACACAGTTGCTGTGCCCATCCCACCACGGCAGATAATCATGACACGAGCTTGGGACCTTCCCCTGCTCATCCAAACCTTACCTGTACTTTTAGGCTCACTGTACCTTGTCGGAGGAGTCCAGCTCTCTCCCTCTCCTACTCCTGGAGCACTGCCTGGTGTCGGCTCAGGTATCTCACCTCCCTGAATAGACTACAAGCTGCTTGAGGACAGGCTTCAGTCGGAACGTTCCTTCTGCACCGGCGCACGGCCACGCACACATCAGATGCTCAGTTAGGGTTTGCTGAGTCACTGCACGGTGGCGTTCCCAAAGACTTTCCTCCAGCTCCACCTCTCCCTCTCACGTGCCATAGTAACCCGCCCTGCACAACCTCTGGCTCCCACCAACCAGGGGCAAGAGTGAAAACGGACGGGTATATGAAAGGCGGAGCGCACTGAAACATAAGAAGCCAGTTCTAGGATCGTTAGTCTTTTAATATATTATTCTGAAAAGAAAGGAATTAAAAAAAAGTTCCTGACATCTCTTCTGAGTTTTTTGTTTTGCTTTTTAATTTAAATAAATACCCTGCCCGCCCCCCACCCGCGAAAATTTCCCTCCTTCCCCATCATCCCCCCCATCCCAGGTGCCAGACCCTCACCCCGGAGCTAAGTAAGATGCCTGCTTCAGAGCAGGCCAAGCTCACTACCAAATACTGGCGACTTGTAAATACTGTAAATGAGCCCTCTGGCCCCCAGGCTCCCCGGAGCCCCTCCCTTCTCCTGCTCCACTCCCCACTCCAGACCTGTCCCTAGCTTTGGCGGGGCGTGGATAGCAGGGCCTTTAGGCGTTGGGGAGAATGCCAGCTTGGTTCCCTTTACTTGCCTGCGATTCCCCACTCCTTGTTCAGGAGTAGATCAGAAGGGCCCCCCAGCCCAACATAAATAACAAAATAAACAGCACCTCCCCCACTCCCCACTCTCTAAAAGAGCCCCTCTACCTCTCACTCTCGGGTCCCTGTCCCTCGCTGACCCGCCCCCCCCTTCTTCCTCCCTGACCCTTCCCTCCTTCCCCATGCTGACCTGGGCTTGGCCTTCGCCCTCTCAAGAGGAGGGGTCTGCTTGGCTCAGTGGGAAGAGCGGCAGAGGGCCTCACTCCCAACCTCAAGCCAACCCTCCCCCAAGTTTCTGGGGGTGCTGCTTGGCGCCCCCAACCCAATGGGCCCGGCCGACTCCCCGTCTCGGGGGCTAGGGTGGAGGGCAGAGGTTCTCCCCGGCTCTCTCTCACCTGGTCCTTCAAGCGTCCCTCTTTCGAGGCCGGTCTCCCCCGCCCCGCTCCCCGGTCCCGGCGCCCCGGCCTCCTCAGATAGCGGTGTCCCAGAGGACCGTGTGCTGCCGACGGCAGGGCGGGGTGCCGGACTTGCGGGGCTCAGGCCCGCGCCGCCAGCTGGGGAGGATGGGCATGCTCTCCTGCTTGCAGAGGCCGCGGTCGGGCCGGTGGCGCGCCTTGATCTCCTTGCACACGCAGCGCTTGCGCTCGATCACCTCCAGCAGCTTGCCGTCGCGCTCGCGGGTGGCCTGGGGCGGCAGGGGCAGCGGCAGCGGCAGCGGCAGCGGCAGCGGCAGCGCAGGCTGGGTCTGTGCCCCTTCCTCCCGCCGCCGGCCCCGACGGGGATGGGGGGGGAGGGAGGAATAAGGGGGTCAAGGACCTCAGAGTCACCCGGCCCTGTCCCCACCGCCGAGCGCCGAGGCCAATGCGTGGCCCAGAAACAAGTCCACTCTTGCCCCCAAGGCCTCCGTCCTCTCTCCCTGCGCCCTGGTGCCAGGCGGTGCGTGTCTCACCCCAGGAAGGGGCGCCTTTTCAAAGCCGTCTTCCCAGCAGGATGCATTTTTCCACCCAGAGGGGATGTCTCTTTCTAAATGCAACGCACAAAGGCGCACAAAGGCGCACGTCGGCCAGTGGCGGCCCTGGCTGGCTACCCAGGATCTCCCCCAACCCCTCGCTCTCCAGCCGTCCCCTTTAGTCGTGGCAGGCCCCAGCCTGAAGTCTTGCCTTTCTTCCCTCACCCGGGCCTTCTTGCCTACCTGTTGCTTCACAAATAAAATGCCCAACCCCGTCTCCCTCCTCACCTGGCTCGGGGCATCCCTGGGCTGGCTGCAGGGCCGAGGGGTGTGGAGCGCGGCCTGCCGGACTCCTGAGGTGGAGGCGGAGCGCCCCAGGCGGTAGCCTCCCGTGAAGTCTGAGGCAGAAGACGGAGGGGTGAGAAGGGAAGGGGCCTCCACGTTTCCCTCCCCCAGTTCCCTGAGGACAGCCCCTGCCAGGCCGCCCCCCCACCCCCCGCCTCATTAGAGGAGGAAAGGGGTTGGAGATGTGGTATTAGAATGTAGGGCCCAGGGGCTTCCCGGGTGGCACAGTGGTTGGGAGTCCGCCTGCCGATGCAGGGGACGCGGGTTCGTGCCCCGGTCAGGGAGGATCCCACATGCCGCGGAGCGGCTGGGCCCGTGAGCCATGGCCGCTGGGCCTGCGCGTCCGGAGCCTGTGCTCCGCAACGGGAGAGGCCACAGCAGTGAGAGGCCCGCGTACAGCAAGAAAAAAAAGAATGTAGGGCCCAGGATGAAGACCCTGAGAGGTTCCCCCCAGCCCGCCCATCTGTGTGCTGGTGTGCGAGGGCTGAGGGTGTCACCTCCATTGCGGTGGCAGGCGGGGAAGGTCTGGCAGGGTATGGGCAGCGCGGGGCGGCTGCCTCCTCGGTCCCCTCCGTGGTGGATCCTGGCCGGCAGGCCCTCTGCCCCCTGGCTCCTCACTGGGATCCCTGATGCCACAGAGCTTCTGTCCTCACGCTCCACCTTGCCTGCACCCTCGGCACTGCCATTCCAGGCCTGGACACTGTCCTCGACCTCTCCTGGGTGACAAGGAGAGCTCTGAGACTGTACAATGAGAAGGGTCTTGCTGTCCCCCCAGCTATACACACCGCGGCCTGGGTGGACCAGAAGTAACTTGCCCCGTTGCAGGTCACAGCTGGGAAGGGGGGGGGGGCCCTGCTTCACCCAGAACATACACAGAAGGAGGGACGCCAGTCCTGGCACCACCCCTGGGCTGAGAATCATAGATATTTACTGCTGCCAAACCCTCTTCCCTGTTCAGAGGGGTCTCCCCTACCCCAGTTTAACTTCAGAGCCCCTCCAGCCCCAGACAGTGCCAGAATAAACACCGTCTGAAACAGAGACCAGGGGGGCTGTTCCCTAGGAGGGGGAGAATTCCCAAAGCCGGGAAGTGAGAAGGGGGGCATTGGGGGAAGGGCTGCATGTGAACTAAGCTCATCTCCCAGAGTAAGCCTGGCAGAGCATTGCGTTGCCAAGCAACGGTAGGGGCCTCCCTCTCCTCTCCCTCCTGTCTGGATGGGTTGCCATGGTAACGGCTGGGAGGCAGCTGTGTTTAGCTCCTAGTGTGCGCACACTCACAAACACACACCCCTGCAGCCCAGCGAAGGGAGGGGCAGGGAATAGAGCGGGACAGGGCAGGAGGAGGAGACCAGATTCTACCCCGTCCCCATCCCAGGTCTTCCTGCCCCTGCAGAGCACACACGGGGACCCCATCCCTTCAGTCTGCTGCATGCCCCCATCCCTCTTGTCTCCCAGAAAAGTTCCCAGTTCAGGACAATGGGCTGTGGCTTCCAAGTATGCCCTTCAACACCTCCCCCAAATCATCACGGACATCCCCTGTCCCCTCCCTGTCACCCCCTCCTCACTCACTGTCCAGCTCTTTCGCCTTCCTCCCGCCATACAGGACCTTCCTCTGCAGAGCCCAGCCTGCCCCAAACGTCGAGGCGCCCATCTCCTCTTCTTCCTCTTCAGGTGTCCCCGCGCTGGCGATGACGTGGGCACAAGAAAGGCTGGCAAAGGCCCCCCCCGTCGGTCCCTTGCTCCTGCAGCTGGATCTTGACCACGGGGGATGGAGCCCCCATTCCACAGCCCTTATTCAGCACCCCCCCAGCCTTGAGGCTCTCATAGGCAGGGGGTCTCTTGAGCCCAGCTGCCGCAGCTGGGTAAGTCCAGAGGGGGGTCAGGGGGCCTGCAGTTGGGTCCAGAAGGCCGTGTGGGGAGGCCAGGCAGGCGCGGTGGTGGAGAACCCCAGCTGCTGCGCCCAAGGCCCCGCCATGGGGGCTGGACTTGCCAGGCACGGGGGGCCTCGAGCGGGTGCACAGCATCCCGTGGAGGACGGAGATCTCCTTCTCCGTCTTCGGCTCCCCAGCACCCAGGGGCGGACCGGTGGGCAGGACGGAGCGCGTGGTCACCTTGACTGCGGAGCACATCACGGTGTAAGACACGGCCTTGTCCTTGGGGGGCCCGGGGAGCAAGGCAGCCGGGGCAGGAGGGGCTGCCGGCACCCCTGCCGCCTTGGGGCAGATCATGCTGTGGGAATTGGGGAGCTCCCTCTCCCCCCGGGGCTGGCCAGAGCCCTGGGGCGGCAACGGTGTCGAGTGGCTCCGGGCTCGGCCCGAGGGTCCCAGCAGCAGCAGGTTGGCAGCGGGAGGCGGAGGCGGTGGGGGAGGCGTCTCCCGCTCCCGGGCAGGCACTTGGGGAGCTGGGGTGGAGCCGGCTGGCTCCTTGGAGTGGCAGAGGACCGGTAGCCTCGAGACCCCATCGCCAGGGGCTCGGGAAGCAGGCTTGGCCTGGGGGAAGGCCAGGAGTGGAGGACGGTGCTGGAGGAGGTTGGGGAAGGGCGGCGGGATTTCACAAGGAGTGGTCTTGGTGGGCGTCCCCTCCCTCCTGCTCGGGAGGGCTGAAGCTGGACGGCGCTGGGTGTGGAGCTGAAGGGCGTGAGGCTGGTGCGGTGTGGAGCTTGCTGTCAACGGAGGGGCCCCATTGGCGCGGCCTTCCCCGGCCTCCTCGGGCAGCGGGTACTTCATCTCCTCGTATATGGCCTCGCTCTCTTCTGAGTCCGAGTCAGCGCCAGCCGTTGGGGTCGGCCCCCCCCCACCCCCAAGAGGGGGCCCAGTCAGTCCCCCTCCACTCCGCCCTCCTCCCCTGAAGACATCCCCCACCATCTCAATGTACACCGGCTCTTCTTCCTGGGCACCCACCTCAGGGTCCCCAGCTACACAGGACCCCCTACTGAGGCGGTGAAGGGGCGGGTTCCCCCCTCGAGGAGAGGCGGCTGGGGGACAGGACTCATCAAAGGAGACAGAGAGCTGGGTGTTGGGACTTCGCCTGGGCTTCTGTGGAGGAACCTTCCGGCTGGACTCGCGGCCCTCCGGGGTTGGCTTCTGTGAGCCTGGGCAGGAGTGGGAAAGAGAACAAGAAACCGGGCTGTAAGTCGAGGAAGGAAATGGGGAGATCCAGTGTGACCTCTTGACTCACCAGCAAGGACATTTCTGCCTCTTCATTTTCCCCACATCCCTCAACTTACAGCCCCAGTGGGTTCTTTTCCTACCGGTCTGCCTCCTGTCCTTCTAATGAACGCCCCAGAATCTGCAGCTCCCACCCTCAATTCTCCCTGACCCTCAAGGCCCTCCAAGGCCACCCCTTTCCCAAGAATGAACTTTTCAAGGATCTTCCCCTGCCCTTGAATGGTTCATCTCAGGCCCTTCCAAAAAGGAACCCCCCCCCACTCCTTCTGAGAATGGAACCTTCCACTTCCTTGGTTCTTCCCTGAATGAACCCTCCCGGCAGGCCTCCCCTGGCCTGGAATGGATCCTCCCAGCTCCCGGCTCCTACTGGGCAGGGGTGCTGGTGTCTCACCTGCTTTCTTGCTGGGGGGCGTCTCTGCCCCCGGCCCTGTCATGCTGAGCTTGGTGCTGGGGTGTCTCCGGGGCTTGGCCGGGGGTCTTCGGGTGCTGCCGTCCTCTGTGAGGCCCCCCCCCGCCCCCCCCAGGCCCGCCCCCCACGCTGTCCATGCTGCCCACCGAGTGGCAGGAGAGGGAGCGTGGGGCCATGGCGCTGCGGCAGGGGTGGGGGGTGTGCTCTTGGGAGGCGGGCATCGTCATGAAGCCCATCCTGAGCGAGCGGCGCAGCGAGGCAACGTCCCGCACGCGGACCCCCGGCCCTGGGCCGGCCCCGGGCCCCGAGGAGCCTGTGGGAGCCCCCTCCTTACTGGAGCTGGGGAGAGAAGGCCCAGATGGAGCTCAGGCCTGGGCCCCCCACTCCCATACCCCAAGAGGGGCTTGCAACCCTGTGGCCTCCCAGGTAGGAGGAGGGGGGCCGGGGTGGAGATGGGGGGAGCCTGAGGGTCCAAAGCACTAAAGAAGCTTCAGACTGAATTTCTAGGCTTTGAAAAAGGCAAGGATATGGAGGGCAGGGATGAGAGAAGGGGTGAGCCTGTGTGCAAGGGAGCATTCCTGGAGCTGGCCGACCGCAGCCTGGGCATCTCTGGTGCACACACACGTGTGGACAACTTCGTACATAGAGATGCAAACCCAGGCAGCGCAGCCCCGCCTGGCACATGCTTCTGCCACCCTGGCTCTGCTCCTTCTCACCCTCGCGCTGGCCCCACACCTGGCCTCTGGCCTCCCTTCATGTCTGGCTGCTGCGGCCTCCACTCCCACACCGCCTCCTTTCCCAGACCTGGGCTGTACCGCCACATCCTCAGAGCAGCCTCCCCCAGCTGATCCTTCTTCCTTCCTGCCTCTCTCTCTTTCTTTCTTTCCCTCTCTCTCCCTCTCCCTCTCCCTCGGCGCTGTCCTCTCTCTGTCACCCTCCCAGGCTCACCCCCCATTCCCTTTCACTGTCTCTGAGCTTCTGTGTAAGTGAAGAGGGGGTGCGGCTGGCAGGGAAGAGGGGAGAGCTGCGGTGGGGTGGGCTCTCATTAAGGCCCTGTCTACTAACCCTTCATTAGGGAGAGATCAGTGCAGTGACAGCTCTGATTAATCTAATTAACAACAAGAATTAAACTCCACAGTTTTGAGGAGGGAGAAGGGAGCAGGGAGGTGGCTCTGACTCAGGCTCCGAGTGGCTGTGCCATCAATGGGAATGAAGAAGAGAAGGGAGCAAGACAGAAGAGGCCAGGTGCCAGGTCCCCGGGAGGGCAAGGAGAGGGGGCGAGCTGTGTGTGTGTGTGTGTGTGTGTGTGTGTGGTGGGGTATTGGTTCCCAGCCCTGGCTCCTCTGCAGGGCCAGCCTGCCTGTCCCCTACCACACACACACACACACACACACAGCCCCATCACTGGGAGGGGGCCAAATGGATCGTCTCTGGCGCCCCTCAAATGACCCATCCCTGGACTGTGAGGGCAGCAGGGCCTGCCCCTTCCAAGGTCAGGTGACAGGGGAACCAGGAGCCAGGCCCACACTGACAGAGAGGAGGACGTCACAGGCCAGAGGTGAATCAGGAAGGAGTGTCTTGGGCCTCTGGGGATGGGGAAGAGCCAACAGGGTGTCCCTGGGCTGGAAGCCCCCTGAGAGGCCAGGGCAGGGGCTGGAGCCAGGAGCCAGGAGCCGGGCAGGGACAGGGCGTGTGCAATTCCAGCAATTCTGTAGTGAGCACGGGCTCTGAGATCAGACTGATGACCAGGCTGTTGGAGTCAGGAAGGGCAGAGGGATGTGGCCCCGCCACGAGGGAAGCAGAGGTGGGACAGGTGAGGGGGCAATCTGGGATGCGGCCTTACCTCCTCTTGGCCTCCTCTTCCTTGTGCTGCCTCCACTCCAGCTTGGTTTTTCGGTAGAGGAGGTTCATGTCGTGGGGCAGGAGGCAGGTGCTGGGGATTCCTGCTCAGCGCCACCAGGCCCGGGGGGCGACCCTCCCTGGGTCCCGGATCCACTTGGTGGGGGGGAATGGAAAGAAAAAAAAAGAAAGATGTGGGGTGGTCGGGGCCAGGAATGAATGAGAAAGAGAGAGAAAGGAGCAGAGATGTGACTCTGGTCCTCAGAGAGAGGAAAACAGATGGAGGCACAGAAAACCCAACGCCGCCTCCAGGACCCACACACGTACAGACACAGACGGACATGTATCCAGAGTCACACACCCTGACAAAGGTGTTCAGAGCCACAGATACACACTCTGGAGAGATCAGACTGACACAGAATCCCATCCTGTAAATACATCCTGATCCACCACACAGACAGCCCCCACCAACCTACAGCAACCCTGCGGCCACACAAACACACATTCAGACCCACAAACCACCGGGCCACAGACCCATATCTACCAACAGAGGACCAGACACGCTGATTGGCACAGGTAAACACAACCTAGGAACAGCCAGACACACAGACATAAACACCCCGACACACCCACAGCACACACAGACCTCCAGACACACACAAATCGGCGCACCGAACTGGACGTACCTATAGACAAGGAGTCATGCCGGGGCCTACTTGCCTACACTGCACCCCGCTGGGGAAGGGGGAGACGGTCAGACTCCCCACCCCCTCTTGGGGCCTGAGGCTGGGGGGTGTCATGAGGGCAGGGTGGGGATGCTGGAGAAAGGGTGGGGGCATTCTGAGTTGGGCAGCTACAAGACCACCCATCCATGTCTCTCCATTCCCTGCCGACCCCCTCACCAGTCCTTCGCCTGGGCCCGGGCTTCCGTCCACCCCTATTCCTGCACCCTGGCCCCTCAGCGAAGGTCTCCGCCTCCCTCGCTGAGGGCCCAAATCACCTTCCTCCTCAGGGATCTGGGAGGCTCCCGGCTTCCCTCTCGCAGTCCCCGCCCCTCCATCCCACCCGGGGGTCTCCAGTCTGGCCTCATAGCTACCTTCTGAGCTGCGGCCTCCATACCTGCCCTGGTTTCCCTTCCCCCAAACACACTCTCCTTTGCGCTTTCTGCCTCACCTCTCCTTCTAGGCGCCCCTCCTCACTGCCGTCCTCTCCCTTCCCTGTTTGTTCCAAACCTGGCCGGCTTCATCCCCCTCTCCATCCAAAGGCCCCAGGTTCCCGGGCACCCCTCCCCTTCCCCTTGTCCTGCTACCCTGGGTTTCTCCGTCTCTCGCCCCGCCAATCCTCCCTACCCCTTGTCCCCCCATCCCACCTCCCCGCACCAAGCCTCCCCAATTTCTACATCACCGTACCTGGCCTGCCGGGCGCCGGCCCCCCCATGCCGGGCTCCGCCCGGAGCAGGAGGAGGGAGGAGGAGAGACAGAGAGAGACCGGGGGGGAGCCGAACAGGGCCCTGCCGCAGAGACAGCCCCGCCTCCGGGTCCGCCCCCAGACCCGCCCCCGGCCCCAAACCCACCCTTCCACACCCTCCAAGGACGGAGCGGGAGTGGCCGTGCTGCGCTGCGCCGCTAGGCTGGGGTGGGGGGCACCGGGCCAGCGGAGCCGGCGGGGGGACTCGGAGAAACGTCGTGGGGTGCAGGGGACCCGGCGCCAGCCCGCCCCCGCTTTGGGGCGTCCGCCCCTTGTAGCCCCTCGCCCCTGCCCGGCAGGGCCGTGCTGGGTTTGGTATCCAAGGCCCCGGCGGAGCGAAGCTGGGCGCAGCGCGCAGCGGCGCCCCCCAGCGGCGACCCGGGGCCTGCACCCACGCGCGTACCCCGTGCGGCCGGCGCTCCCCGGGTGCGCACACCACATCCGGCCCGGGCGAGGTTGCGGCTGCGGGGCCCGGGGTGCAGTGAGGCGGCGAGGCCGGCAGGGGGGGGCCGGTTTCCGGGCTGAGGGGCTCTGAGAGTCGGGAGCTGGACCATCCGCGTCTTTGTCCAGCAGGGGGCGAGCTCCCTGGGCCGCGCCCCGTCTTCCAGCCGCCCCCCAGGTACAGGGAGGGCACTGGAGCTGGCTGTCTTGGTGCTCGTCGCCAATCCCTGCAGGTTCCCAGGGGTCCAGGCCTGTTTCACCGCCAGGGCTCAAAATCTTTTGCCCGTCCGCCCCCGCGGCCCAAGTCATCCTCCCAGTAACCTTTGACTCCGCAAAATAATGAATATAAAGAATAAGTCGTAAATGGCCCCATATATTAAAAGGCTATTACAAATGCCCCTGGGAGAGTTAACACATTAAAATACATAACTATCCTTTCACATTTACACCTTAGTGTGAATAAACTCTTATTTATTCATTAAACAAACATTTCCTCAGAGACCAACAATGTCCCTGGGACTGTAGACACGGAGGAGTCCAAGGTGATGTTGATTGTCTGAGTTGGTGGGAAGAGGAGGATGCAAAGATAAGTTTGAATACTTTGTAGCGAGCTGTCGCAGAGGGAAGGAGGATCTGAGGGCGGATCTGGGGGCGGAGCAGCGGGGCTGTGTTCTGAATATTGCCAGAGGGGAGAGGGTCTGGGGTGGGGGTGGGGCCGTTGTGTGGGAGGCTGCTTCCTGCACCTCACCACTTGGGAGGCCTCAGGATCGAGCTACGGTAGTCATTGTTACCATTTGAAGGGAGAGAGACAGGCAGATGCATTTTAACAACGAGATAAAGATAAACTGGGGGCGAGGGGGTTTGCATTATTTTGTTTTTGTCTAATCCTAAAGAGTGGTTAAAAATTTCCATGAGCTAAAGCTGAGGAAGGAAGGATGTGTCAGACAGCCCAGAGCCAGTCTCAATGCCATCAAATGCTGGCTCTGAGGCCTTGGGCAAGTAACCCAAGCCTCAGTTTCCTTAGCAGAGACACTGGAGCTCAAAACCCACCCCATTTCTGCCCAGGGCTGTTTTGAGAATCCATGAGATAATTATGTAGAGTGGACAAATATGAAGAATTTTAATATGCTTGAAAAGAGTTCCATATGACCCAAATTAATTAGAATCCATTTCCTTCTGAACCTGGGAGTGAAGGGAGATACGGTCGTTAGACGCTGCTTTTGCTAAAATAATTCTTTTCAGAATGTTGTTGGGGGGCGCAAAAAAGAGAAAATGGAAGTTGGAGGTTTATTCTTTCATGCCAAGCACATAGTAGGCCCTTTATGAGTGTGTGTGGATTCTCCACAGTGAGCAGGGGATGGGATGGAGAGGTGGGAAGGGTGAGAGGTGGGTGTGTGGGGAAGGGTCCAGGCTTGTGGCCAGCCAGGTTCCTCCTCCGGCAGGCACATCTGTACGGGTGCCTGTGTGTGACCCGCGGTTGGAGAGAAAATGCAAGTCAGCACCTTCCTTAATGTGTCTCTGTCATTTCTCTATCCTGATCTAGGGAGCCAGACAAGGACACACCTGAGTGTGAGAAATGTCCCTGCTCTACCACTGATAGCCTTTCTGAACGTCCTGGGTCTCAATTTCCACATCTAACAAGAGGAACAGTACGATGTTTGGGGTTTGATTCAAATACTCCAGCACACTACAGCAAAAGATATTGAAACAAGATTGAGCTTCAATTGTGAGTTGACAACTGTTGAAACCCCCTGCTGGGTCCCTAGGGGTTCATTTTACCATTCTCTCTAGTTTGGAGCATGTTTGAAAATTGTCATAAGGATCCACTTGAAAAAATAAGGACCGGGGAGAAAAACAGTATCTTCCTCGTACGGTTGCTGTGAAAACCAGCGACGATATGACAATAACAGCTGCAGCAGCACCAGAACAATTTACTGGGCGCTTACGGAGTAGCAGGCACCCAGCAGGATCCTGGTAAGTTCCTCCCCACTCTTCCGTGCGTCCGTAGGCCAATGGCAGCAAGCGCCTACAAGTAAGGGAATCCCGGGCCTCCCCGCAAACTCCTCCCCTTTCTCTCCGCCCTCCGCGGCCCCTCCCTCCGAGGAAGAGCTGGGCTGGGGCCCAGCAGGTGTGGGGTTAAGGCATCCTGTTCCGGGCCCCTGGAACAGCAGCGGCAACTGCACCAGCAGCGGCCGGGGCAGACCTGGCCCCGGGCCAGCTGGCTGGGAGCCCCAGGAGCGAGAAAGGGCGGAGGAAGGGGAGGAAGAGGGGAAAGAGGAGGAGGAGAGGAGCAGTCAGCAGGCCCGAGGAGGCAGGACTTCCTGGCGTGGGGGTTGTCAACAGCCCCGAAAGAGAAAGACCGAGAGGAGCGGAGGGAGACCCAGCGGTGCCACGCGGAAGGAGACTTGGGAGAGCCACTCGCCGCGACGACCACCGAGGCGGCTCCACCTGCAGGGTCGGGGGCTAAGCCGCCCCCTCCCGCATCGGTCCGCAGACCCTTGGGGCTTCGGAGGCCGCGCCTGGGCTCCGCCAAGGAGGCGGGGGTTCCTTCTTTTCTGGACAGCAAACTTTCCGCGGAGATGCCTTTCGGGGCGAGGTGCGGTCCCTGAAGAGGACCGGCCAGCCTCTAATTGCCGCCTGCGCCCCCGAGCTGCTGGGGCCACGAGGCCCCGGGGAAGGGACAACCCAACATCTTAGGCGGCCGGGACCCCCGGCCCAGCTCGGTGGCCGCGGCCGAGAGGTAGGGCTCTGGGTTGGGCGGGGCGCCGGGGCGGCGGGGCAGGGCCTGCCTCAGGGATGGGGGAGCTGGGGTGCAGGGGGCCTCGGTGGCCCAGCACAGGCCTCCCGGCGGCCTGGCCGGGCTGAGGAGCGGCTTCACTCCTGTTCACCCAGGCCTTGGAGCCCTTGCTCTTGGGACGACTTGGGTCCCGTGAGTTTGAATCCCAGCGAGAAATGCCCAACTTTGGGTCTGGGCCGCCTCTTCCTGCTCTCTGCGCCCGTCCGGATCTGTCCCCTCTGCTCTGGTCTCTGTCATTTCTGTCTCTTTGTCTCTGGCGGTTTCCCCTTCCTCCCCCCATTCCGCTCCCCAGAGAGGAAGCCCCGGAGGTGGCCTGCCCACTGCTTTCTCACACATTCTCTCTCTGTCTCTCTCTCTCTCTCTCTCCAGTTTGCAAACTCAGCTCTGGAGTTCGGCGGTGGCAGCGACAGCAGCAGGAAAAACCTGCCCCTGCCCCCCCAGCTCCCGCCACCTCCCCTACCCTGTTCTCCCTTCACCAACCAGGCACCCCCAGTTCCCGTAAGGCCCTCCTGCCATGTCGGACCCAGACATCCCCAGGGGCCCTGATGTCCCCACTATGTGGCCCCCCTGTTCCAGGGGTGCCTGAGCCCCTCGAAGAGCCACCACCGCCCCCCTGCCTACCTTGGCCCAGTCCTGAGCCCCAGGGACCATGAGTGGGGGCAAGAAGAAGAGTAGTTTCCAAATCACCAGCGTCACCACGGACTACGAGGGTCCGGGGAGCCCAGGGGGTCCAGATCCCCCTGCCCTGCCGGCTCCCACTGGGCCCCCGCCCCGCGTGCTCAACGAGGAGCCCAACCCCGAGCCAGGGGGCAAGGGCACCCCCCGGAATGGCTCCCCACCGCCTGGGGCCCCCGCCTCCCGTTTCCGGGTGGTGAAGCTGCCCCAAGGCCTGGGAGAGCCTTATCGCCGAGGCCGTTGGACATGTGTGGATGTTTACGAGAGAGACCTGGAGCCCCCTAGCTTTGGCCGGCTCCTGGAAGGGATTCGAGGGGCCTCAGGGGGCAATGGGGGCAGGTCTTTGGATTCCAGGTTGGAGCTGGCCAGCTTAGGCCTGGCCACCCCTACCCCACAGCCAGGCCTGTCTCAGGGCCCCACCTCCTGGCTCCGCCCACCCCCCACCTCCCCTGGACCTCAGGCCCGCTCCTTCACCGGGGGCCTGGGCCAGCTGGCAGTGCCCGGCAAGGCCAAGTTGGAGACAACCCCCCTGTCAGCCTCCCCGCCCCAGCAGCGCCCCCCAGAGGCCGGGACGGGGGATAGCGTGGGCACTTCCCGGGCTGCCACGCCCCTGCCCTCTTTGAGGGTAGAAGTGGAGGCAGGGGGCTCAACAGCAGGGACCCCTCCACTGTCGCGTGCGAAGGATGGAGCTCTGCGGCTGAGGATGGAGTTGGTTGCTCCAGAGGAGATGGGGCAGGTAAGAGCTGGGTTCAGGGTTGGGGGAGACACCTGAGGGGTGGTGCTTGTCGATTTTGACCTTGGCCTCCACTTCCATACTGACCTCTCCCCGCTCCATTGTCACCAGTCCGTCACATCAGACAGCCCCGTCTTTTTTCTTCCTGCTCTCTCACTTGGAAGTCCATTCCTGCTCCTTACATGGCCCTTGTTTTCTCTCTTAGGCTCCGTCTTCCCCACGTTCTGCACTTTCTTTCTCTTTGGTCTTTCATTTGTTGCCTTTGGCCCGAGTCTCCAGCTCCAGGTAGCCCAGTCCTGTCTCTCCATCATGGAGATGTGACCTCCTCACTTTGGCCTTCACCTTCTGTCTTGGTCTCGCTTCTTCATGCACTGAGGGTGGAGGCCCCAGGCAGGGCTGGGGTAGTTGGGCCTGCTGGGGTTGGGAGGGAAGGGCAAAAAGTAGGCATTCCACTGTAAATTTCTCCTTTGCAGTTCCATCTCCAGTTGGGTGTGTGGGGGGGTCTTCTTTCCACTCACCACCCAGCCCCACCTCCAGCTTTGTCCCAAGACAAACTTCTCCAAGACATTGAAGAATTGGGTGGGGGTGAGGGAACCCATTACAAGGATGGGACGTTGGCTGGTTCGTCTTTTCTACTCCCAGTTGTCGGTCTCAGTTCCCTGCGTCTGGGTCTCTCCAGGATCAATCACTGGGGGTGGCCACCATGTGGTGGAAGAGAGATGGGGAGCAGCCGAGAAAGAGTTAAATCCTTTGCTCATTCTGCTTCCTGCCTCCAAAAGATGAACAAGTCCGGGCTGGGGGGCAGGATGCCTGGGTCCTTGGGGTGGGGGGTGGGCAGCAAGGGATGTTGCATGTGTCTGTCCTGAAGGAGAAAATAACACGTTGGATGCAGGAGGAAAGGCAGGTAGTGTGAGGATGAGAACTTTTCCCCTTCCTGGCCTTGGGCACAAACCACAGTATAAAAATAACCTGAGACTGTGTGTCTGGGCCTTGTCAGGACCGGCTCCCCCCACCCGCTCCTGGCCTCAAACTCACGTCTCTCATGCCACCCCCCACTTTTCTTGAGTTCTTTCATTCAGTTCCTACCCCAGGGGAGAAGATGCGTTTCCTTTACTGGTCCCTGTCCACACACTCTTGCAAAGCAAGCTCCCTTTGCCCCCAGCCTCAGCTCTCTCTGTCCTTAAGCCCTGTCTGAGTTTCCCTTGGGCCCACAGACCCTGCCCCTCTCCCCTCTGTGCCCCCAGTTCCCTTTCCTTCCCACACGTCCTGATTCCTTCTTATGCCCCTGCCTCTGTGCTGCTGTTTCCCTGCCCCAAAGTTTGTCTTCCTCCTACACTCCCCCATGCCTCTTCTCCCCGGGTTGCCTCTAACAGGGGCCTGGAGGAGGGCGGGGGGCACCACCTGGGCCCCCTTCCTCTGTTCTGTCCCGCCAACCACCCTGGACTCTCTGTTCTTGGCTTTTTCCGAGAAGCTGGGGCCTCCTGGGGCCTCACAGAGGCGTCTTGTTCCTGTGGCCCCCGCCCTTTTGCAGCCACCCCCAGCGCCTGTTGGGCTGTGTGGGTCCACACCCAGGCTCCGCCTCTCTCCATCTCTGTAACCGCTCCGGTCCCCAACCCCCAAGAGCCAAGCTCAGGAGCAGAACTTCACCTGAGTCCCTAGAAGTTTGAGAGGAGAGGCTAGAATGGGTAGAGGAGTGGGGAGGGGGGAGGAGGGGGAGGACCAGTTTCTGAGGATTCATTCTACAAATGGCTGTTGAACAAACTACAAGCTCTGCCCTCTGGAGCTTACCTTCCAGCAGCAGGGAGGCAAAAGTACTTTTAATTTCAGATAATATTAGGGGCTGTAAAAAAAATAGAACAGTTCAGTGGAATTCACGAGTCACAGGATGGAGAAATGCCTCTCTGAGGAAGTGACATTTGAGTCGCCTTAAGAAGTCAGGTAACAGAAGGCACAGTCTCTGACTGGCCTCTGATTAGGGGTCCTAGTTCAGGTGGTGGAAGGGTACTGGAGTGCAGACCAGCGCCCCTCTGCGATACCCCATGAGCCACTTTTAAGAAGCCACTCACCCAGTCCTCAGGATGGGTGCTGTTTCCCTTGTCTCTAGTACCTCCTTCCCCAGAGCCGGGGGTAAGAGGGGCTGCGGGGGCAGGATGCCTGGGTCCCTTGTCTTCAGAAGACGGGGGTGTGTGGGGAGAGCTGGGGAGGGAGGAACACTACTAGGCAAGTTGTAACGTAGCTGGATCCTTTCTCTCACTCAATGTGACAGTTCCCACCTGTCTGTCTCCAGGTGCCCCCACTCGACTCTCGCCCCAGCTCCCCAGCCCTCTACTTCTTCCCCGATGCCAGTCTGGTTCACAAGTCTCCAGACCCCTTTGGAACAGCGGCTGCCCAGAGCCTCAGCTTCGCCCGCTCCATGCTGGCCATCAGTGGCCACCTGGACAGTGATGACGATAGGTAGGTGGGCTCCGGTTCCCCACCCAGCACCTGGGAAAGCTGAGTGAAACTGCCTGGTAGGTGTCCTTCCCTCTACTTGAACTTGGGGAGGACCCCTTAAACTGAGAAGCCTGGCCTGGGCATAACACACTGGGCAAAGCTGATTTGAGACCCAGCTCGCTCCCTGTGGAGAGAGCTGGGTGGGACTCCCTGGCTTAGGACTGTCAAATGGTAGACTTTTTTAGAGTTTGAAGGGAGTCATTGTTGTCAAATTCCAGAGCTCTTGCAGATTTAGCGATCATCTGGCCAACCCGAAGAATTTACTGGCAAATGTTCAGGAGACCAGAATAGGGAGTCGGTCTCCTCCCAGTTCTCCCTCTCCCTACCGAGGGGAATGGGACTCCTGCAGAGTCCACGCAGACTACTTTAGGATCCTGGGACCTCTGGTACCAAGAAAGCATGTCCCTAAGGTTCGGTTCTCTGTGCTAGGATCACCATGGGGGCTAAGCACTCCCCGGAGGCCAAGGCCAAGCCATAGCCGTGGAGAGGCTGGCTGTCGGTCACAGGGAAGGCACAGGAGAGCAGGATCTCCTGGGGTTCGCCCTTCAGGGGAGAACGTCCTGTTCATGACACGGTGGGCAGAACTTCCTGTTTTGAGGGCCAGGTTTCAACGTAGCAAAGTCAGCAAGCTGAAAGGGGAGGAACAAAATCGCGAGTCAGATGGCCTAGCTGCTCCCTTCTGGCTGTGGACTGATACGAACCCAGGAGAGGGGCCAGGGAGTTGCCACTTTTATTTTGGAGGGAGGAGTGGGACTTCCGGTTCGAAGCCTGGGGGAGGGACTTCCTGTTTGGAAGGCACTAGGGGGCGGGGCTTAGTGGGAAGTGGGGGACTTATTTCAGCGGAGTTTCTCCTTCCTGCCTTCCAGTCACGTGGCGACCCCGCCCCCCACCCCCCCCCTTCTCCAGTCAGGGACTGAGGCCTTGGGGTGGGGGGGCCAGAGAGAAAAGAGAAGGGGGGATAGGGCCCGGTGGGATGGAGGGCGAGGGGCCTGGTGGAGGTACTTGGAGAATGAGGGACAGCAGGGCTGGGCAGGGCCGCATCTGAGCTCCCTGCTCTAAGGAATGTGTGAGGTGTGAGGTGTGAGGTCGGCCAGGCCCGGGAGAGTCACCTGCCCCCATCGCTGCTATTCTCAGCGCTTCCCACCCGCTCCCCTCCCACTTGGGAGGTTCCCTGGCACGGAGGGCTCCCTGTCCCTCCCCCACCCCTGTTGATTTGAGAGGCCAGGTTCCAGCTTTCTCTTAGAGAGTTCTGCCTCTAGAAGCCTCCTGAACTCTATTCTTTTGGTTTGTCCCCTCCCTCCCCTCCTCCCTCTGTCCCACCCCCTCAAACACCCCAGTCTGACCGGTCTGCCTCCCAGCCTCCACTTTACTCTGCTGAGCTCCAAGCCTCTGGGGCTCAGGCCCAACCCCTCGTGCTCCACCCTGCTGGGCCAGCGTGTTTGGGCTGGGCCACCTCCTTGGCCCCCTGGAATGGGGCGTGTAGCCCCCACCTCACCTCTCTGTTGTGCCGGGAGCTGGCAGAACAGGGTCTGAGTGGCATGGGACCTCCCTTTTGAGAGGGAAAGTGGGCTGAGGTATTAAGTGCCTGGATCCCAGATGGGGAGTTGGGGATGCCTGATCAATCCTAAATCTGGGGATGGGAGAACAGAGGGTACATGGTGAATTCATGCCCCCAACAGGGCCTGGCAGTTGGGAGGTACTTGAATAAGTGGATGGATGGATGCATGAGGGGATGGTTGCATAGGTGGGTAGATGGCCAGCATGGGGGATCCAGGCATTACAGGGAATGAATTCCAGGAACTCAGGAAAGAAAAGGTATGTTTATCCAGTGCTTCCTTGGGGTCAGATGCTACCTCTTATCTCACATAATTCTTAAGAGCAACCCCAGGATCCCCACTATCCAGATGAAGAAACAGAGAGGAGGAAGGTTTTTAGAAACTTGCCCACTGTCACCAGCTAGTAAGTGGCAGGACTGCTGTTGGAGCCTGGGTCGGACCCCAAAGCCACTTTCTCTCCCCTCTCCTACTGGAATGCCTGTGTCCCAAGAGAAGAGGAGGAAGCAAACATCTCTGCGATGCCCTTTCTCTCCAGGACAGAGGCAGGGACAGCTCTCCCAATCTGGGCAAAGAGCCATCCCCCGCCCCCCCCCAATCCAGGAGGGAGTGTAGACGGGGCAGCCAGGCTCCTGGGGGCTCATCAAAACACGGTGAGGGAGCAGGGCTGGCCCTTGTCCCTGGCATCAGAACCTCCCCACCTCTCCCAGATGTCCTGTTTCTTCATCTGATCCTCATTTTGAGGCTGTTTCATTTGACCTTCAAAAAGGAAGACCAGCCTCTACAGCTGTCCTTGCCCCAGGACCTAAGAGTCCTGCAGGGCCAGAGTCCCCAGGTGTGCATGTCGTGCTCTGCACAACTCCAGGGGGCGCCACTCACATTTGAAGTCACTGTTGACACTTAAAGTCATGACAGTTTTCGAGAAGATGGCAATAAGTCTTGAAAATTTTATTCTGACTCATACAAAGTTGCTTTGGGGGCTTGTGGTGAAGGCTGATCCATCCAGTCAACCCCAAACTTCCCACTCCTGACCCTGCTCAGAGATCCCAGCACAGCGCCAGGCAGACCTTCTCTCAGGGGTTCTCAAAGGGAGGGCTTGGGTTGCCAGAGTCCTGGTCCCTTGAAGTGTTAATGTTAGAATGTGCCAGTGGAAAGTGCCATCAAAAACTCTGCAGTGCTAGTCAAACAGGAGATAATCATCTATCAGCCGACAAATGTTTACTGTTGTATTATTCCTTTATTTCTGGCAAGAAGGAACAACTTACTTGGCATCTTTACTGAGTGTTCGCCAAGCAAGGCCAGTGTTCCTATTCCTGTGAATCTGCCCCTCTTTGGTCTCTGTGTGTCTGTGTACCGGTGGCTGGGGGGAGAGTTCTGTGGTGGCCCAGTCTCCACCCAGGTGTCTCGGTTTGAAATAGCTTGAAAACTGCTTTGACGCTGCAGCTGGCTGGCCTCCCTCTGCTCTCAAACTTGTTTCCTCCCCCCAACCCCAGGAGTCCCAGGTCTCCGTCCCCCACCCCATCCTGTCCTGCTCTCTCAGGCCTGGTCACCCTCTTCGTTACTCCACCCGTCAGCGCCTTCTGCACCCAGAGCTTGGATGGGAAATGGAAAATTCCCAGTGCCCTCGTGCTCCCTTCCTGGCTGCAGGGCCTCATCCAAGGGTCACCTTGGATTGAGCGCTAATTCCCCCCACAGGAAAGCAAGTTGGAACTGACAACCAGGAGAGAGGGCTGGACAAGGGAGCACAAGGGTGAGGGAGGCAGCTTGTTGGGGCCACCTTCCCTGAGAGGGGCAAAACTGGGGGTTGGAGGTCAGGGCTGGTGATCCTGCGGTACTGGGAGGCATAGGTGGAGGGCTGGCCCCGGGGCCAAGGCAGCTGAGGCAGAAGCTGGACAGGTGTGGGTGGTGAGCCGCAGGGTGAGGCAGGAACCTGGGGCCTGAGTGGTGGGGAGAGGGAGCTTCGGAGGAAAGGACAGGGTGCAAAGGATGGTGCAGGTTCTGGGACCCAAAGCCTGGGCTTGGGGAATCTTGAGCCAGGCCTGAGTCGACCTCTGGTGGCCACTTAATAAACTGCAGCCAGACCTGCTCTCCCCTCCCTGTCTTCGGTTCCCAGGACTCTTCAGAGCGCCTGCACCTATTCCCAGTATCCCACCTCCAGCCTCACCTTCTCACCTCTCCTTATGCCCTCACTCCCTCCAGGATCCCAAACACCAGACTCGGGTCCCAGGTCCATAGTCTGTACTCGTGTTTCAGGCTCTGTTTCTGTTGCCATGGTATCTTTCCCATTCCTCCTCACCCTCACTGTGGGAGGAGGGGAACTCTCTGGCTAGGCCCCAGGGGTCATCCCTGCTGTGGGCTTTGTTTCAGGGAGGTGTTCATAATCCAAGGAAGACCACAAGCATATCAGAAACACCCCCCACCGTATCGCCTTCACTCCCTTTCTCACCTCCCGGCTGAGAGCAGCTGAGGCCTTGAGGGAGGCCAGTGTTTGCCCAGAGGGGGCAGGATGGGGTCAGAGGTGGGAAGAGGCCTACCGGGGCCAGGCTGTCCCTCACCCTTCACACCCTTCCCTGCCCCAGGCCTCTGGCCCCGCAGCCCCTCCCCCGACTCGGCCCCCCAGCTGACTGTCCTCAGCCGGCCCCCCTCTCCTCTGCTCTGGGATTTGTGCCAGAGTGAGAAGGGGACACTGGCACTGACCGTGTCTGGGAATTCCCGCCCACCATGGAGCCGGCGGGAGGGGGTCCCCGTGTCCCTGAGGAGCCAATAGCAGCCAGGCTTTGCCCTGGGGAGTGGTATATAGCTTTCAGGCCAGCACCCCCTAGGCGCTGTCTCCTTTCTGCCTGCCTGGCACCAGCCAGACTCTGCTCTGCCCGGGGGGGCTTTGAGCCCCCCAGGCAGTCCTTATGATACAGCTCTCTCCCTCTGGGGAGGCCCAAGGATCCTTTCCCCTTGGGGATGGCCCAGCCAGGGGTCTCAGTCAAGTCCCTGGTGTCCTCGTATGAGACCCGAATGGTGGGGATGGCTCCGGGGCCTCCCCGGAAGGGGGGCTGTGTCTCCTCTCCTTGTTCCCCTCGGGGAGCATCCCCCATCCGAGGGGCATCTGGACCCCCACCACACCGGGGCCTGGGGGGGCCCGGGCAGCGGCCCTCACCCCGTCGGGGGATGGACAAAACTCTCCTCTCCCTGATTCTCTACTGTCACAGGTACAGGCAGGGGTGTGGTTGGGAGGCTGCAGCAAATGGGGCTTGTGGAGGAGGCCAGAGGCTGCTCTGAGAAGCACCTGGAAGGCAGCAGGCTGGGGTGTCCAGACACCTGGCTTGGCACCTGTTCCTCCTCCTTACCTCTCGTCTCCCTGTGTCTCTCCAGTGGCTCCGGAAGCCTGGTTGGCATTGACAACAAGATCGAACAAGCCATGGTAAGAGAAGCCATCTTGGTCCCAGCAGGTCCCGGCTCATGTGCTGATGCCCAGGCCCCTGCCTGTGTTGGCCGGCCCAGTACTCCATCCCTGCTGTCCTCATTATTAGGGAATACTGGCTTCCGCTCCTCGGCCTGCTCCCAGCTGGGTTCCCTGGGGTCCTTCGCCCCCTCCTGAACCCTTGACATACCTTGCTTCCTAGCCTGCTCCTGGCCCCCGTCTCCGTCTTTGAGCCCTGACCTTGCCTCTGTCCGGCATCCGTGCCCATCCCGATACCCCACCCCCTGCGCCTTCCCTGTTTGACTTCTTCCCCAGTGGTCCCCCATCATCTGGGAGCAGGGCGCTCTCCCACACCTGGCTCCTCAAGGCACTGGGCAGGGGATGAGGTTGGGGTGGCCTGGGACCCCTGACGCTTTGCCTGTCCCTGGACCCCCAGGACTTGGTGAAGTCCCACCTCATGTTTGCGGTCCGGGAGGAGGTGGAGGTGCTGAAGGAGCAGATTCGGGACCTGGCTGAGCGGAATGCCGCGCTGGAGCAGGAGAATGGACTGCTGCGTGCCTTGGCCAGCCCCGAGCAGCTGGCCCAGCTGCCTTCCTCGGGGGTCCCGCGGCTGGGGCCCCCAGCGCCCAATGGGCCCTCAGTCTGAGCCTCCCTTCCTTCACAATGTGCCTTTGGGGGCCGCCACAGCTGCTAGGCCTTGAGCCAGCTGCCTGCCCCCTCTTCCTATGCAGCTTTAATGCCCCCTGATCCCCGGGGATGGGAGTTGAAGGCTCAGAAGTGGCCTGTCCCCCGCCCTTCCTTGATCTCCCCATAGTGCCCAGGGACTGGGCTGGGGCATCCCTAGACCTTGATGGAGGAGGGAGGGCATCAGGACAGGGTGTTAGATGGAGCCCCCCTCCTCCCTCCCTAGGGGTCAGTGTTCTGGGACCGCCCCGGCAATAGATGGCTTGGGGGTGTTGGAGGCTGCCTGGCAGACATCCCCACCTTGTTCCCTGGAGTGCCCCCCTCTCCTCTGCCCAGGGGAGGGAGTACGGAAAGTATCTGGAAGTTCTGGGATTCAGGTTGTTATTAAAATAATAATTATAATTAAAAAATCCGAAGAAACTTGAATCTGGAGGTTGGCATCTCGTTGCTTGTGTTCAGATGCGGGACCTGCACCAACAGTTTCCACCTGTGGGAGAGCAACTTGGGGCTGTGGGCTCCCCTGGAGATCTTGTCCAGACTGCGGAGGTTTAATGTGGCTCAGAGTGGAGATGCGGAAGGAGAAGGGAGCCAGCGGCCTGGGTCCTGGGAAGGGGCAGGCGAGGCAAGGTGGGAGGCGGGGGGCGGGTGGGGGGCGTCGGCCCACGTGCTGGTGGGGGACAGGAGAACAATGGAGCCTTTGGTGATTGTGCAGGATCCACCCCCGGCTTCCCAGCGTGTCCCCTCTGCGGGCTGGATCTGGGTGGCTGCTTGGGGGTGGGGCGGGGGGCCCTGAATGGGCCCCTTGTCTCAACTCTGGGTGTGGGCCAGGCTCCCCGGGCACACGGTGCCCTCGCCAGGCCTGGCTGGCCTCCGTGGCCTCCACCCCCAGCTGGCTGAGGATGGGGCCCTGTGGGTGAGCAGGCCCCTCCCTGACAGCCTCGGCTCCGGCCCAGGCGGAAGAGGCAGGTAGGGAGACGGACCCCATCTAGTGGGGAAGCGGGGAAAGCAGCAGCCTCCACTTCAGGAGAACCCCGGCCCCACTAGGGGGGACCTGCTGAGAGTGGGATCCTGGAGGCAGACCTGGTTTGTACTCCCCGCCCTGTGGCTCCCTAGGTTTATGACTTGGGCAGCTTCTTTGGTTTTTCTGAATCGCAGCTTCCTCCTGGGTAAAATGGTACTGACAATAATACCTACCTGAAGGGCAACTGGGAGGGTTACATGACATCAGACATGGGAAATGCCCAAGGAGTACCAGGTGCTCAGTAAATGTTAGTTTTCCTTCCTTGGATTCAGGGGAAGGAGGGCCAAGGGCGCAGGGATTGGCTCCGGGGATCCTGGAAGGGTCTCGGGGGTTGGGGTCAGGGCCAGGCAGGCTCTCACAATGGGCTAGAACTCTCCCTCCCTCTGGGTTCTCATCAACTTTGACCCCTCTCCCTGTCCCAGGGAGGGGAGGAAGGGCCTAAGATGAGTCACTGGGGGGATTTTTCCTCCTGGATTCTCTATTTCTTTCTTCACTGCTGTGCTAGAGGCTCCCCAGAGACCCCTTAGGTGGCGGCCACTGGCCTGCAGCCTGTCCTCCTCCCCACTGAACTAAATGCCGGTTCTGCCCCCTACTTGGGGCTTGTGTATCGGAAGAAATGGCTGTGGTCCTGAGGTTCTTCCGATGGATTTGGTGCAAGATTAGTCACTCGGTGAGTTTCAGAGATTGCCCCTTCCTCTTGCCCTGCTGGGGTGGGAAGTGCTGGTCAATGACCTCTAGGTCACAGAAACACGCACTTCCTCACCTGGCCTCCCTCCTCTCCCGGCCACCTGTGGCCAAACAAGATGGAGAGGGAGGTGGTGAGGGACAGGACAGCTGGGGAGGAGGCCCCTTCTCCTCTGGGCCTTCCCTTCTGACTGTTGTCTCTTGCTCTGCCCCTCACTTCTGTCTGTCCTCTCCCCGTCTCGGTTCTTAGGTCTCCTGGAAACAGAAAGCTAAGTCAACCATCGTAGAACGCACTGACTCCAAGAAAAATGAGTTGAAGGTGGAGAAGACTTCCAAGGTGTCTGAGACTTTCAAGTTGGTTGAGTCCCCCAAGGAGGCTAAGGTCTCCAAGATGGATGTGTCCTCCAAGGTGGCTGACCCCTGCGTGTTGGCCAAGACCACCACGGACGGGGCTGCGGTGGAGGCGGGCCATGGGCAGAGATCGCTGTTGCAGCTGCCCCGGACTGCCGTCAAATCTGTCTCCACGCTCATGGTCTCCGCCCTGCGGTCTGGCTGGCAGATGTGCAGCTGGAAGGTCAGCACGTTGTCCCCCTTGTCCCCAGCAGCACCCCCTTCCTATCCCCCATGACTCATTCATGCTGGTGGGAATGTAAAATGGTGTGGCCACTCTGGAAAAACAGTGTGGTCAGTTCTTCTAAAACTAAACATGCGGTTATCATATGGCCTAGTGATTGTACTCCTGTACATTTATCCCAGATAAATGAAATTTTATGTTCACACAAAAATCTGTACGTGAACATTCATAGCAGCTTTATTCATAAGAGCCCAAACCAACCCAAATGTCCTTCAGTGGGTGAGTGGTTAAACTGTGATATATCATGGAATGATACTGCTCAGCCATAAAAAGGAACAAACTATTGATATACGCAACAACTTGGATGGATCTCAAGGGAATTATGCTGCGTGAAAACAACCAATCCCAAAAGATTATATATCGTATGATTCCATTTATACTATATACCATTCCAGAAATAACCAAATTAGAGAAGTGGGGATCCAATTAGTGGTTTAGTGGTTGCCAGGGGCTGCGCATGGAGGGAGAGACGGGGGAGATGGGTTGGTTATAAAAGAGCAACATGAGGAATCCTTGCGACGATGGAAATCTCCTGTATCTTGACTATGGTAGTTGAATTCATGAACCTGCACGTATCATGTAAAATTGGGAAGAATTCAACACACACACTCACACACACACGAATACAAGTAAAACTGGAGAAATATGAATAAATTCAGACCAGTGGATTGTATTGATGTCAGTATTCTATGATACTACTAGAGTTTTGAAAGATTTTACTATAGGGGGAAAATAGGTAAAGAGTAAAAGTATTATTTCTCACAAGTGCATGTGAACCTACAATTATCTCAGTCAAAATTTTAATTTAAAAAGGGAAGTGTCTAGGTTACTACCAAGTCAATTTATTTTGGTTTTGAATTAGGTATTACTGCATTAATAATAATTTTTGAAAGTTCACCTGGGGAATTCCTTGGCGGTTCAGTGGTTAGGACTTGGCGCTCTCACTGCCGAGGCCCAGGTTCACTCCCTGGTCGGGGAACTGAGATCCCACAAGCCGCGCGGTGTGGTCAAAAATAAAATAAAATAAAATATTCTGGGCCGGGAGAGAGGCATCAGGTAGAACAAGTTAATGGATTGGAGTGATATTTAAGAGGTAGAATTGTTGTCCCACGTGGTTGATTGCATGACGGTGAGGAGCGAGGGAGAGACAGACATGAAAACAGGCTGGAGCCATTCACTGGAAGGAGAGCCGACTTAGGGGAGAAAGTAAGGACTTTAGGGCGTTGGGACAGGATGAGTTGAAGTGTCAGAGGGACATCTGCAGGGAGACGTCTAGGAGGCAGTGGGATATACAGGCCTGGAGGTCAGGCGAGAGCTTTGGGTTGGAGACAGAGTTGGGGGTGTCATTCTGGCCTTCATTTTAATGCACTCTCCATGGAACCCTAGTGGGGACTCAAAGGTGGGTCGGACATGGTCCCTGTCTTCCAGGAGCTTGCATGGTGGTATTGAAAACAGATGAGTCCGCAGAACAAATAGTGCATAAAATGTGTTATGACAGGGTGAACACCAGAGTAGAGACAGGCCGAGAAGGCTTCCTGGAGGAGGCGTTGCCCAAGCTGAGGCTTGACAGGGCAGGTGGAATTAGACAAGCCTTTGCCGTTTATCTGCAGGTGGTTCCACCAGTGGTTTCCCCCAGACCAAGCTGTTCATCTGTGCTCATCTTCTCTCTTTCACAGTCATCTGTGAGTTCTACCTCAGTCACCTCCCAAATGAAGACCGGGTCCCCTTTGGAGTCGAGAGGGACTGAGATGCTGCAGGAAGTGTACCTGGTGCTGTGGGCCATTCGGAAACAACTGCAGCAGCTGGCCCGCAGGCAGGAGAGGCGGCGACGGCGCCACATCCGGGCCCACATCTGTCCCCAACCTGACCCAGTTCAGGGCTTGAGACAGGATTCCCAGAGTCCCCTCTAGGGGGGAACCCCACATCCTCAGAAAGCCCCCACCTCACTCTTAGGTAAGGTTGATAGGAGAGGTTAGGGCAGCAGGCCAGGAGTTGTGGGTGAGGAGAAGTTTTCAAACCGTCACCTCTCATCGGGACCCCAAGGCTTGGCCTGGGGTCCCACGTACTCTCCTTCATTCCTTTTATTCAATTTGTAAAAAATTATCAAAATGTTGGGAAATAAATATCGGAAATTTCTGAGTAGAGGTAGAGTGTGTTTGTGGATGGCCCGAGGCACTGAGGGGAACTTGGGTGGGATAGGGAGGGGCACCTGAGGCGCTGGCCCAAATATGTGTGGGAGTAACGGGGGTGGGGGTGGCGGGCAGCCCCCCACACACTTTTAGGGGCTGAATTGCCTTTGGCAACTGTGCCGGGCCAGTAACGATAGTCTCAGAGGCGCCGGTTCATTGAGGACATGCTGGGTACCAGGTGCTGAGCCTGGGCTCTCGCTGGAAATCCTACAAGACAGACTGTTGCTGATGTTACGGGACTTGTCCAGGGCCCTACGGAGAACGAGACCTCGCTGGAAATTACGCCTCCTCAGCTGGTCCACTGCCCTGCCTCTCTGGCGCTCTTGGGCCCGGCCATGGCGAGGGTCAGGGTCCCTCACTTGGCGGACGCGCACACGCATCAGGCTCTGTGGGCCCCGCCCCTGCCGAGGGCGGCCGAAAACTACAGCTCCCAGGGTTCCCGGCGGTGAGGCTGGGCCGCCGGGCGCAGAGGGCCCGGGCCGGGGGCCAGCAGTGTCGCGGTCGGAGAGCGCGGGAGGGTGTCTGCCTGGCGCCGCGGAAGCAGAGGCTGGAGACCGTGGCGATCTGGTGCGAGGTTGGGGGGCGGGGGCAACACGAGGGGAGACCGTGGAGCCTCAAGTCCCCTCTCCGCCTTAGCCTGCCCTCTTGCCGGGCCACGCGAGGGCGCAGAGGTGGCTCCCCAAGGAAAAGCAGGGATATTTCACGAGACGATAAAATTCGGGGATGTCAGAATTCACAGGGCTTGGAGGTGGGGGAAGGTGCAAGGGCTGGCAGCCGCGCCCGAGCCTAGGGGGCAGCAGAGGCCCTGGGAGCGGGGGAGGGACGGCTGTGCTACTGGGTCTTGCTCACCGAGAAATTAGGTGTGAGCAGGAGGCGTGAGCAAAGCTGGGAGCCGGTGAGCAGCAGGGATGGTTTGCTGGAAGCGCCCAGTTCACTAGAAAAGTCAGCAAACTCTCCTCCTGGCCCCCAACCCCACCCCCCGCAGCTCTGGCAAAGTTGGACACCATTGCTGGGAATTTGAGTGGCTTTTCCCAGAAGTCCGGAGCAGCCCCCGGCTGCCGTGCCCGATGCCCTACAGCTCTGCTACCCTGAGCCTGTTAGCTGTGCACCGCACCCCAACATTTACAGCCCTCGTAATACCACCCACCACTTATTAAACACCTACTGTGACTAATTTTATGTCTTGTTCTAAGTACTGTAATTCTCACAGTGGCTTTATGATGAAGTATTATCACTTCCATGTTTTAGAGAGGAAAACTGAGGGACAGAAAGGTCATGTTTAAGGTCGTGCAGCTTTCATTCATCCAACGAATGTCTAGCTCACACAGGACATGTTACATACATGTTACATAGCAGGTGTTCAATACATGAATGTGGTGGCTCCTCCAGGAATCAGTTCTGAGGTTAGCCTGAAGCCAGTCAGGCCCTCAAAACATTCTAATACACAGTGGCTCAACTCTGGGGCTTTCAATCACCAATTATTCACCACATCTCCATTGTGTGCCAGGAACTGTTCTGGGGCCGAACAGGCCATGGTGGGCCTGTCCCAGGAAGCCTGGAGGACTAATGGGTCCCAGGGTTTTGGAGTAGTGCCTCACTGTCTAAGGTCCAGAATCAGCCCCTCCAAATCCTTAGAGATATGCTCCTCTTCCTATTGGGGACCTAATAGGAAATTTCAGTGAGAGGAGGGTAGGAAGGCTGGGCGCCCCTGAGGGTCACTAGTAAATAGCCTTGCAAGTAGCTACAGGCCCAGGAGCCAATGGGCTTGAGGCTGTGGGCTTGTGGGAAGGAATACACCTCCCATTTTTCTCTGGCTTCTTCAGCGTCGTTAGGATGTAAGGGGAGGAAAGGAAGGTGAGTTCAGCCAGCAGCCACGGGAGCTGCTGGCACCTCCCACCGTCTCTCCCTCCCCAGACATGATGGAGTCCTGTCTGGGCTTGGCCAAGCGGGGGCAGGAAACTCATAAACTCACGGGAGAGAAAGGGATGGATGGGACGGAGGGGAAAGTCCATAGAACTTGCTTTTCCTAGATGTCCCAGTGCTCCCAGGCAGCCTCCTTCCTCCCCATCCCAAGTAATCTAGTCCAGAGCCCTGGAGAAGGCCCGTGTTGGGACGTGAGGACGATATTCCCAACTGGGGGGAAAGCATATAGGATCTCCTGGGGTGGAGATTTGTGTGGGGGGTGGGATTCTTACCCACCCAGCCCTTTCCTGGTAGAGAGCAGTGGGGGACAGTGTGACCCCTGGGGAAATCTTCCTCCTGATGAATCTTTTTTTTTTTTTTGGCCGCGCTGGGTCTTCGTTGTTGCACATGGGCTTTCTCTAGTTGCGGAGAGGGGGGACCACTCTTCGTCGCGGTGCGCGGGCTTCTCATTGTGGTGGCTTTTCTTGTTATGGAGCATGGGCTCTAGGCGCAAGGGTTTCAGTAGTTGTGGCATGCGGGCTCAGTAGTTGTGCCACATGGGTTGCTCCACAGCATGTGGGAAATTCCTGGACCAGGGCTCGAACCTGTGTCCTCTGCAGTGGCAGACGGATTCTTAACCACTGCGCCACCAGGGAAGTCCCCTGATGAGAGTTTTGAGCAAAAATCCCACCTTGGCCCCCCAAAAAAAAAAAAAAGACAAAAAAGAAAAAAAAGGGACTTCCCTGGTGGTCCAGTGGTTAAGAATCCGAGTTTCCATTGCTGGGGGTGCAGAACTACTGGTTGGGGAACTAAGATCCCGCATGCCACGTGGCAGAGCCAAAAGAAAAAAAAATCTCGCCTTGGCAGCTTGGTGCTTTATGTCCACCTAGAGGGGTGGGATAGGGAGGGTGGGAGGGTGATGCAAGAGGGAGGAGATATGGGGATATATGTATATGTATAGCTGATTCACTTTGTTATACAGCAGAAACTAACACACCATTGTTAAGCGATTATACTCCAGTAAAGATGTTAATTTAAAAAAAAAAGCTCGCCTTGGACACCTTGCCCTCCTGTCCCCATCAGAGCCCAAGCACTTCCCCTCCCCCAAGGCTGCTGGACTCCATGAGGCAGAGGTGGTAGGGCTATAGGTGGGCCCAGCTGGGACCAGGGGTCTTGATTTTCAAATCCCACCCATCCTAATGGGGCGGGGGCCCCTGGAAGTGTGGGGAGCAAAGGAGAGTGCTGGTCCCAGATGCCCCTGCTCTATTCTCAGTCCTGCCTCATCTCCCCTCCACCCCTTCATCATCAGGTTTGCTGAAAATGTCAGATCTCTTCTTTTTCCCTGGGATCCCTCCACAATCTATTCATCACACAGCAAAACATGTCACTGCCTTGCTTAAACCTTCCAATGGCTTTCCATCGCCCTTGGAACAGAACCCAAACTGTCCCCTTTGTTTAAAATGCCCTTCTCTCAGATCTTGTCATGGTGGGCTCCTTGCCCCTCTGGCTTCTGTACAGACGTCGCTATGTCTTTGTGGACTCTTGCCCTGACCACCGGACCTACAGACTGGGAGAGAGCCACTGTCAAGGTCATCCTCTATCTCTCACCATGTTTTATTTTTTCATAGTACTTAACAGTACCTGAAATTATCATATTGATTTGTTTACCAGTACACTTGGGTGGCAGCAGTGGAATGCAGTAGTTAAGAGCATGGGAAGTGGTTTAAGCGAACACTTCCTTGATGTGTAATCTTGGGTAAATTGGTTAACCTCTCTGAGCCTCGGTTTCCTCGTTTGTGAAGTGGGGCATGGTAGTAGTACTGGTGTCATAGGTCTGTCGTGAGGGTCAGGGAGATGATGACTGGCACACTGTAAGGGCTCAGTAAATGTTATGTGCTATTATGATGCTAATGGTTATGATCTATGGTTTTTGATTATTATCTCCGTGGCCTAAAACAGCGCTGAATGAACCAGAAAGTAAACCTTCCCCTAGTGTGTGGGAAGCATTTTCCAAACAGCTCTCTGGTGGAGGGAACGCCAGTTTTGGAAGTGACAAAGAATGGCATGTGCCGTGAGTAACAGGAAGAGTACTTGAGAGAGAGTCAGGAGATCCTGGTCCTGGTCTCAGTATTGCTGCCACTTTGCTGTGGGACTCTGGTGAATCCCTCTCCTTCTTTGGGCCTCAAGCTCTTCAGATAAAATGATGGGTTGAAACGGCTGGTTGATCTGTCCCCAGCCAGCTTCCAGGGGGTTCCAGTCAGGTCCTGTGCTCCCTTTATCCACTGTATGCTTTTCAGTGTTGGGGACACATGGTGCCTTTAGCTCCCTCAGCTCTGCTTGCTAACAGTTCAAAGCTGCCACAGAGAGAGTTGACCCAGGGTAAAATATTCTTGGTTTAAGCCTTTGAACCCAGAGACAAAGTCCCAGCCCTGGACACTGGATCATCTTTCTACCCCTGTCCTTCCCTCCCCTTCAGCCTCATCCACGTTCGTATTTGAGCCCTTGGGGAGGAGAGCGAGTCCTGAGCCCCACTGTGGGCTGGGCAAAGGCATGAAGGTCTTGGCCTCAGACACGCAGGCAGGGTGTGTGTACAGCTGGAAGTACACACATGGATGTGCCTGTGTGCACTTGTGGGTCTCTGTAATATTTTAACTTGTTCCTGTTTTCCTCTCAGGAGTGGCAGGACTGCGATTAATTAGAGGAAAAGGTTGTAGGATGGCAGGGCTGGCATTCTCTACCCTCTACCTAAGGGAAGATGTCACCTGTCAAATGAGATATTAGTCTCTAGGACTGTTGTAGGGCTAGCTTCCTTTGTCTACCCCCTCCCCCCAAAATAGGCACATGGTCCCCCAGGACTTGAGGGAGGAGGGGGATGAGAGGGAAGCACCTTTGGGATTCAGAGGGCTGGAGCTCTTCCAAGGGGCCAGGAGGGCTGCAGGCCTGGGAGCAGGTGTTTCTGGTGGTGGCCTCATGCTGAGTCCTTTGTCCCCTGGGTCATTGCTGCCCAATTTGCCTGCGCTGTCTACTCCTTACTGGAGCTGCCTATCTGCTCACTGGGTCAGTCTGCGGGGACAGGGTAGACTGGCTGGTAAGACCTCCAAGGGAGGGGCTCTTTTCTTCCCTTTTCTGTCCTCTTTGTTTCAAAAGCTGAGCCTACCTGCCCCACACCTGTCTCCCAGCTCACCTGGGATGCTGTGTCTGTCTCCCTGCTAAAGCTGAGTCCTGGCCTGCCAATCTCCCTTTCCCTCAGTTCCTCCTGGAGCAGGTGGCTGCAGAGGGGCAGGTTTTGGAAGGCGGGGATTGGTCTTTTTGTGTTGAAGGAGGAGTCTGTGCCTTGTGTAATGAGGTGTGACGTGGGCTGGGCTTGCCCAAGCTGGGGCAGATGGGGCCCTTAAGAAGGTTGGTTCCCAGGGTGCAGGGAGGTCTGCACCACCCTTCTCTGGATTTCTCTCCTCTCCTGTAAGACCCAGTTGTTTTTCTTTTACCGTTTATATGCTCTGACAATTTTTCTAGTCTTTTCTAGAGACCCACAGAGTTTAAGAGTTTGCATTCTGGAGCCAGACTGCTGGGTTTTGAATCCTGGCGCTACCACTTACTAGCTCTGTGGCCTTGGGCAAGGTGCTTAACCTCTCTGTGCCTTAGTCACCTCACCTATAAAATGGAGATGATATGGGAATGATGTGAGAATTTAATGAATGAATGCATTGAAAAAACTTAGAAGAGTACTTGCTACATATTATGTGCTGTATACATGTTTAGTTTTGTTATTATTTCTTTGTCGAGAAACTCTTTAAATGTGAGCGGCATCAGCCCTTTATGATATGAGTTGCAAATATTTTAACATAATCCTCTGTTTTCTTTTTTTTAAACTTTTATTTAGAAATAACGTGGATTAATATGCAATCGTCAGAAATAATAGAGCTCTTGTATACCCTTTATCCGGACGTTACTCAGTGATAGCATCTTGCGTAACTGCAGTACAATATCACCGCCAGGAAATTGACATTAATGCACTCCACTGACCTTATCCAGATTGCACCCATTTTACATGTACTTATTTGTGTATGTGTGTGTGTGTATTTAGTTCCGTGTAATTTTATGACATGTAGATTCCTGTGACCACCACCACCACAGTCAAGATACAGAACAGTTCCATCAAAGGGTTATCTTTTGCTGCCCTCTTATATCCTTAGCCATATCTTTCCCTCTCCCCTCCCTAACCTTTGGCAACTACTAACCTGTTCTCCCTCTGTATAATTTTGTCATTTCAAGAATATAATATAAATGGAATCCTGTAGTACATAGCCTTTTGGGATTGGCTTTTTTTCATGCAACATAATTCCCTTGAGATTCATCCAAGTTGTGCATGTATCAATAACACGTTCTCTTTTATTGCTGACTAGTATTCCATGGTATAGTTGTTCCACAGTTTGTTTAACCAGTCAATGAAAGACATTTGGGTTTTTCCAGTTGGGAGCTCTTCCAAATAAAGCTTCTACGAATATTTGTATGCAGATTTTTGTGTAAGTTTTCATTTCATGCACAAGTGTGCAATTGCTGGGTCACAAGTTATGTGTGTGTTTCATTTTCTTAGAAACTGCCAGGCACTTCCCTGGTGGTGCAATGGTTAAGAATCTGCCTGCCAATGCAGGGGATACGGGTTCGAGCCCTGGCCAGGGAAGATCCCACATGCCGCGGAGCAACTGAGCATGTGTGCCACAACTGCTGAGCCTGTGCTCTAGAGTCCACGAGCCACAACTACTGAACCCAAGTGCCACAACTACTGAAGCCCGCGTGCCTAGAGCCCATGCTCCGCAACAAGGGAAGCCATTGCAATGAGAAGCCCACTCACCGCAACTAGAGAAAGCCTGCGCACAGCAACGAAGACCCAACACAGCCAAAAATAAATGAATACATTTATAAAAAGAAACTGCCATACTCTTTTCCAGAGTGGCTGTTTCATTTTACATTCCCATCAGCAACGTGTGAGTAATCCAGTTACTCCGCATCCTTACCAGCATTTGCTCTTATCACTATTTTTAATTTTAGCCATTCTGACAGGTGTGTAGTAATATCTCATTCTGGTTTTAATTTTCATTTTCCTAGTGGCTAATGCTGTTGAACATCTTTTCATTTATGTTCAAATAATTACCATCCGTTTAGCCTCTTTCTTTTTTTTTTTTTTGGCTGTGGCACGCAGCATGCAGGATCTTTGTTCCCCGACCAGGGATTGAACCTGTGCCCCCTGCAGTGGAAGCGTGGAGTCTTAACCACTGGACCACCAGGGAAGTCCCCATATAGCCTCTTTAGTAAAATGTCTGTTCATGTGTTTTGCCCATTTTCTGATTGGATTGTTTGTTTGTTTTTTACAGTGTTGAGAGTTTAAAAAAATATTCTTTATATATATATATGTACTTTGTTGGAGATGTTATTTGCAAATATATTCTCCCAGTCTGTAGCTGCCATTTCATCCTCTTAGCAGGGTCTTTCACAAAGTAAAAAATTTTAATTTTGATGAGGTCCAATTTATCAAGTTTTCCTTTTATGGACTGTGCCTTTGGTATCAAGTCTAAGAACTCTTCCCCTAGGTCTAGGTTCTGAAGATTTTCATCTATTTTTTTCCCTATATTTTATAGTTTTGTATTGAAGTCTGTGATAACATTTTGAGTTAATTTTTGTATAAGGTGTGAGGTTTAGGGCAAAGCTCATTTTTTTGCTTATGGATGTGCAACTGCTCCAGCACCATTTTTTGAAAAGGTCATCCTTTCTCCACTGAATTCCTTTCACCCCTTTGTCAAAAATCAGTTGGGTCGGGTCTTCCCTGGTGGCGCAGTGGTTGAGAATCTGCCTGCCAATGCAGGGGACACGGGTTCGAGCCCTGGTCTGGGAAGATCCCACATGCCGCGGAGCAACTAGGCCCGTGAGCCACAACTACTGAGCCTGCGCGTCTCGAGCTTGTGCTCCGCAACAAGAGAGGCCGCGACAGTGAGAGGCCCGCGCACCGCGATGAAGAGTGGCCCCCGCTCACCGCAACTAGAGGAAGCCCTCGCACAGAAACAAAGACCCAACACAGCCATAAATAAATAAATAAAATAAAATAAAATAAAATTTTAAAAAGTTGGATCATATATTCACTTTTCTCTTTAAAACAAAAAATCAGTTGGATCTAATTCTGAGTTCTCTATTCTGTTCCATAGATCTATATGTCTGTCCCTTGCCAATACCCCACTGCCTTGATTACTGAAGTAAGCCCTAACTTCAGGCAGTGATTCCCCCCACTTTATTCATTTTAGCTGTTATTTTATTTTTCAAATATACAATACAGTATTATTAACTATAGGCACCATGCTGTACATTATATCCCCAGGACTCATTTTATAACTTGAAGTTTGTGCCTTTGGACCCCCTTCACTCAGTTTGCCCACCCCCTACCCCTCTGCCTCTGGCAACCACCAATCTGTTTTCTGTACCTATGAGTTTGGTGTTTTTTAATTTCACGTATAGGTGAGATCATACAGTATTTGTCTTTCTCTGTCTGACATTTCGCTTAGCATAATGTCCTCAAGGTCCATCCATGTTGTTGCAAATGTCAGGATTTCCTTCTTTTTTATGACTGAATAATATATACACATTTTCATTATCCATTCATCCACCAATGGACACACTTAGGTTGCTTCCATGTCTTGGCTATTGTAAATAATGCTGCAATTTATTTATTTTTATTTATTTATTTTTGGCTGCATTGGGTCTTCATTGCTGCACACGGGCTTTCTCTAGTTGGGCGGGCGGGGGCTACTCTTCTTGTGGTGCACGGGCTCCTCATTGCAGTGGCTTCCCTTGTTGCTGAGCATGAGCTCTAGACGCGTGGCCTCAGTAATTGTGGCTCGCGGGCCCTAGACTGCAGGCTCAGTAGTTGTGGCACACGGGCTTAGTTGCTCCACGGCTTGGGATCTTCCCGGACCAGGGCTCGAACCCATGGCCCCTGCACTGGCAGGCGGATTACTAACCACTGCGCCACCAGGGAAGCCCAGTGTTTTTATTTCTTTTGGACAAATCTCCAGAAGTGGGATTGTTGGCTCATATGATAGTTCTATTTTTTTTTTTTAAATTTTATTTCTTTGGCCACGCCACGAAGCTTGTGGGATCTTAGTTTCCTGACCAGGGATCGAATCCAGGCCCACGGCAGTGAAAGCACCAAGTCTTAACCACTGGACTGCCAGGGAATTCCCTGGTAGATCTATTTTTAATTTTTTGAGGAACCTCTCTACTCTTTTCTATAATGACTGCACCAATTTGCATTCTCATCAGTGCACAAGGGTTCCGTTTTCTCCATGTCCTTGCCAACACTTGTTATTTCTTGTCTTTTTGCTGATAGCCATTCCAACAGGGGTGAGGTTATTTTACATTATTTTATTTTATTTTTTACCACACAGATATATTTTTGAAAATTTTTATGGGGTTAGGTAGAGATTTCAGTGTAACTTGGAGCATGTCATCTCTCCACTTAAGATCTTTTCAGGGCATCCTGTAGCATTTAGGATGAAATCCAAACTCCTTGCCTCAGCGCCTGGCTGTGGCCCCTGCCCACCTGCCTGGCCTCATCTCTCCAGGTGTCCCTTTGCAGTCACTTCTGCTGTGCTTGGCTAGTCTCAGTTCATTTCCTCTTGCAAATGCTGATTGTTCTGTTTTGAAAGTGGTTCCCCCACATTTTTCACTTGGCTTGCTCTCATTCCTCCTTCGGATTTAGTCTCTAGCTACCTCAGAGAGAGGTGCCTTCCCTGAATTCCCGTCCCCCTGTGCCCTGGGCTTTGTTCAGGGCTGTGTCCCAGAGCTCACCTCAGCACAGTGCCTGGCATGCACAGGGCAATAGGGTTTGGGGTAAGGAAGGATGACTCAGGTAGGTAGTATGTACCCCTGGGTCCTAGTCTGCCCACCCGATGGGGGTCAGACTCCCGTTTGGCGTCGTGTCTCTGCCCCCGCAACTGTGCTCCCTTTCCAGGCTGTGCTCCCCTCCCCAAGGGAATCTTTAAGACCCAGGAGCCAGTGAGGAGAGGCAGAAAGCTGGGGGCTGCGAGGAAGAGGCAGAGGAGAATGAGCACAGTCCCGAAGGGCTGCTGACCCGTCTCAGGTCCGCTCCACAGAAGTAGGGGTTAGGGGGTGACGAAGGAGAAACCCGGCTCTGAAGTAGACAGGAGTAGGAAGTCACAGGTGGGACTCCTCATCCGTAACAGCCCACCTAGATTTGTTGTCTTCCTCACCACCCTGTCCTTCACCTGAGGGCCCCCTGAGATGTGCTATGCAACTCTCCACCCGGTCAGCAGCTGTGGCTTGACCTGTGTGTCCCTGCCCCCAAGGAAAGGCTTCCCCTGGGGCCTGTCGGGGCAAAACCTCCAGGCAGGAGTGACCAGGTGCCCGGGAACCTGTGTGGCACCCCTCCCCCCCCTTTTCCTCTCAGGACCCCATGGTCCTGCCTCCCTCCTGCTCTTCCTGTAACAGCCAAGTGTCCTTCCTTCTCCTAGTCCCCGCGATCTAACCAGGAGACTCTGGAGCCGATCAGAGAGAAGTCAGGGCAACTTCCACTACAATGTGAGTGGGAGCGAAGGAACGAGGGGTCAGGACCACGTGAGGAATAGGCTTCTCTGTCTTCTCTTCATGAACTCTCTGGGCAGAAAAACTGGTACCCAGCAAAGACAGTTCCCTGAACCTAAGGCAATGCGGGAGGGGGGCTTCAGAGCCCCATCCTGCACTTCTCAGCAGTGCATGGGAGGCTGAGCCAGCCCAGCCTTTGGATTCAGAAAGACCTGGTTCAAATCCTGCCCTTCCTGGCTGTGTGACCTTGAGCAAGTGAGTTAACTTGTCTGAATCTCACTTTCCTTATCCGGGAAAAATGGTAAATATTTATTTCACATGGCTGTATGAATGTGAAGCGCCTTGCACAGGGCTTGGTACCCAGTGAACTGACAACAGGTGAAAACTCTTCTCCAAAATGTATCATTAAAGAAGTGGTTCTCCCAGTGTGGTCCTGGACCAGCAACATCAGCGTCCCCGGAGACAGGTAGAAATGCAGACTCTCAGACCCCACACCTCCTGAATCAGAAACTCTGAGGATGGGGCCCAACAGCCCATTTTAACAAGCCCACTGAAGTTTGAGAAGTGCTGCCACTTCGAATGAGAATGTGGACAATGAGATTCTGAAGCTTAGAAGACATCAGAACCACCTGGAAGCTTGTTAAAAATACAGATTCCTGGCCTCAAAGCCAGAGACTGAGGTGGGACCTGGGAATCTATATTTTAACCTGCGGTTAGTTTGATGGGGGACCCTGCACCAGAGGCTGCCCTGGGGGAAGGTCATGGAAGCCGCTTCGAGTCATAGAAGGCTCCAGCCTGGGGAGCTGAGGGCTTCCCGTGGGTGAAGAAGGGGATTTCAAGCTGGAGAAAGGAGGAATTTGGACTTTACCCTAAAGTCCCTGTGGAACGGGGAGGAGTGGTGCCCAATGAGGGAAGGGCGTGCCCTCCGTGGACACCTACCCAACCCCGTGACGTCACCCCACGAGCCGGGACCCCTTGCGCTCCGAAGGGGCGTGGCCTCTGGGAAGGGGGGGTCTCTCCCGCCTCCGCCCTCGGTCTAGTCGGACCTCCCTTCACGACAGGTGGGTGCGGGTGGGGAGAGGCCTGGCCTGAGGGCACCGAGCGCAGGGTGGGACCTGTGGGGGCGGAGGGGTCAGCGGGGCGGCCGCCGAGCTGGGGCACCTGGAAGACCGGTTGCCTCGCGGTCCTGAGCTCCGGGGGCGCTGCGGTGCGCGGACGCCGGTACTCCCGCGTCGTCTCCGTGGCCGTCTCGCCGAGCCTCACTGGGCCTCGGGTTTGGGAGCTCGCAGCAGCCTTGCGGGGACGGCGGCGGAGCTGCGGGTGGCCTCGTGTTGGTGTCTGCGAACAGGGAGAAGTACCATCGTGAGCCCTTGAGCCCCGATCGAGGGGCCGTCTCCCCCCGCAGCCCCGACGGCGTTAGCCGATGGAGGATTATGGAGGAGCTCCTACCCCGTATCCTTAAACACTCAGGGTCACCCGTGGTGACACGGGCCATTGGAGACACTGGTTTCACGGGACAGCTAATCTCTAGTTAAAACAACTCCTCAACAAGCTAGTGAAACCATGTCCTTTGGCCTGGAACAGCCGGCCTCTCTCTCCCTCTTTCCCTCTCTCTGTGTCCTGCTCTTGTTGCCAAGTCCACCACCATCGGGGCACTTACTTCATGTCCAGCGAGATTTGCATCAGCTTCTCATTTAATCCTAAGGGCAGGCCGTCCCTTAGGCCCTAAAGGCATCACCCCCCCATTTTCCAAATCAGTAAACTGTGGTTTAGAGGGGTTCAGTAACTTCGGCAAGTTTCCAGTTAGTGCTCTGAGAGTGAAAAAATGTCTGCCAGGCCGGTGCCCTTGTCACGGACCACTGCTTTCCCCACCTCTCTGATTGGACCCAGGGGTCCCTCCTTCTCTCTCCCGGAGGCCCCCTCCTCCATCCCTCTGCTTGCCATTGTGCAGGTTGTACACTGCACAACTCCACAGTCGACAGATGTATAGAACCATTAGGGCAATTTTCCATCAGATGGCAGTAAAGAGCTTTGAGGAAGGGGCACACTTTTCTCATTTGCACAAAGTCTCCTTCTAGGCTGCCCTGCTGTCCCTGCAGCCATCTCCTCACGTTTCTTTTTCCTCTCCCTGGCACAGAACTTGTTCCTGGTGGGGGATCTGACCTCATCCACCCCTTTAGCTCTCATTGCACCCACTTCATGCTTCTAGGGTTTTCTCTCCTGCCAAGGAGCAGCTGATCTTCAGCATCCAGCACCCCCCAAACCTGCCACTTCTGAGCTGTGTCAGGAGACCTGCTGCTTCCTGCTCTGTCTGGTAGGCCTGGCTGTTGTGGGCATGCTCTCTCTACGCAGTCATCCTGAGCTGCTGCTGCTGCTGGGAGTGAGGCTGGTGGAGGCTGGATGGGGAGTGGGGGATGCTGGAGTCCTGGGGAGAAGTGGAAGTCCTGGATAGGAGAGAGGAAGGGGCTGGCTGCAGGAGATGCCAAGGAGAGGGGACTAGCCCCTGGTAGTGGCAAATGACTGAAATAAGTGTGTGTGTGTGTGTGTGCTGTTGGGGAAAGGGATGTATTGTCTGAAACAGAAGGTGCTCAGAGATCAACTAGTATAGCTCCCCTCCCCCCCATTTTACAGATGAGGAGACTGAGGCCCAATGAGGAAAAAGATGGTGTTGCTGGGGGTCTGGGGATCCTCTGATTTCTGGTCCCAGGCCCAGTCCTCTGTCTAATGTGAGTCCCTCCTACTCCTCTCCCTGTCCCCCAGGGGCAGACTTTGGACCTGGGACTGTAGATGTGGTCTCAGTGCTGTGGTCACAGCACACTGCTGATTGGTGTCAAAAGGCCTCTTTCTCTACCGATTTCACTTCCTGCTAGACTACCCAGTCCCCGCCTGCAGCCTCTTCTGTCCCTCCAGCCCAGAATCAACCCAGCCTCAACCCTTTTTTGCCCAAGTAGCAGCCTTTCTTCGGCCTGGGATGCCAGCAGGAAATGTACTGGGCATTTGGGGGTTCTCTCAGGTTGAAGGACTGACACCATGTGTGTGGGGAGTACCTTGCAGAAAGGGGGCTGGTTCCTGATTCCTAGGTCTCTGCTAGCAACCTACGTTTCCTAAAACTTAGTGTCTAAGGCTTCAGTTTCTTGAGTGCCCTTCCTGGTTGCCACGGCAGCCTGACACTTGCTGAGTATGACTGGTGACCAGCTGGGTGGCCACCCCCAGAAGCTTAAGATCTTGGGGGCCCCTGGGTGGGCATGGCTGGATGTAGACCTACCCCCATCAACTTCTCCACACAACAGGCCGCCCCATGGCCACCCCTCCCCCCCCTGTGCTGTCATGGCTCCTGCTTCCTTCCACACAGAGGGACTCACAGGGGGCCCAGTCATTCCTCTGTAATCCCAACACCAGGCTCCCCTCTCCAGTGCCCCCAACACTCCACCTGTCTCCCACCACCCACCCTTTCTCCTCCTGCCTTTGCCCTGGTTTCCCTTGGCAACTCTCTGGAGCCTGGAGAAGCCCTCAAAGGAAAGATGGTCCTTGATGGCCAAATCCTTCCCACCACAGGGCCTCCAATCCCAGCCCTCCAAGGATGGGGATGCTGCCAAGGTGAAGGTGTGGGTGAGATCCTGGGGGACATGGTGGCCTGAGCCTGAGGGGCAGCCCAGACCTTTCCTTCAGCTATATTAGTTTTCTGAGGCTGCAGTAACACATCGCCGCCAACTTGGTGGCCTAAAACGACAGAAATTCATTCTTTCAGGGTTCTGGGGGCCAGAAGTTGGAAATCAGTTTCACTGAGTTGAAATCAAGCTGTGAGCAGAGCTGTGCTCCCTCCAGAGGTTCTAAAGGAGAATCCATTCCTTGTTTCATCCAGCCTCCGGTGGGTGCTGTCACTCCAATCTCTGCCGTTGTCACATTGTCTCTTTTTCTTCTGTATCAAGTGTCCTGCTGCCTCCCTCTTTTAAGGGTAATTGCGACTGAACCTGACGTCTTTGAGAGGTCACTTATTACACCAGCCTTCCGCCAAATACGCACGTAAGTGTTGATCGCTTCGTCCAGCGGTCCCCAACCTTTTTGGCACCAGAGACCGGTTTCGTGGAAGACGATTTTTCCACCAGCGGGGGGTGGGACGGTTCAGGAGGTAATCTGAGCAATGGCGAGCGATGGGGGCCACAGATGAAGCTTCGCTCGCTCGCCTGCTGCACACTTCCTGCTGGGCGGCCCTGTTCCATTACCGGTCTGCGACCCAGGGGTTAGGGAGCCCTGGCTTAGTCTACAAGTTGTGGGAAACAGCCAGGAAAGGAGTTGAGAAGTAAGGAGGAGAGGTCCCAGGATCAGCTCTAGGCCAGACTCTCAGTAGCTTCCAGGTAGGCTCACCTGGGGGTGGGGATGAGGGGCGTGAAAGACCAGAAGGGCGATTGCATTTCTCCCCAAGTTGTGCAAACAGAACTTGCCTAAAGGCCTCCTTCATGCCACCTGCCCTGCTCTCAGGTTAGGAAGCACTAGGGATTGTGGGTAAGAGCCTGGGCAGTCACACAGACCTGGGTGTAGACCAACACCTCACCCATTACCAGCTGTGGTTCTTAAAGTGTGGACCAGGGGCCAGCAGCATCAGCATCTCCTGGGAGTTTATTAGAAACACAATTTCTAGGGCCCCACTCCAGATGTACTGAATTAGAAACTCTATGGTGGAGCCCAGCACTGTGTTCAACAAGATCTCCAGGAGATTCTGATGCGTGCTGGAGTTTGAGAGCCACTGTCTTAGACTCCTCAAAAATGTGCATGATAGCACCCACAGCAAACACACAGTGATTGGTAGGATTAAACAAAGCTGTGTCCACAGAGGACTTAACTGCAGCCCTAGATTTTCAGAGTAGGTGCTCAGTACATATTTGTGGGATGAATGAAAGAGCTTTACAATGAGTAATGGAATACAAGTGGTGTGGTTTTCATTCACTCAGCAAACATTTACTGAGTGCTAGGTCCTCCCTGGGGCAGTTTTGAAGGTGATTCGCTCCAGCCCAGTACACAGCTGAGAGAAGGTAAATTGATAGTCTCAATGCGGGGTGAGAAATGCCCCAGCTGAGGGATGGTCAGATGTGCTGAGGGAGCCCAAAGATGGAAGGAAGGAAACCATTGTTGACTTAGGTGCTTTCACACATGCATTATCTTTTTAGATGTACGAAAAGAGCCTTAGAGTGTAGTCCCATTTCCTGTACCTACTTGCTGTGTGACTTTGAGCAAATCACTTGGCCTCTTTGTAGGCGGATGTATTTCCCCATCTGCAAAATGGGGATGATAATACCACACAGGGTTTTGTTTCAAGCAGTTAGCATAACCCCTAGCATATAGTGGGTTCTGAAAGATGTTAAGTGTCTTCTTGTAATCCTCCCAGCAATCCTGTGATGTAGGTGTTACGTTTACTTTTTAAAGTCTCAAAGGAGCTAAATGTGCTAGAAACCTAGGCCAATGTCAGTTACTGCAATCTGGCCCAACTTTAGCACTGAGCTCCCTGGCAGCCACAGAAAAGGAGGAAAAGTGATGGCTACCTGGAGAGCTGCTTAATTTACATAACAAAAGGAGACCACCTGGCTCCTTGGGGGACCCTCAGCAGGGCTACTACCCCCAGGCTGGCTGTCTCACCTGCCCTCCCTCCTGCTCCAGTTCCCAGCTAGTGTGGTGGTTGGCTTGTGGGGAGCAGAGTTGTTTCAGTGAAGGCGCATGTGAGTCAGATTCAAGGGGAGGGAACGTACACTGCGCCTCTCAATGGAAGGAATGTCAAAGAATTTTGGGCCAATTAAAAAAAAAGTCATCATATTAGTCAAATCCTAAATTGTCAGAATCAGGGATAGTGTTTAAAACCTGAAAAGAATACTTTTTTCTCATTTGGCAAATATTTATCTTCTCTCTCTGTGGTGGGCCTGTGCTGGGCTCTGGGGAACATGGCCACCCTCTTGCCTGAGCATAAATGGCGGGTGGGGAGAGGAAGGCTGGGCACCACACAGAGGAGGGTGCCTTGGGCTCAGGCCCTGGCTCTGCACCTACCAGCTGCTGGCCCTGGGTCAGTTTTTTCATAGACTCTAAAATCCCCTCTGCATTGCAGGTCCTGGGAGAGGGCTCAGTCTGGGCCTGGGCACCTCTTGGGGGCAGCTTAGGGGAGGTGGGGAGAGTGTGGAGGCAGAGACACAGGTTGAGATAAAGGGGAAGAGTCTGGGGAGCTGGGTCAGACTTTGACAAGGGAGGGTGGTGGTCTGCGGAGGCTGGGACCCCCCGTCCCAGTAGTTTTTGGGGAGGAGAGTCCTATTGCCCCACCCAAGCTTCCCATAGCCTCAGCAGCGGTGGACACCAGTGGACTCTGGGCCAGGGTTCCCTCTCCACCATCTTGGAACCTCCTGCAGCCTCAGGACCAAGGCAGGACCTCAGAGCTTCAGTTCCCTCTCAGGCCTTCTCCCTTTTACACCCGGCCCTGGTCCCTCCTCAAGTTTCTGCACAGCTGCCCAAGTTGAGGTTATTGCTGGGGAACGTGGCCCCCGCCTCTTAGTCACTTAATGATGTCCCAGCCCCCAATACCTTGTCTCTGCCCCCCTTGACCCCCCCCCCCGTCTCTCCTCTTCGCCTAGAGCACCTCTCACCCCTACCTGGAAACTTTATGTTTCCCATCCCTCCCAGCATTCCCCCTCCTCTCCTTCCCCCGCCCCCCACCCTGTCTTTTCCTGTTGGGTTGACATTTGGCAGATGGTCCTGGGACCACGGCAGAGAGTGGAGTCAGAGGGACTCTGATCCTTCTCTTCCACCAGCCAGCCTCGGGCTGTGCAAAGACCTCACAGCAGCATCTCCCTGTTTAACCTAGAGGTTTCCGCGGAATCACCCTTCACCCTAGGGATCCCCCAGCATATCCTGTGTGCCCTCCCTCATTGAGTAGCAGACTGCCCCCATCCCATTTTTTTGAGGTGCCGACTCTCAGCCAGGCAGAGATCTGTTAGGACCTGTATCCTAGGTTAAGGCCAGCAGTTTACCATGTGTCCCTCTGCATAGTTAAATTTCCCCTACCCATGGCCCCATCTTCCTGGTTTATGGCCACATGTTTTGTGGCTCTAACCTCACCCACCTTGCTCATGGCCTCTATCCCCTTTCTTGTAGCTCCAGTGGTTTTTGACCAGCCTGTCCCCAGGCTCTTTTAGACCCTAACCAATGGGCATCAACTTCTGTTCCCTATGTTGACATCAAGGACATCCCCTCCCCAGCAAGCCCAGGCTCGCAATCCAATACTCTCCCCTTTGCCAAGCCCAACTCCACTGAATTCTCCATACCTCCAACCCTGAGAATCTGTTTCTCTCTGTTTTCCTAGTGTCATCCAATTTCCCCTTCTTCATTCTCTACCCCACCCAGACTGTGGACAGCTTCTTCCGAATGAGACCTTATTCCCTACCCTCAACTCTCCATCCCAGAAGCTGGTCTCATCCCATATCCCTGGAGACTCAGACATAAGGGGTGTCATCCTGGCCCTCCTGTTCCTTTCCCTGCTTCTGGAGGGGCCAGGCCGAGGTGCTCAGAGTCAGTGCGTTGGCGGGCAGCCGGACCTGTGCCCTCGCCTCCAGGTGTCGGTCTGTTCCTTCTGGGTTGGGAGAAAGGAGTGGAGGGCTCAGGCCCTCTGCTGGGGGGTGGTTTACCCTGCCAACCCCTGAGATTAGGTAGGATGGGAAAGTACACTGGGGCTGGGAGCCTGGACGTGTGTGTGGCTGAGGGGTGGGTTACAGCTGTTGAAGTGCAAGGTCAGCCACTCCCATCCTCCAGCATCCCCTGTGTGACAGGGACACAGTGAGGAGGTGTCTCTGGGTTGACCCCTCGGCAGCAGCCAGTTTGGGAGTGGGAGACGGGAAGTGAGGGGTCCCTGCACATGGGGTTTGCAGAGGGTGGTGGTGGAGGGTTGCTGCCTCATCTCTTTGATGTGTCTGGGCCCTATTGGAGGGCGCTTTCCTGGATGGAACCATGGCTCTTCCCCTGCCTTCTCAGCTGGGGCGGGTCTTCCTAGCTGCCTGCTGCCATGGTCCCAGTCACACCACTGTGCTGGATGCATGCTGGTACCACTCAACAGCATGGTCCCTTGAAGGACCTCTGGCCCTGTCCTGTCTGCTGTCCCACCTTAGCCCACCTATAGTGTCTGGCCCAGCAGAACCTCAGGGATGACCCTGAATGACCCCTTCCAGCACCTAGCCTTGTCTGTCCTAAGCCAGGATCCGTGTCTGGGATTGCCTGTCCTAGATGACTAAAGGGAGCACCACTACCTGGTGAGTGTAACCCATCAAGACAAAACCCAAGAGCCCGAAGCATGACCTCTTCCTGGGGGTCTTCTTGTGCTCCTTTCCCTCTTCCTTCAGCACTGTTTCTTCTCTCCTCTCCCACCCTCCCCAGGATGGGAAGTGATGCAGAGGTGGGACCTCCCCAGCCTGGAGAGTGGAGGGAGGGGCTAGTTGATGAGGGCTCGGGCAGGGCCCCCTCACTTGGCAATCTCAGTTAACGGGGTTCGGGGAAGCTTCTCTGTTTCTCCTCCCCTTTGCTTTGAGTAGGTGGGGTGTGTGTGTCAGTTCCTGGACCACATTTACAATCTCTCTCCTCACTCCCTCCTCCTGGGTTCCCCCTTCACACTTTCTACTGCGCCTAGTCAGGGCTTGGTTTTTCTGTGGTGTGTAACTGGAATCCATCTTTGCAGAAGAGGGTCCAGCTCTAGAACATGCCGCCATGAGGGGACTCTGAAGTTCAGGATAGAGAAGGAATCTTCCTTGCTTATCAGTTCCGTCTTAAAGGGGGGACTTTTTTTTTTAGAGAGGAAGAGCGACATCAAATTGTATTAACATAAATATGTACATGATAATTTAAAAAAAAAAAGAGCACAAGTAATTCCAGCCAAAAAAATCCTAGGCAGAGTGGAGGTTGGACTGAGACCCCTCATTCCCTCACCTCCACTTACCCATCCTCATATTCATATTGTTTCTTTGAAGTTGTTCGGTGAGATTTACACTTCTTGGAGGCCCATAACATAAGCTAGCAAACAGAATGGCTTGGGGTTTTTTTGGCCCGTGCTGCATAGCTCGCGGGATTTTAGTTCCCCAGCTAGGGATCAAACCCAGGACCCCGGCAATGAAAGCGCCAAGTCCTAACCACTGGACCGTCAGGGAATTCCCGGGAATGGCTTGTTTTAATCTCTGTATCCAGGCCTAAGAAGAGGTAGTGGCCAGATTTCTAAAAAATGTTCTATAGTTATTCTTTTTGCTTAAAAATCAATTATTTAATTAATTATTTTTAACGAAATACAGTTGATTTACAATGTTGTGTTAGTTTCAGGTATACAGAAAAGTGATTCACTTATACGTACATTCATTCTCTTTACATTCTCTTCAATTATAAGTTATTATAAGATACTGAGTATAGTTCCCTGTGCTCTATAGGCTACACAGTAGGTCCTTATTGGTTACCTATTTTATACATAGTAGTGTGTATATTTTAATCCCAAACTCTTAATTTATCCACCTCCCTTTCACCTTTGGTAACCATAGTTTGTTTCCTGTGTCTGTGAGTCTATTTCTGTTTTGTGAATAAGTTTATTTGTATCATTTTTATAGATTTCACATATAAGGGATATCATATGATATTTGTCTTTCTCTGTCTGACTTACTTCACTTAGTATGATAATCTCTAGGTCCATCCATGTTGCTGCAAATGGCATCATTTCATTCTTTTATATGGCTGAGTAATATTCCATTGTGTGTGTGTGTGTGTATATATATATATATATATATACCACATCTTCTTTATCCATTCATCTGTTGATGGACACTTAGGTTGTTTCCATGTCTTGGCTGTTGTAAATATTACTGCTATGAACATTGGGGTGCATGAATCTTTTCGAATTATGGTTTTCTCCAGGTACATGCCCAGGAGTGGGATTGCTGGATTATATGGTAGCTCTATTTTTATTTTTCTAAGGAACCTCCATACTGTTCTCCATAGTGGCTGTATCAATTTACATTCCCACCAACAGTGTAGGAGGGTTCCTTTTTATCCACACCCTCTCCAGCATTTACTGTTTGTAGACTTTTTTTTTTTTTTTTTTGCGGTACGCGGACCTCTCACTGTTGTGGCCTCTCTCGTTGCGGAGCACAGGCTCCGGATGCGCAGGCTTAGCGGCCATGGCTCACGGGCCCAGCCGCTCCGCAGCATGTGGGATCTTCCCGGACCGGGGCACGAACCCATGTCCCCTGCATTGGCAGGCGGACTCTCAACCACTGCGCCACCAGGGAAGCCCTATTTGTAGACTTTTTGATGATGGCCATTATGATTGATGTGAGGTGAAGTGGCTGGATTTTAAGACTGAGGAATTGAGTTTACTGAATTCATGGCTAGGGTTCCTGTAGGGCATTTATATCCATCGTCACAGTCCAGGCCTGAGGGTTGGGGGATAGGGTGCAGTTTCAAGTTTCAGCTCCAACACTTCCTGGGTGCCAAAGCTATCTCAGCCTCCTTTAAAAAAAAAACAACCCAATTTTTTTTTTCTAAATCGTAGAAATGTTCTAATATATACAAAAGTAAAGAAAAATATTATGATAAACCCCCATGTACCCATCACCCAGCTTCAACAATCACCCACATTTGGCTAATCTTGTTTCCTCTATACACCCACCCTCACACACTGCCCTTCTTCCCAGCCCCAGCATTACTTTTAATTAAAATTTTTATTGAGATCACTGGAGATTCACTTGCAGTTGTAAGAAATAATACAGAAACATCCCTCGTACACTTTCCACAGTTTTCCCCCATGGTAACTGCTATAGACTGAATATTTGTGTCCCCTGAAAGTTCCTATAATGAAACCTAATCCCCAAAGTGTTGGTATTTGGAGGTAGGGTCTTTGGGAGGTGATTAGTGCCCTTACAAAAGAGACCCCAGAGAGCTCCCTTACCCCTCTCGCCATGTGAGGGCACAATGAGAAGATAGCCACCTGTGAACCAAGAAGTGGTTCCTCACCAGACATGGAATCTGCCAGGACCTTGATCTTGGACTTCCCAGCCTCCAGAACTGTGAGAAATCAAGTTCTGTTGTTTATAGCCACCCAGTCTGTGGTATTCTGTTAATAGCAGCATGAACCGACTAAAGCAGTGACATTTTGCAAAACTATACTATTCTGTGACAACCAGGATGTTGCCATTCACATAATACACCAATCTCATTAACATTTCCCAGTTTTGTACTCGTGTGTATGTGTATGTGTGTGTGTGTATGTATTAAGTTCTAAATAGTTTTTAAAAATTTTTTTAAATTTAATTATTTTTATATTGGGGTATAGTTGATTTACAATGTTGTCTTAGTTTCAGGTGTACAGCAAAGTGGTTCAGTTATACATATACATATACACATTCTTTTTCAGATTCTTTTCCCATATAGGTTATTACAGAATATTGAGTAGAGTTCCCTGTGCTATACAGTAGGTCCTTGTTGGTTATCTACCTTATATATAGTAGTGTGTATATGTTAATCCCAAGCTCCTAATTTATGCCCCCCTCACCTTTCCCCTTTGATAACCATACGTTTGTTTTTGAAGTCTGTGAGTCTGTTTCTGTTTTGTAAATAAGTTCATTTGTATTATCTTTTTAGATTCCACATTATAAGTGACATCATATGCTATTTGTCTTTCTCTGTCTGACTGACTTCACTTAATGTGATAATCTCTAGGTCCATCCATGTTGCCACAAGTGGCATTATTTCATTCTTTTTTTAATGGCTGAGTAGTATCCCATTGTATATATGTACCACCTCTTCTTTATCCATTCCTCTGTCGATGGATATTTAGGTTGCTTCCATGTCTTGGCTATTGTAAATAGTGCTGCTATGAACATTGGGGTGCATGTATATTTTCAAACTATGGTTTTCTCCAGATATATGCCCAGGGGTGGGATTGCTGGATTATATGGTAGTTCTATTTTTATTTTTTTATTTTATTTTATTTTTTCTATACGCGGGCCTCTCACTGTTGTGGCCTCTCCCGTTGCAGAGCAAGGCTCCGGACGCGCAGGCTCAGCGGCCATGGCTCAAGGGCCCAGCCGCTCCGTGGCATGTGGGATCTTCCCGGACCGGGGCACGAACCCGCGTCCCCTGCATCGGCAGGCGGACTCTCAACCACTGCGCCAACAGGGAAGCCCCTCTATTTTTATTTTTTTAAGGAACCTCCATACTGTTCTCCGTAGTGGTTGTACCAATTTTCATTCCCATCAAGAGTGTAGGAGGGTTCTCTTTTCTCCACACCCTCTCCAGCGTTTATTGTTTGTAAACTTTTTGATGATGGCCATTCTGAGTAGTGTGAGGTGATACCTCATTGTAGTTTTGGTTTGAATTTCTCTAATAATTAGCGATGTTGAGCATCTTTTCATGTGCTTTTGGAGCACTGTATATCTTCTTTGGAGAAATGTCTATTTAGATCTTCTGCCCTTTTTTTGATCGGGTTTTTTTTTTGATATTGAGCTGCACAAGCTGTTTGTATATTTTGGAGATTAATCCCTTGTCGGTAGCATCGTTTGCAAATATTTTCTCCCATTCTGTGCATTGTCTTTTCATTTTGTTTATGGTTTCCTTTGCTGTGCAAAAGCTTTTAAGTTTAATTAGGTCCCATTTGTTTATTTTTGTTTTTATTTTCATTACTCTAGGAGGTGGATCCAAAAAGATATTGCTGTGATTTATGTCAAAGAGTGTTCTGCCTATGTTTTCCTCTAAGCGTTTTATAGTATCTGGTCTTACATTTAGGTCTTTAATCCATTTTGAGTTTATTTTTTTGTATGGTGTTAGGGAATGTTCTAATTTCATTCTTTTACATGTAGCTGCACAGTTTTCCCAGCACCCCTTATTGAAGAAACTGTCTTTTCTCCATTGTATATTCTTGCCTCCTTTGTTGTAGATTAATTCTATCCTGTTCCATTGATCTATATTTCTGTTCTTGTGCCAGTACCATACTGTTTTGATTACTGTAGTATAGTTTATAGTATATTTTGAAGTCAGGGAGCCTGATTCCTCCAGCTCCATTTTTCTTTCTCAGGATTGCTTTGGCTATTCAGGGCCTTTTTTGTTTCTATACAAATTAAATTTTTTTGTTGTTCCAGTTCTGTGAAAAATGCCATTGGTAATTTGATAGGGATTGCATTGAATCTGTGGTTGCCTTGGGTAGTATAGTCATTTTGACAATATTGATTCTTCCAATCCAAGAACATGGTATATCTTTCCATCTGTTTGTGTCATCTTTGATTTCTTTCATCAGCATCTTATAGTTTTCAGAGTACAGGTCTTTTGCCTCCTCAGGTAGGTGTATTCCTAGGTATGTTATTCTTTTTGATGTGATGGTAAATGGGCTTGTTTCCTTAATTTCTGTTTCAGATCTTTCGTTGAAGTTCTGTGTAGTTTTATCACCTGTGTAGGTTCCCGTATCCACCACAGTAAAGGAAATGAACAGTTCCAACACCAAAGAAAAACTCTGGGGTTACACCTTTTATGACCACACCCACCTCCTTCCCACCACCTGCATCTCTTCCACTTCATCCCTAACACTTGGCAACCACGAAATCTGTCTTCCATTCCTAAATTTTTGTCATTTCCAAAATGTCATATAAATGGAACCATATAGCATCTAATTTTTTTGAGTTGACTTTTTTTGCTCAGCATAATAACCTGGCAATTTACCCAAGTCGTTGCATGTTATCAATAGAATGCACCTTTTGATTGCTGATTAGTAAGTACTCTATGGCATTAAGTGAACCATAGTTTAAGTCTTTACCTGTTGGAGGACACTGAGTTGTTTTCAGTTTTTGTCTATTATGAATAAAGCTGCTATGAACATTGGTGTGTAGGTTTTGAAATGCCCAAGGATATGAAATTAGCTACCACATTCTGGAGGCCAAGGGTGCTTACTGGGTCCATCATTGCTTCTAAGGGCTTTTCAGTAGACAGAATTAGTATATGCTTTTAAATTTAAATTAAAATATTCCATGGGTTCATAAGATACTTCCTAAATTCAAGAGTATAGGGAATTTGCATAACATCATTGATTTTATATTTGTATGTCTTTTCTCCTATGCCAAAATTCCAGTTCTGATAACATCAACATAATTATGTTCTATCCTACCCATTTTCACTTATTCCCAACAATATGACTACTGAATATAATTTAAGATTTTATGGCAGTTTAAAATTTTTTTAAACAGCAGTTAATTTTGTCTTTAGGGTAGATTTTTTGGATGTATAGCTAAATTACTGTGTTTTTCAAGTCATTCAGAAGAGTTCCCATCTGTGTAGTTAGTTAGTTCCCATCTGTGTAGTAAATATACATTTAGGTTCATTTGTTTCATCTTGCTTTCAACTTTTGGGGACTGATTTTTAAAAATTAATTTGTATCATATAATCATGTAAAACATATCAGTTTCCAAAGTCAAATATACAAAACAAAGTATACAGATGGTCCCTGACCTGTGATGGTTTGATTTACGATTTTTCAACTTTATGATGGTGTGAAAGCAATACGCATTCAGTAGAAACCGTACTTCAAATTTTGAATTTTGATCTTTTTCCCGGGCTTGCAATGTATGGTACCATACTGTCTTGTGATGCTGGGCAGAGGCAGTGAGTTGCAGCTTCCAGTCAACCTCGTGGTCATGAGGGTAAGCAACGTGATACACTTAAAACCATTCTGTACCCACTTTCAGCACAGTATTCAATACATTACATGAGATATTCAACACTTTATTATAAAATAGGCTTTGTGTTACATGATTCTGTCCAACTATATGCTAAATTAAGTGTTCTGAGCACATTTAAGGTAGGCTAGGCTAAGCTATGATGGTCAGTAGGTTAGGTGTATTAAATGCATTTTCGACTTAACGATATATTTCTCTCAACATAACCCCATCATAAGTGGAGGAAGATCTGCAGTAGAGGAAATGGGCATACTTATTCCTGACTTTAGCAGGAAAGCCTCTAGTTTCACCATTGAGATTCTCGAAAACTTTTTTTGTAAAATATGGGTAATGCCATCCATTCTATCTGATCTTCCACAGCATTTCTTGGAAGATAAAGTATGTGAAAACAAACTGAAAAGTGACACAAAAACATGCCTGTTGACTGTTAACGCATTTTGGGAGAGCCTCAAAAGTCTTGAACCCAACTTAGTACATTTTACAGAAGAAGAAACAGAGGCTCACAGAACTGAGAGGGCCTAGCCCAAGGAACATTAGGGAATGAGGCGAGAGCTCCTGTTTCCTGCCCTGCAGTCCGGGATAAATCCACGGAGCCTTTTTTTTTAAAAAACTGTACTTATATGCAGATATTTATTTTTTATATAGATGAATATTTTCGTGGATCTTCGAAGGGGAAAAAGTCACAAAAGGCCGCAAACTGAATGAGGCTGCTGTCGCCCAGGCAACCACGGTCACCTAGGAGGGAGCCCGGGGCTGGAGTCAGCGAGCCACGCCCTCACTCAAACTGGGGAGCTCCGGTCCGAGTTTGGGGGCGACGGAACACCTGGAGATGCTGTGGAGGCACGGAGTAGGGAGGTCCAGTATGGGGACGCTGGACCGTTAATAGGGAGGACTGACACACTCTGGATTCCAGCGGAGGCCAGGTGGTGACGATTGGATAGGGCAACGACGCTGTAGCGCAAGTTTCTATATGAAAATGGTCCTAATGAGGACCCGTAGAGCTTCCAAGGGCTTCAGCTCTAAAACCCCGGCCTGGGGGCGGGGCAAGGCTTTGTGGGCGGAAGCCTTCCGGGAGGCGGGGAGCGGGGCAACGGAAATGACGCTTAGGCGCACCAATAGGGCGGGGCGGGCGCTAACGGTTTTCGGTAGCGCTGTCTTAGAGGGGCGGGGGAGAGGAGGTGGCGAGTCCGTGTTCCCTGACCCTTGGGCCCCAGCGACCCCGCACCCCTGCAGACACCCCAAGATGATGGTCTGTGAGGAGTCAGAGCTGGAGTCGGTGGAAGGGGGAGAGGCCGTGGCTGACCCAGGGCCACCCCCAGAACCCCGAGCCCCCGTGCCCGGAGCCCCCGTGCCGGAGCCCGGCCTGGACCTGAGCCTAAGCCTGAGCCCTCTGTCCGAGAGCCCCGGGCGCGGGCGGTCCAACTGCAGCCCGGGACGGCGGAAGGGGCGGGCGGACCGGCGGGGCGGGGCCCGCAAGGGGCGGCAGGTGAGCTGGGGGAAGGCCTGGCCGCCAGCCCGCCGACGACCCCGCGCCTACCTCTTCACCGCCCCGCTGTCTGCTTCCAGGTCCGCTTCCGCCTGGCGCCGCCCTCCCCGGTACGGTCCGAGCCGCCGCCGGCCGCCGCCGCCCCGAGCGAGAAGCTCGCGGCGCCGCAGGACCTGGGGACGCCCGCGCAGCAGAGCAGCCTGGCCCTGAGCTTCGAGCTGCAGGCCGCGCGGGCCGCAGCCGGGGGCCAGTTCGATGCCGCGAAGGCCGTGGAAGAACAGCTGAGAAAGTCGTTCCAGACCCGCTGCAGCCTGGAAGAGAGCGTGGCCGAGGGTGAGGGGGGCAGGCGGCCGGCCGGGCGCGGGAGCGGGGGTGCGAGGCGCCGCTCACTTCCGCTCCTGCGGTCTCAGGGCTGAACGTGCCGCGCTCCAAGCGGCTCTTCCGAGACCTGGTGAGCCTGCAGGTGCCCGAGGAACAGGTCCTGAACGCCGCGCTGAGGGAGAAACTGGCGCTCCTGCCGCCGCAGGCCCGAGCCCCGCCTCCAAAGGTGAGGGACCTGGGCTTGAGTCTCCCCTACCCCGTCCCCCCTCCTCCCCAACTGCCAGGGGTTCTGTCCCCTCCCCGAGGGTAACCTTGCTTTGTGCTCCAACTCCAACAGGAGCCACCTGGGCCAGGGCCAGACATGACCATTTTGTGTGATCCAGAAACATTATTTTATGAATCTCCACACCTGACCCTGGAAGGTCTGCCCCCTCTCCGGCTTCAACTCCGGCCCCGCCCTTCAGAGGATACCTTCCTTATGCATCGGACACTGAGGCGATGGGAAGCGTAGACTTGGAGGCTCCCTGGATTGCTAGTTCATATCTTTTTGTTTTTAAACTATGAGAATAAAGTGGTTTTGCTAACAAATGGGACTCTTCTTGGGAGCCTTGAGATGGGGTCAAGCCTCAGGTTGGAAGCTGCCAGAAAGTCAAGGTTTTGGCCCTCCTTTAAAGGAACTTGGTAGTGATGAGAAATAGAGCAGGCAGGTGGTCTGGTCCTAAAAGTGCCTTTTTCTAGTTCCACTTCGACTCCACGGCTAACTCTTCCAAAGTTAGCTTTGTGTCCAAAGCTTACGTAAAAAAGTTTTGTCAGTGTTTCTTTGGGGGAGGATAGATTCTTCAGGTTTCACATCAAAGTTCACATACCCCTTTTTCCTGGCCTAGGGTTCTGTACACTTGTGTGTGGGTCTCGTTAGCATTCAGCAGTCTTCCCAACCATTGAAAAACCTGCCCTCTTCCTTAAGACTATAGTTTGGGCAGAGAGGAAGCACAGGTTCTACCAGGAGGCACCGTGTCCCCCCCACCCCCCCCCGCCCCCAACTAGAATGTGCCAGACAGGTGTGTGGGCCACTGCCCTAAACATCAAGTTTATTGTGCTGTTCTCACATTCCAAACCCAACCCCCTCTCCCAGTGAGGGACAGCAGAGGGAAGGATTTTCACAGTACCTGCATGCCTCCCCAGCAACGTCCCCCTTTTAACCCTCAGTCCATCTATCCGTGGTCCACTGAAACGCAGCTAGGGACAAGGGCCGAGGAGAAATGGGAACCTCTCCTTGGGAGAACAGGAGGAAGAGGCTAGAGAACTTGATACCCCCCACCTCCCATGCCCTCGGAGAACAGAGGGCAGCAAACAGTCCATGCCATCCAGCCCAGTGGGCTAGGGGAGAGGAAGATGATGGTGACTCCAGCACAGCTGGGCTTGCTGCTTAGGTGCCAGAGGTGTAGGGAAGAGGCTGGGGCAGCAACACAGGAAAAGCTTTCTCTGCAGATCCAGGAGAGGAAACTATTTTTGGAGGCAGAAAGAAAAGACCTTGGGATACTTTCCTCTCCCCCCCCAGGTCCTCTGGAGCAGCGGGCAGCTTCACACTTTCTGTTCAGGGGGCCACTTAGTGGCTGGGGGAATGGGCCTTGTGGAACAGGTACACAGGACGCTGGAAGCCTGAGGGAAGAGTGTGCAATCAGGAGGGGTTTTGGCAGGACCTTAAGACTCCACAGGGTCTGCACCCTGCACCAGGACTGGCCTCCCTTCCTCCCCCAACAAAATAAGCCAGCCTTACCTCTGGAGGTGTTGTGGGGTGTGGCCACAAGCTCATAGCTGGAGAAGCCCACCTCTGGGGATGTCAGGTAGGAACTGAACTGCTCTGGCTTCAACTGAATTCGATAGTAGTTCTTGTAGATTGCTTCCTAGGGAGGATGGCAAGGGATCACTTTAGCTCGTTGCCTTCTCTGCTGGTGGAGGATGATGCCCACCCAGGGGGCCTTTTCACCTTGTTCAGAAAGTCCTCTTTCTGCTTCTTTGAGGCCTTCCTTGCCTCAACTAAAGGAAGGATAGGCCCAACTTCCAGAAACCCCAACTCACCGTGAGAGTCTTTCTCCTGCCGTAGGATGACCAAGGCTGGGGCTCCAGGACCAGGATGCCCCCAGGATGTAGGTGCCGGTAGATTCGACGAAACATGCGCTTCAGCCCCTCGTCTCCCCAGTTGAGATGCACCCACTTGGTGAGGCTGAGGCAGAGCACCACATCATACTCAGGTTTTTGGGCCTCCACCAGCTCATCTCGATCCAGCACATAGTTACCCTGAGAGCAAGAATTAGGGGTGAGGTCAACAGAGGCATAAAAGAACCACTGCCCCCTCACAACCCACTCTGCAGCCTCACTTTAGTCCTTGGCCACAATCTGCTTTGACACTTCTCAAAATAACTCCCAAATGGTACCCTGTTTGAGTCTCATTTTCTTGCTTTCTATTGCTGGTAAGCCATTCAAACATAAAAAGGGAGCTTAGGTAACTTTATTTTTTTGCGGTACACGGGCCTCTCACTGTTGTGGCCTCTCCCGTTGCGGAGCACAGGCTCCGGACGCGCAGGCTCAGCGGCCATGGCTCACGGGCCCAGCCGCTCCGCGGCATATGGGATCTTCCCGGACCGGGGCACGAACCCGTGTCCCCTGCATCGGCAGGCGGACTCTCAACCACTGCGCCACCAGGGAAGCCTGGTAACTTTAAATTGAGCAAATTATCCACGAGATCACCAAAGCTGGGAAATTGCAGAGAAAGAATGGTGGGGTTCTCCCAAGACCCTGTCCACTACTTATTCCCACCCCACAGTCATTAAGCTGAGAGATTCAACGTTATGCAAAGGGCCCCAACCCAGGTTTGAAAGGGAGACCTGTGGGTTCCTTCCCTGTAGTTGGGACTGGCAAAGTTTCAGGCCTATTCTTTTTCTCCCAGAGAAATGAAGAACCCCATCCCGCAGGAAACCTTTTCTAGATGATAAGCTCATTACCACCCTCTGCAAAGTCCATTCTTCTAGGTTGTAACCCAACACACTGCCAACTATTCCTGTAGCTGGCCTAACTGGAGCATTTTACGGGAATCCATCTGCAGTCAGGGGACAGACACTGAAGACATGGTACTCTCTCCTGCTTCCCCAAGGTACTCTTTCTGACACTTCCCCATCCCACCATCTTGGGTCAGTGTGGAGATGACCTTAGGCCAAGCCGCTTAGGTTCCTGGCCACTGACAAATCAATTCTGCATCTAATGCAAACAAGGTCCCTATCAAAGGACAGAAACTGTAATTAGTCAGCCACTACCCTAATCCTCCCCCCCATCCCAAGACATTGCATGTCTGAAACCCATCCCTTCATGCACCTTCAGTAAGTTGGAGGACAAGTTTTCATCTGGACCACATCCTCTAACAGGGAAGGTGGACAGGTCTGGATTACAGTACTGGCCAAGAGCAGGGCAAGAGGAGTCTGCCCCAATTCTGGGGCTTGCAGTCATGAGAAAGGACTCCAAGTAGAGCCACCGCCCCCCCCCGACCCAGGTTATAGGGGGGGAGACACACCCAGTGGAATCAATCGCAGATTCAGACCCTTCTCTGGAGGATTTGGTTTTCCTAGGGAGGGGTGCATGCACAGACACCCTCTGGGTCATAACCTTTCCCTGCCATGTTCCCATTTAACCTCATCTTCACTCCTGGTCCCTATCCCAAGAGCCTGTGAACCCTCTTACCGTGACGAAGACAACATTGTTGGGGAAGACGGATGTGTCTGCTCCATCCAAGGGCACTTGGGGTGCAGCAATGGGACCCCGGCTGGCTGTCAGTGAGGCCGGGAAGTAGCTTCTCTTTCGGACGGTTGTGGTCCCTTCCTCACTCTCTGCTCCTGGGGCCCCGTCAGAAGTCTGGGGTGGCAGACGCAGCTCTTCGGACAGGTAGTGTCGGATGTTTTGGCGGGCCGAATGGATGAGCTGGGCATCAATATCCAGGCCCACCATGCGGGACGGGCCCCACTTACAGGCAATGCTCAGGGTCAAATGGCCCACATTGCAGCCCAGATCTAGGACGTCCCGACCCCGAAACCACTCAGGCTTCAACACCCGAAGGCGCCCGTCCTCACAGGAAGGATTGCGGTACCCATAGTACTTGCAAAAATTCCCATACTGGAACTTGCACTGTTGCTTTTTGAAGCCCGCAGCAGGTAGTGGGTGGAGGTGGTGGCGGCCTCCCCCACTCCCTCGGCCCTTTTCCTTGGGACCCTGGCCCCCACCCCTAGCCCCTGCCTCTGACTTGCTGGAAGTCCTGCGACGTTTGCGATGTCGTGAGGAGGAAGACGAGGATGCAGAGGTAACTGAGGCAGCTGGAGGGGCTGAAAGGGAGCCTGAGGGACCCTGTAGGGCAGATGGAAGGGGAGACACGACCTCATCCCTGCAGTTGATGGCTGTGTTGAGTTCATAGGGTTCGGGGGCGTCCCGGTTCTGGCCTCTATGCTGCTGCTGCTGCGGGGTGCCCTCCCCATGGAGTGAGGAAGTGAGGGGGGCTGTGGGCAGCACGGAGTGGCTATCATTCCCTCCAGCTGCCTGCTGCTGCTGCTGCTGGTGGTGCTGTCCCCGGTGTCTATGCCGCTTCCGACCAGTCTTGAGTGGCGAAGCAAGGACTACTTGGGCCTCATCAGTGCAAGTATTGAGACTGAGAGGGTCTGTAATATCTTTGGGGATGAGGATCTCCACTGGATCTCGCCCCTTGGCCGGAAGTGGGGATGACTTAGGGGTCTCCGCATTGAGTGCGCGGCTCACTTCCTCATCCAGGAGACTATTCAGGTTCAATGGATCAAAGATATTGCCCCCCAGGAGGAAGTTGGAGGGTAAGACAGAGTCACAGTCCGAATTGACCCGCCTGCGCCTCTTGAAGGCCGGATGTTTGAAGCCTCCACCACCTCCCCCTACATTACAGCTATTTCTCCTCTTGCCCCCACCTCCCCCAGGGGGCCGGTGGGGCTGATAGCCATTACGGGGTCGAGGAGGAGCAGGGGGGCCCAGTTCTGTTCCGCCCCCTCCCCGTCGCTCCTCCCCCACGTCCGGGGGAGCGGCTCTCCCGGGGGGATCCGACAAGCGGGCCTCCCCGTGCGACTGCGCCTGGGGGCCGCCCCCTCGTTGTTGCTGCGACTGACCGCCCCGAGGGGTGGATGCAGCCCCGGGGCTCTCCTTGCCGGCCCCAGAAGCCGGGGATCCCGCCGAGTGTGCGCGCGGGCCCGGCCCACGCTGTGTTCCGCCGCGGAGCTCCCCGGAGGCTGCCTCTCGGTGCGGTTGCACAGTGGGGCCGCCCCCTCCGCCCGACTCATCTTTAAGCGGCGGCGGCGGCGGGGCCGGCACCAGAAACGGCTCCTTCTCCGCCGCCATCTCGATCATTTCCTCCCCTTATTCCGACCCAGTCGAGGGCAACCGGGGGGACAGGGGGCTTAACCCCCCTTCCTAAACCCCGCTCGCTTCCCCCCCTTTCGCGAGTGCGCGCGCAGTTCTGCTCTTCTCCCCTAGTCTCGCGCCCAAGCGCCTCCCCCGAAGCGCGCCCTACTCGCCCGCGAGACCAAAACAAGATGCCCGCGAGACCCGAACAACTCGAGGAATCAACCGCGCGTGCGCCGACCCCTTTCTCCACTACCACTACCGCTTCGCCGCGAGCGCGCACTACTGGGGCGCGTTCCTCTCTCCCTGGAATCACGCATGCGCACTCCGCCACCACCCTGGTTGCGCGCGCATCGGAGTACGAACCAACTTAACGGCTCCGGGAGTTTAAATATAGCCCCCTCAGCCCCCCCAAAAGCCCACCACCCCAAACTGACACCCTACTTCCCTTCGCAGCTATGTCCGTCCCTACTGATATCCTTTGTCTCTGCCGCGCGATCCCACCCACCGTAGGCGGGGGACGGGGAGCTGGTGTGAAAAGGTCTCCTTGACACCCGACCCTTGTTCCTGAGGAATGAGTCTCAGCGGTCTCCGCCCGGCTCTAAACCCAGCAACCTCCCTACCCCGCCTCCTTCCTCCCCCTAGTGGGCAGCGCCTGCGCACACCCTTTTGGGCTTGCGCGGGTAGATGCAGCACGTGCTGGAGATGACGCCCCGCCCTCCGCCCTAGGGGCGGGGACTGTTACGTTGCTGCCTCAGGTTTGGTACACCCATCATGCGTCAGCACGACTCGGAGGGGCGTGTCTAAGGAACGGGGCGGCCCTCATGAATTATTCATGACCTGGTTGCCCCCTGTGTCCACCTATTTAGAAGGGCTTCCGAGGGAGTGGAGGGGTGAACCTAGAAGTAGGGGAGGGGAAGGAGCGGAGCGTACTGCCCGTCTTCCTACTAACTGTTCTCAGTATAATACGACAGTTCATTTTAACTCACCCCCTGGAAAATATTCTCTGCCGAACTGGAAAAAAAAAAAAAACTAAAACAGGCAATGTTGTCCAACTTCCTCTTCCCCCGAAATGGCCGAGTAGTTCTCTCGCTCCTCCGCCTTCCCCCAATCGCAATCACCTGGGGACACCACGCCCTCCTCTCCGCCTCCCCACCCACCGCCCGGACACCAACGCCTCCGCCCACCACCCGACGTCTGCGCACGAGCCCCCCAGCCCGCGGAGAGCGACCCCGACGCCCACCACAGCCACCAATAGCAGTACACCCACCACCACCGCCCCCTCGTACTCAGGCCTTCCCGAGCACACGTTGCGGCTTCGCGCCGCCTTATATAAAAACGAATGTGGGCGGAGAAGAGGCTTTGGCCTGCTTTGGGGACCCCCTGCCTCAGTCAATGGGGAAGAAGCTACTCGACGGCCTTTCCAGAGGGTGCTTTGTGGCTCGTTCTCCTTGCCAACAGCGCTTGGGGTGCGGGTACTGTGGCTGAGAAGAGGGAGGAAGAGGCGAGAATGGGGTTAAGGATAGTCTCAAAATAAAGTATCAAAATAAGGGCATGAAGGAGACTAAGAGGAAGAATGGGAATCAGGGCACGATTCCCAGAGGAAGGAAAAGGCAGTCTGGGGCACAGAGTAAAGTTAGTAAAAGGAAGATGTGCATCTTGAACGATCAGGCGCTATTGCTGCCACCTAAAAAAAGTGAGGCCACCGAGGATTATGGGATTTGTAGTTTTACAGGGCGTTCTGTTGGAAGATGGCGGCAATAACTCAGCTGCGCAGACGCAGAAGCCGATTCCAGTTGCGCATGCGCCTTACCTCTGCGAGCAGGCCGCCGGTGGGGGTGGAGGTGGAGATTGTGCGCGGCCTCGCGCCTTTCCCTGGTGGCGGGAAAACTGGCTCGAGGTTCGAGGGGCTTGGAGAATCTCTGCATTAGCCCACTCTGCTCCTCGCCCTTAGGTTCTCATCTCTCCAGAAGGTAGCTCCGCTTGCAGCTGAAGGTGCTAGGCGTGGCCAGTCCTGGCACCTGTCGCCTGAGAAGTTTTCTCTTCAGGGTGCCGTCCAACTCTTAACCCCTGTCCTCAGAATCTCTAACCGCAAACTTACTCCCAACAAACAAAGTAACTCAATATCACGGCGGGCGACGACGGACCTGAGCGAGAATGCGGATCCTGGTGCCTCCGCGGGTTGCGGGTGGGAGCTGAGGGGAAATTCTCTCATGGCGGGGGAGTTGTTGATAGGGAAGAGACGCTAGAAAGACACTCTTTTACCCTTTGAGGGGAGTCAAGGACTTTTGGCTCTGTGGTACCTCCGTTCTTAAATGTTGTGCTTAAGACAGAATTGGTGAGGGAAGAGAGAGGGAAAAATGTGGGTCCGTCAGAGTTCTTCCCTCTGGTTTATAAGGTGGAATCAGGCCTTTTATTGTTCTAAAACGTCACCTTGGTGCTCTGTGAGTCAAAATGCTGCCGGAGTCTGGGAGTCCATGGGCATGACCCCTTTAAGCGAAAACAACACAAAAAGGCTAGTTTGAGGTCGGCAATAGTTTGGGGCAAGTATGCAAGCTTTTCGGGAGTTTAAGATAGCAAGGGTCTGAACCAGGATCAGGGTCCTAAAGAAGGAGTCTGCTTTGGTGATAAGTGCCCGTATCTCTGTGCTTCCTTGCACTCTCTGAACCGAGAAGCTTTAGTCACCATTAATTTATTTATAAGATTATGTAAAAGGTTTAGTTCAGGTAGTTAATGACAGTAAATGTCTTGTTAGGTAGTCTATTATGGGCAGTAAGCGTAGCGGGGATCATTTTTTCCTTCTGTCTTGTTAAAAGTTTTAAATCATGCTTGCTGAGTGCACATGAGAGAAAGAAGGAAGAAAGAGACAGGAAGGAAGGAAGAGAGAAAGAGAAAAAGAACTCTTACTGACGGAGGAATGATAATGAGCAGGGATCTACATACCGTTAGACATTAAGACAAAAAGAAATCAAACTCCAGCTTAAAGGATATTTAAAATATAGTCTTTATTTATTTATTTAAGAGTTATGTTTTATCTGGTGGCCATACTGAGGACTTCAAGCCTGGGAGGCAGCATCTCAAGTAACCCTGAGAAAACTGCTCCCAAAATATAGTCTTTATTTATTTATTTTACAATATATATTTACTTATTTTTGTATGTGTCTATCTACTCCCACTAGAATGTCAGCTCAGTGAGAACAGAAACTCGATCTTTCTTGTTCTTTGCTCAAAATATAGTCTTTTTTTTTTCCCAAAATACAGTCTTTAAATACAGTTTTTTGAGGCTCACGGAGTCTGTGTTAGAGGACAATTCTAAAGGGTTTCTTTTGTTCTTTTAGACCAAGGATTCCAGGAACAATATAAAGAGGGAATACTTGGATACTTAAGAGGGGAGAAATTTGTGAACATATTCTAAATGGGGGGAAGGGAGAGGAGGATTAATGCTTTTTGAAAAATATTGACAAGACTGAATTTATTTAGCTAGATCAATTCTCAAACATTTTGGTCTCAGAATCCTTTTATACTCTTAAAAATTATGAAGGATTCCAAACATTGGTTTATATCTATTTATGGATCTATTGATACTAGTATATTAGAAATTAAACTGAGAAAAAAATTAAACATTTATTAATTTTAAAATAACAATAATAAACCCATTACATGTTAACATAGATAATATTTTAATGAAAATATATTTTCCTAAATGAAACAAAATTTAGTATGAAGAATGGTGTTTTACATTTCTGCAAATCTCTTTCATGTCTGGCTGGATTTTCATCTGTTTCTGAATTCAATCTGTTATGATATCTTGTTTTGGTTGAAGAGTATGAGAAAACCCAGCCTAACACAGATAAGTAGTTGAAAAAGGGAGGGGGCCCTCAGGGGTCTTTAGATCACACTTTGAGATCTGCTGAGCTAGGTGATTTCATTCTATAATCAGTGTCATGATTTTTAGTGTTCTAAATGAAAGAAAACTATTTTTTGGAATAGCTCATTCACCTTCCCTTGGTTCCTTTTATTATTTCTAAGTTATTTTCCCCTCCTTATTCACCCTTCTTTCTTATGTCAGTTCAGTAGTTAGGATCTGGTTATGGAACTTTCTGTTACTTTCACACTTAAAGCTTTATTGGATTTTTTTGTCTCTCTTTTTTCATCTAAGGTCAGAAAAAAGAAATTAAAACCTCAAATGTTATTCCTGGGTCTAGAGCCCCCAGTCATTTCGTAGCTGGCCAGGTGAAAGTTGGTGGTATTTTGTATATTTATTAACTTCCTTAAAATTGTTTTTCTCTCTCTGAAGTAGATTTCAACATTCGTTATTGTGGAAGAAAATACTTCGCCTGAAACAGAGGAGCAGAGACTTGACTTGTCAGACGGTGACTTCTAGATTTTCCCTTCTCTATTGATCAGGTTAGAGATTTTATTTAAAAGTAATGTTCTTCATCACACCCTCACTGTAGGTTAAGGAAAACCAGTATTCATTGCTGCTTGTATATTTACTACATCTTATTAACTCAACAATGATCCACAATTTTATCTAGTTGCTTGGGGCTCCAGTAACACACTTTTGCCTAGAGAGGTCAGTATAGGTTTAGATAATGATTTGAAACTAAATATTGGAAAAATTTTGCCTTTTTAGGTTGATTAAAATACTTTTTATTTTAAAAAATCACTTTGAAATGGTGGTATATGTATAAAATGCTAGAGTTACACAAGAGGGTACAGTAGAGAGCTCATTTCCACCCCCAGCCACCCATTTCCAGTCTGCTGAGACACTTTTGTCAGTTTCTTGTGTATTCTTCCAGAGATAGTTTACGGATACACAAGGATCTTATATAGATGAACATTTAAAAAAATCAAATTTTGTCATCTCAGGTACACTAATTTTCATTTTGTTTTTCTCATTTAGTATAGTTTTATAATTCTGATTGTCTTCATAGGGACTTCTCAGGATCATTTTTGGAATTCTAGAGTCTGGGAGAAGATATGTGTGTCATTTATTATTATTATTCCTTTTGCAGCCTAATTTTATCCAGTTTCTAGCTTCTATTTAGGATTATCGTAAAGAAGGGACCAGTTTGCTGCAGTGATTCTCCCCCAGTGTCCCACTTGCTTTTTTTCCAGTGTCAAATAAGTTTGGGAGTTGGTGGTGAAAAGTTAAGATGGAAACAATGATAAAATGTGCTCCTTAATATATAGGAAAAGTAGTTACTGCAGAATAGCGCATATCAATTATTCGCATTTATGGGATGAAGAAAAGGAACAGAAAAATACCAAAAAAAATTAAAAATACTTTATATTCAGCCATGCTGTGGCCACACTAAGTCAAGTCTCCAGTACCTTTTGAATTCATCTTGGGATCTGGAGGGAGGAATTCTACACCCTGAACAACTGAGTGTTTAGCTTGGCCATTTGAGGGTCGTAAAATTTTCAGCCCCTTTAGAGGGAAGACTGTATGAACCCAAAGATCCATTTTATGCTGCTTTTGGATCTCTTTATAGTGGGAGATGGCAGCGTAGGAAGATTGAGTTTCAGGTCCAGGGCCTTCAAAGCACTCAAAACCAACAGCCAGAAATAAGATCACTGAGAAGAACAGACATGTTATTAGAATTTAGAAGCCAAAACCTGGGTTCATCTTGACTCTACCATGTATTAACACTGAGGTTTTGGGCAAACCACAGCTGGGTAGAAATAATATTAATGGTGGAAAGTGAAAACTGGAAAAATGTACAAGTTCTTGGAACATCACAAGATGAGTCTTGGCACTGTGCTGGGTCACAAATGACTTATAGCTGTGTAGAGATGTTAACCTCTTCAGCCTTTAGTGTGGCTGGAGGCCCCCCACTCCCATCCCTCAGTTGTATATGGATGTGGGCAGCCTGGTCCTTTTACCCTAGAGTACCTAGAAATATTTTCTGTGTTTCAATGTGTACTTTTAATGTATGCTTTACATGTGTGCTGTGATATTAAAGTTATTGTGAAGCACTGAACTACTGAACTAGACGATTGGGATGTAGTGTAGCACAATTCATAACGCAAACTTATAAATCAGACAGATTCTAATCCTGATTTTTACCACTTTATCGATTACTTAATGTCTCTAAATCCCTCTAAGCCTCAATTTCCCCAAATGTAAAATGGTATCAATCTCATAGATTTATTGGGAGAATTAAATGAGATGGCATATTCAAAGATTATAGTGAGTGCTCAATAAGTGTTATTTATTATTATTAGTCACAACTTTGGTAGAAATAATGAAGCATGCTGATATAGAACATCTGTGTTCTACATCTGTAGAACATCTGTGAGTAGATAGCTACAGATAAACTATGGATATAGAGTGAATATGCTAGATTCTTATTACTAGCTTCTCTGGGGACCTCTGCTGATTACTAAATATTTCTGAGCCATGAATAGAAATTGCGAGAATCCAGCACATTCGGAAATTTATTAGACTAGAAGATCTAGGTAAAGGGAAGATATACATTATAGTAATGTTAATAAAGGGGGTTCTCTATGCATAGGGATGTCTGAATTAGGTAGGAGAATTTATAGGTTATTTGTCTTTTAAGTATTCAGGAGAACCTTGTGAAATGAGGTTATCCCTCTGAAGAAAACTCTCACTGTTTAACTCCCAGGACTGTCCACACCCTACTACCACTACTCTGCTACTATTTATACTTCTGGCTGTTAAAAACGTGTCTTGCTTTAACAAGAGGCACCAAATGGGCTTGCTTATGCTAAGCCCCAAGTCACTAAACCAAGACAACTTAATTACCATGTTAGGTCTCCCAGAAATGGAATCTTAAACCAGTCAGTCAGGAATTGCCTGATCATCACTAGTTGGGTAATCTGCCTGATAGACTCCAGTAGTCCCTTAAAGGAAAGTAACCTTGTATGACCAACCTGCTTTTTTTTTTTTTTTTTTTTTTTTTTTTTTTGCCTAGTATTACTTCCTTGTTCCTGCTCCCTTCTGCCTGTAAAAGTCTTTAATTTTGTATAGCTCCTTGGAGCTCCTGTCTATCTGGTAGATTGGATGCTGCCCAATTCGTGAATTGTTGAATAAAGCCAATAAGATCCTCAAAATTTACTCAGTTGAATTTTTTTTAATTTATTTTTTTTGGTTGCGTTGAGTCTTTATCACTGCACGCGGGCTTTCTCTAGTTGTGGTGAGCGGGGGCTACTCTTTGTTGCGGTGTGCGGGCTTCTCACTGCGGTGGCTTCTCTTGTTGCCAAGCATGGGCTCTAGGTGGGTGGGCTCAGTAGTTGTGGCATGCAGGCTCTAGAGCACAGGCTCAGTAGTTGTGGTGCACGGGCTTAGTTGCTCCGCAGCATGTGGGATCTTCCCTCACCAGGGCTCGAACCCGTTTCCCCTGCATTAGCAGGCGGGTTCTTAACCACTGTACCACCAGGGAAGCCCCTGAATTTTGTTTTTTAACACATCACTACCACTATCATTTCTACCTACTTACAAGTGCCTACCTCATGTTGCACATGGTTCTAGGCACTTAAAACACTAAGGATTGTTGCTGATCTTTAAAACAGCAACTTTTATGATCCTCCAGCATGTAATTGGCACTGCTGAGGAGTAGAATTGTAATCAAGAAGGCAGAAAATGTAGTTCAAGTGTCCCAGGCAAAGAGACCCTGAACCCAAGAAGACAGGTAGAGGAGAAAGTTTAAAATCATGTTCGATCAGGGCTTCCCTGGTGGCGCACTGGTTGAGAGTCCGCCTGCCGATGCAGGGGACACGGGTTCATGCCCCGGTCTGGGGGGATCCCACATGCGGCGGAGCGGCTGGGCCTGTGAGCCATGGCCGCTGAGCCTGCGCGTCCGGAGCCTGTGCTGCGCAACTGGAGAGGCCACAACGGTGAGAGGCCCGCGTACCGCAAAAAAAAAAAAAAAAAAAATCATGTTCGATCAGCACTGTATAGCACAGGGAACTATATTCAGTATCCCGTGATAAACCATAATGATGAAGAATATGAAAAAGAATATATATAAGTTTCCCTGAATCACTTTGCTGTGCAGCAGAAATGAACAGAACATTGTAAATCAACTAGGCTTCAATAAAATTTGAAAAATCATGTTCAGAGTAGTAGCAGTTCATTTCTTTTTTCTAACAGAGGCATAAAGAAAAGTGTAGCTTCTGAGCTGAATGATGACAACCTTGCAGAGTAAAGAAGGTGAGTCAAGAGTCACTTTCCTCTTCTTTCTCAGCCGTTGGTCATCTGGACACCTTTCCCCCCAAAGGGAAGCTCAATTCACATGTATTTCATGTCCACTTTGTTAAAGTTACTACTTTTCTAGACACTTTGAGTGAAATACATTTGACTTAGAAACAGTCTTATTCAAGAAATGTATGAACTCGTAGGGAGAGAAGAGACATTTAGATATTTAAAACATAAATTTGAATGTGGTAAATGCCACAGGACAGGTACAAAGTATTATGGAAGCTCAGAAGAAAGATACATTACTTATACCTGGGAGGATCAGTACAATTTTCATTGCATCGTTTGTAGATTTTGACTAGGTTTTTAAAAATTTCTCTAATTTCCCCTAAAATTTTGTGCAAAGTTAAAACAAGCAAATTAAAAAAAAATTCACATTTGAATAATTCAGCTTCCTGCATACTTATATTTATCACGTTTGACTTACTCAGTTGTTCTTAAACCTGGTAGTGCATCAGAATCATCTAGATAGCCTCGTAAAATTACAGATTCTTGGGCCTCACTTCAAACTACTTCATCAGAATCTTAGGGCAGGGATGAGAGGGTGGGGGGCTGGGAGGGTTGGGGAAGGAAGGCCTAGGAATCTGAATTTGTTAAATAATAATTTATTATTTTTTCATATTATAATATTTCATTATAATATTATTAATATTTCATATTATATTATTATTTCATATCCAGATAATTCTGATATGGTCAGTCAGTGGCAGTGTTTGGCAATTTCTGTGTTAGATTCTATATTTCATAAATTCCATTTGATGATCAAATTTCTTTCAGAATTCGGGAAGGGACCAAAGAAAACCTTTGCCCCACCTGCACAAAAACTGCATAGCCTGATGCCCTATAACCTTAACTCATCGAAGGAGGAGATCCTGGGAATCAGTTCCCCAGAGGCAGAGACCAGGCCAAGCCTGCTAAAGGCCAGGTTAGAGAAGAAGAAGGAGAAAACAACCAAAGAGAATGGTACAGGCAGTGGCCAGGAGCTAAAAGGAAAGGCTCAAGACAACAAGAAAGCAGAGAAGAAAGAAAAGGTAAAAATCACAATGATGGGCTCTAGTGGGACAGTTTCTCCTAGTCACCCAGCCTGGGCAAACAGGATCTTTTCATTTCAGAAGACATTTAAATATTTATAACATAAATTTGAATGTAGTAAATCCCACAGGGAAAATTCATCCTGTAGTTTCAGTTTTTGATTTCTTTTTGGGGCTTCTATTTTCTTCTCTAAGAGGTAAAAAGTGTTTTGATGAAAGCGTTTAGCAGGGCATACTGGGCAGGGAGGGGCTGAGGTGGGATGGAGGTGAGAGTAGAAGTAGACAGAAATTTTATAAACTTTTTCCTTTTCTTTGACTCCTTTACTCCCAGGAGATCTGGGATAGAATTTATGGAATCCTTAGGTTGACTTTATGCTCTCAGTCTTGTGAACTTACTGCCTCATCTAAAGGAGGCTTCCTTGACTAGTCACAGAGGAGGACTGGGGAAAGATGAGCAGTTTTTCTCCCCTACCCTTCTCTCTGCAGGGAAAATCAACTCTTACAAATGCAGAATTTGAGGAGCTTGTCCAGATTGTGCTACAGAAGTCCCTCCAGGAGTGCTTGGGTATGGCTTATAGTGAGAGTAAAAGAGTTTCAGTTTGGCCAAGAAATTGTTATCTGAGGGGTAGAGTAAGTCGATAGCGTCTCTCCTTCCCTCCATCTTTCTAAGTAAGGAAATATTAGATGAGACTTTGAAATAGTTTTAAATACTTCATCTTCTATCAACAGGACTATAGCTAAACCACCTTAGACAGAGGGTACAGACTTTTAGAAAAGTAGATTACATTGACTTCAGAATATAAAAATAGTTTCATCTAGATTTTTAAAATGTAATTTAAATTTATTTCTATATGTTTACAGTCTTCATAGAAAAGATAAATTATTTTTCCCAGATTTGAAGAACTTAGTCTCCATCTCCATCTACCCTTGTATATTTCTGTTTCTAATACTGCTTTAACATATGCTCAGGAATTTGATTTTAGAATAAGGAACTCTATAGCATAGGTCGTGAGGCCTTCTCCATAAGGTCATGAGGCTAAGGACAGTGATTTGACATTTTCAGCTATTCTTAGGTATACTTCCATTCCTAGAGAGAGTTTGAGGAGCAAATGATATAAAACATGGTACATAAAATTTCTGTTATGTACACAAAATAAAATTAACATTACCTGGCTATCCTAGAATAGGCAAATCAATCTGGAAAGCCTTGCAGAAGGATATAGATTTGTAGTTTTTCCTGAGAATTAAAAAACTTGAAAGTTGGAACTTCCCTGGTAGCACAGTGGTTGAGACTCCACGCTCCCAATGCAGGGGGCCCGGGTTCAATCCCTGGTTGGGGAACTAAATCCCACATGCATGCCGCAACTAAGAGTTTGCATGCCACAACTAAGGAGCCGGTGAGCTGCAACTAAGTAGACTGTGAGCCACAGCTGAGGACCCTGCCTGCTGCAACTGAGACCTGGCACAACTAAATAAATAAATAAATAAATATTAAAAAAAGAAAAAAAAAACTTGAAAGTTCTATGGTGTGGCAAAAGTCCAAAGGTAAGCTCTTCCAGGCGACTGATGGGAGATATTTTAATGAAAATTTACAGTTTGGAAATAATGGAGTAGCTGTTTTCTTTAATTGCTTCTCTGCTTATAGTATTTTGTTTTGGGAGGGATGGCATCTAGCCTCGATTTTGCAGAGACTTCCTGTGCCCAGCCTACAAGATGTACCCAGTTAGACAAGGAACCAGGAATTGCTTCTTCTACTACTGATAATAATAATGCTGATGGGTAAGTTTATCCCAGTGAGGAGAGTTGATCACAGGGTAGACTTAATATTGATAAATGGTTATCCATCTATCTATCTATGTAGTCATTTTTCATATCTCTATAGCTTTCTCTCATCTCAGGAAAGATACTTGAGTTGGGAAAAATAGGCTAGTAGATGGATAAAATGACCTCAGGAGGCCATAGAGAGCTTACAATTCTTCTGTCCTCCTAACTTTTATCCTTGGGTTTTTTCAAAAGAGGGGTACTATAAATTGCCCCTTTATACCTTTTAATTAAAAATCTTATTTGCAGAGAGAGGGTAGTGGTACCGCATATTCTAGAGATTTCAGCCTCTCACGAAGGTGGAGTAATCCCTGAGATAAAGACATCTAAGCCAGGCCAGCCAGATCCTGCACCCTCTGAGAAGAAATTCAATAAACTCTCCTTAAGCAAAAGAAAGAAGGCCGCTCGTAAGTATAGTCAGATACATTTTGACACCTGGCTCAAGTACTTACTCCATGAAATTAGGGAATTGGACAGTGGGCATACTGAGAATTTTCAGCCCAAGACTTGAAACTATTGAGCTATGATTCTTCTTCCTTCTTTAACTGACCTCTACTATCTACAAAGATTCTCTTCTTCATCTCTCTACCCTACAATCTTTTCTTTTTTTTTTTTTTTTTTTTGCGGTACGCAGGCCTCTCACTGTTGTGGCCTCTCCTGTTGCGGAGCACAGGCTCCAGACGCACAGGCTCAGCGGCATGGCTCATGTGTTTTCTTTTATCTTCCCAGAAAATGAGAAAATGGAGAAAGCCCAAAGTGGACATGAGCACAGGCAGAAAGACCAACTGAAGAAAACAGTTCAGGATCATTCTCAGATCAGGGACCAACAAAAAGGAGAGGGAAGTGGTTTTGGTGAGTTCAACCATGGTTTGAAAAACCTACCTTGGGCTTGAAAATTGGAGGTGGAGGAGAGAGGTAAGGGTTAGGATGTTAGAGGAAATTCTGCAAAGACTATAATTTATCCCTCACAGCTGCTTGTTAGAGGATGTGGTGCTGAGGAAGAGAGAGAACTATTTCATTCATTCAGTTATTAAGTCATATAATCCACAGGTGTTTGTTTGGTGCTTGCTAAATTCTAGGCATTTTAAGAGGTACTGAGTAAATGCAGAGGAAACAAATATAAGCCTGTCCCGCGCGAGAGAAACTTGTGAGGAAGGCCAACAAGAAAGCTACAAATTGGGAGTAGTCCTGGAAAAGTTTCCAAGAAAAAGATATCACTTGAGCCAGATCTTGAAGTATAATTTAGTCAGACGAACTAAGGTGGGAATGGGGGTCAGAGTGATAATTATTGGCAGAGTAATGGAGGAGGGCTAATGTTTGTAGCTTTTGGGTATTTTGGGGAGTAGGAGGTTGTAGGGATGGGGGAGATAAGGTTAGAGGCAAGTAAGCCCCAGATCTTAAAGGACCTTACAAGTCAGGCTAAGGAAGTTGGATTTTATTTTAAAAGTAAAGAGGAACGATTGACATTAAGTAGGCAAAACTTGATAAGATTTGCATTTTAGAAAGCTTGCTCTGACACTAGCATGGAAGATGGATTGGCAGGAGAAAGACTAGACCCATAGAAATAATTATCCAGGCAAGGAAGACAGACAATAGTAGTGAAGAGGAAGAGATAAAATTGAGATCTTTAGGATGCAAGATCAATATGATACGATTGCTGCTGGGTATGAGAGCTGAAGAAGAGTGAGGCCTCTAGGATGGTCCTGTTTTCCGGCATGAGTGACTGAGTGGATGAAGAATCATGATCTGAAGTGGAAAATATAGAAGAAAGAGCAAGTTGAAGATGATGGATTGAGCTTTGCCTGAGTTAGGGGGTCTGTGATGAGATTTAGAGCTCAAGAAAGGGGTCTGGGCTCTCGGAGATACAGATTCGGGAGTCATCTGCATCAATAGGAATAGATGAAATTTTCCAAGAAGAGGGTGTAGAGTGAAAAGGGAACATTGGATAAAAACCCTGGGGGAGCATAATGTTTAGGGTTGAGCAGAGGAAGAGGTACTCAGGGAGAAAGCTAAGAAGAACTAAGAGAAAGCTCAGAAAGGTAGGAGGAAAACTAGGAGAGTGTGGTATCACAGATTCCAGGGGAGGAGAGGATGTCAAGAAAGAGGGAGTGTTTAGCCATGTTAAATGCTACTACAGAGATAACAAAAAGAATAAAGATTTGAAAATCAACAGATATCACAGTTAGGAAATCATTAGGGTTGATTAGAGCAACCATAGGGGTTGGTGAGGGTGAATGGCAGGTTATTGTTGGTTGAAGAATAGATACTTTTTTCAATTAGTTTAAATGTGAAAACTAGGAGGGAAAAAATAGTAAATAAAGGGGAGTGGGTATAAAGTAGATGGAAGATTTTTCTTTCTTTTTTTTTTTAGCTTTCTTTTAAAAGAAAGACACTTGCCCTCTTTATTGTCAGCATATTTATATGCTGAGGGAAAATTGTTTATAGAGAGGGAGCGATTAAAGAAGAGAATGAGAAGAGAACCAGAGGGTTTATTTTGAGTCTGAAAGGACCCAGCCTTTCAGATTGGATGGAGGGAAATAAGGATGCATATAGATTTATTTATTCTTTTAACAATAGTTTTTAATGCCTTATATTATATGCCAGGCATTGTGCTGGGTACTAGAAATATATTAGTGAACAAAATAGATAATCCTTGCTGTCATAGAATTTACAGTTTTAGTGTGCTAGATAGATAACAAACAAATACATTGTGTGAAATAACCTTGGTAATATTGGGAAATTTTAGTATGATAAATAAAATAGATCATACAATATATTAGTATGTTTAAAATTTTGAAAATAAGTAGACTTAATCTGGGGGAAAACAGGCTTGCACCAAAAAAGAAAAAAACCCAAAAACCAGAACCCTAAGGTTAAGGAGCAGTGGACTAAACGGTCAGCTGGTGTCTAATAGGCATGCGTGTATATACATATATATATAATTTGGATTATAGAAGAATAACGTGGTTTGTACCTACTGGAAAGAAAACTCTAGGAAGACTATGCAGGTACGAAACAAGGTAGTCTAGGGCAGTAAACCACTCCTCGTGTTGTAATGACATGGCAATCAGTATAAAGAGCTGGAGGTATAAGTCTAATTTGGGCAGTCGGGTGTGGTCTGGGTAGTAGTGTTCCATCTGTAACTCTCAGTATTAAGACGAGGGATAGATTTTAGACTGGGAGATGGAATTTCACTCCTTTGGCAGTGCTCGTGAGTTGAATTGTGGTTGTAGTGACTGTGTAAGCCTCTTCCTATTAATGAACCACTCTTCCTGTTTTTCACAGTTGCCAAGGAGAGGTGGGTGCTCCTGGAGCAGGAAGTAGAAAGGGAGTATCCAGTAAATAAAATGTGCATTAAGTTCTGTGAAGGGAAGGAAAAGAATGTCATGAGAGGAAATGGTGGAGACCTAATTAAGATTGGGTCAGCTAGAGAAAGCATTTGTAAGGAAATAACATTTAAGCTGAAACCTGGAGCAAGACTAGAAGTTAGCGAAGTGAAGCGTAGGAGACAGTTTTAGGTAAGGTGGAGATTGTCTTACTCCAGGTACTAAAAGAAAGCTGGTATAATTGGGATTCAGAGAGCAAGGGAAGCAAGGCTGGAAAGTGGCTCTGGATAAATGTAAGGAGGTAGGCAGTGGCTAGATCAAAGACCATGTTACAAAGTGAGAATTTTATCTTAAGTGTAGTGGGAAGCCCCTGGTGGGTTTTAACCAGGGAAGTGACATCATCAAATTGATGTTTTAAAAGTACCCCTTTGGTGATTAATTGGAGAATGGAGTATGGGGAGACAAGAGTAGACCAGCTAGGAAGTTAGTGCTAGGATTAGATATTTTGGTGGCTTGGATTAGGATGATGAAGGAGACAAGAAGTGAATGGTTTTAAGATATATTTTAGAGGTAAAATTATCAGAACTTGGTAATGAGCTGGATATTGGGAGGTGAGAGAGAGGAGAGGGTTTGTCAAAGATGATTGGCTTCTGGCTTGAGCAGTTATGTGAAAGGAGGTGGGAAAAGACAGTTCTGTCGGATAAGATCAAGCATTTGGGTTTGGGCCCATTAGGTTTGAGATCGTTGTGAGACATCCAGATAGAGATACCAAAGAGCAAGATGGCTATAGGAACCGGGAGCTCAGAACAGAGGCTGTTAACGTACTTCTGTGTGTTGTCAGGTGTGAAAGTGGATTTCAAAGCTGAGGGAATGGATGAGCCGGCCTCAGGAGAAAGTGCAGCATGGGGAGTGAAGACCCATGATTAGGCTTTGGAACTCCAACTCAGGGATTTAGAGATTGGACAGAGAGCGAGGAGAATTCAGTAAAAGAGAATGAGGAGGGAGTTACCAGAAAGATGGGATGGGGAAACGGGAGAATGAGGGATCACAGAACCCAAGAAAGCTAGTGTTTCAAGAACGAGCAGTCAACTGAAATGCTCTTGACCTGTGTCTATGACATCAGCCTTCATTATCACAGAGCCACATCGTGAGCCTCAGACACTGTTTTCAAACACCTCTTCTAAGTTGCTTGAGAGGAAACTTTAAGGAACTGTATGTCTTTAAAAACTGTCATTGGAAAGTTTATCCTAAACCATAAATATCTAGTTTTATAGCATTAGGATGATTTTCCCCCACTCATTTCCTCTTTAATATTCATTATTTTTACAACCACCGTTTATTTGATTGATCTCTGTTCACTTTTATGGTCCCTGGCCCTTTCCCCCACTCTTTTTCTAGTCTTTCCAGGTCACCTCTGTAAACATCCAAAACTATCATTGGAAACTGTCTTTTCAGACTAATATATCATTCTCAACCAGTACTTTATTCTTCAAAATAAAGTAATTGAGAAGGTGATCCATAATATGAGATATTGTGAAGGGACCCAAATGTAAGCCAACTGCTTTTCTGAGGGATGAGTTTGGTGGGATGGAGGGCATCCCTTATGTTTCGGCATTCAAGGTAAAATTTGACAGTGGGAGAGTGAACTAACTAGAGAAACATATTGGTTGATATTGTTAGCTGTGAATATATAGTATACCTAGGTGGCTGGTCAGTGATTTTTCTCTAGCAATGCTCAGTCAAATGAGTATAGGCACAGAAAAAGGAGAATGGGTTCATTCAGAATTGTGTTTGCTAGCTGGGCGGGAGGAAGGACAGAGGGAAAGGGAGTTGTTGATGTCTGCAAGAGAATCTAAGGAAATCAAACCTGCGTAAGTACAGAGTGAAGAAAAATAATTAATCTTAATTGCTACTAGATTGAGAGAAAGGTAGGGGCCAGTGGATTGGAGATCTAGATAAACTGAAAGTTGCCACAGGGGTCTTGGAGCAAGTAAGGTGGAAGAATGGGGCGTTTTTATCAGAGAGGGGTTTAGATAAGTGGTTCAGGGGAGTGTGCGGTCCCTGCAGATGACTGGGTGTGGCATGCAGGGTGGGAGTGGGTTCCTGAGGTGAGGGGGTGACCGAGGTGGCATGGAGGAGAACATACGGAGTGCCTTGTGAGTTTATTCCTGTGGCTGTAGTGGTCATCTACGAGGGCAGGAGGTGGAGAGGAGAAGACTGAACCAGATGCCAGCATCGTGACAAGGGTGATGAGAGGGCAGTGTAGTCCCATGGCATAGACCTCGAGGGTTTTATAGGAGGGAGGGTTTTATAGGAGGGAGGATAGTAATGGTCTGCAAGTGTCAATGGGGAGTAAGGATGATGCTGACCCCACTTTCTGGCGTGGGGTATGTGAGAAGGACAGGCTCTTCTTAGAGGGCTTCAGCGGTGGGGTGGGGTCGGGTTGGGGCAGTGTCATTAGCGCATCACCAGATTTCAGAAAGGAGGCAGAATTTCAGAGAAGAGATTGAAGACGTGGACTTTTGTTGCTTTTGTTTGGAATCTCAAAGACTATAGTGGAAGAGTTTGGGAGGGAGAGAGGAGAGGCTATGTGGGACGTTGGGTCAACTTAGAAGATGTGGGGATAGAGAAAGGTGGGGATGAGAGTTTGGAAGGTAATGGATAAAAGGAGTGTTTGGCCATTGAGCACAGCCTGAAGTAAACAGTTTGAGAAACGATAGGCTTAAACCTGTCTTTTGGAGAGGGGTGAACTCAGGGCTGTTGGTCCCAAAGGCTGCAACTTGGTGATTTGGTGTCAGGTTAATTTGTTGAGGTTGAAACAGGAACTCCAGATGCTGTGCACAAAAGAGGTGCTGGTTAGTCCTTCAGAAGAACTTTTTAGTAGTGACATGCCCTCAGAGAAATGAGGCACTAGCCAGAAATATGCCAGACAACCTTTTTAAGAACTGTCAGTACAGGAAACACTCCTTTCTGCCTTGGGGGAGGAGAGATGATAGCATGGTATAGGAGAAAGATTGAGATGTGAGACCTGGGCTCTAAGTTCAGCTTTGCCACCAATTTAGACTGATCTTTAGCAGTCAGTTATCTCCTCTGAGCTTTTGGTTTTACCATTTATAAATTAGGGATTGGATGAGTTGATCTCTAAGGCTTTGTGTTTCTGGCAGAGGTGGTGGCGGCAGGGAGTATATTGATTTTAATTAAATTGAAGAAGGAAGAACATATTTTTGAGTCTCTTATATCAGGCTTTTTCCTGTGACAGGTCAATGTCTAGTCTGGGTCCAGTGTTCCTCCCCAAACTGTGAGAAATGGAGGCGGCTACGTGGGAACATTGACCCCTCAGTCCTCCCAGATAATTGGTCCTGTGACCAGAATACAGGTAGAATGGAGTGGAAATTTTTTTTTTCAGTTTTTATTGTTCGTCCCTTTCTTTCCCTGCTTCCATCCTTTAGATTAAATATGACAAAAGTATATTTAGGACTCCAGGGGTCCTTGTAGTTAGTGTTTGGGGAGAGGGAGGGATCTTGCTGTCATGACAAGATGAATCTGGCATAAAGGGCTAGAGGAAGACACCCTGAAGAGCTATGTTGTGAGGAGAGTCCTGGAATCTAAACATATGTTCTGAGTGAATTCCATCTTCTTCAGCATTGGTTTGAGCCTGTCAATCTGATTAGATTGTTGGTATTGGGTTGGCAGATAGGAAGGGATATGGCATGTATGGGGAAAAGCCAGTGAGAGAGATTCAGTGTCTTAGAATTCTAGAATGTTTGAAACTCCTTGAAAGAGATTATGAAGCTCTAGCCTAGCCCAGCTATTTTACAGGTGAGAAAACAGAATATCAGAGAAATTACCTTCATTATGTTACACTGATGGAAGCAGGGTCAGACTCGTGGGATGTAGGTAGAAGTTTGGAGTCTCTTTCTACAGAGTATAACGAGGCAACTCTCCTACTTCTCCAGGCTCTGGCTGCATTTCCTTCATGGGTCTCCCAGGTGTCCTTTTGGTCCTACCTGCTGCATATACCAATTTCTTCTTGTCCTCTCCTCTGCCCTCATCCAGATTTTCACCTTATGAGGCTCTTTCCGTCCCTTCATTCCTCCTCTCTTTTGGCAGATTTGGAGTATAATCACTGTGATATCCCTGAGGAGACCTGGACAGGGCATGAGAATGAAGTGGCCTATGCCTCCTACATCCCAGGATCCATCATCTGGGCCAAGCAATACGGTTACCCCTGGTAGGGCGCTATGGCAGAGTCAGAGCATCCTTCATGAACTTGGGAGTGGTAGATTCAAGCAGGGAGGGAAGGAAATGGAAGGGATTTATAATGGAGATGATACCTGCCTTAGAAAGAGCATGGGTGAGGGAGAATATAAAGTGCTAAGCTTGGAGGCTTTGAAAGAACCTCTTTTCTAGAGGTTTCACGATGGAGGTGGTATCTCCCTGGAAAAAAGGGTTGGACAGTTCTACCCTGGATGGGTAGAAAGAGAAGAGTGGCTCTAAGATATTTTTTTAGACATTGGGAAATGAGAGATATACAAAGTAAAGAGAACAAGGAAGGGTGGAATAGCTTCTTTTTTGGAGATGTCCCTAGTCAAAAGATTTTGTTCTCAGGGTTGCCAGAAGGCCTAGAAGGATAAGGTATTTTTACTAGGAAGATTCTGAGCTTCTTTGTACATTGATGGAAGTCACTGCAGTCATTTGGTAGTGACCACTGTGGAGGGTTGACAGAGGGGTCTATTTTGGGGGGTCCTTTATTTGCAAAACATATTGCCCTTTTATGTACATGTATATTGATGAGTTTGTGTTCTGTTCACCTAACCCCTTCTCTTCCACCCCCTACACCCATCTGTCTTCTCCAGGTGGCCAGGCATGGTAGAATCTGATCCTGACCTGGGGGAATATTTTCTTTTTGCATCTCATCTTGATTCCCTGCCGGTGAGTTCTCCTGATTCAGGGTGGGTAGGTGCTCAGGCCAAAGTAATGAACAAATCCATCCTAACAGATGTACAGAGTTAGAAATATAGACATAGCCAGCAGACACAAGCAGAAACAGATTCTTAGCTAGAGTGACAAAAAGATATAGAAACAAATTTGTATCTAATTAAAATTTATTCATTACTAGGACATTCATGTTTTGATAAATATGCTTTGGTTAGGACTCCTGAGTTCAGGATGGAAGAACAATGGAATGAGGTGGGATATGTGGGTCAGGTTTAAAGGAACAGAGAAGGCCCAGCCCCTCCTTCCTTGTAAATCCTCAGTTCTTCTCCTGCCTTTTCTGGCTAGAGGGCCAAAGCAAGAAGAAGGACAAGAGTCTATAACAGAACCATCTTTTATTACAGTCCAAGTACCATGTGACATTTTTTGGAGAAACAGTCTCTCGTGCTTGGATCCCAGTCAACATGCTTAAGAACTTCCAGGAGCTATCTCTGGAGTTAGCTGCAGTGGTGAGTAACCCTCAGGGGTCAGTTGTGATATAGGGAACTTGAAAAACTAAATCTTCTCTTTATTAAACCTGATTTCTCCCAGGGGAAGCTGTGTGAGGAGAAAGTACATATCTGACCAAGTATGCAAGGGTGAGGTTATTCATGAGGTACACTTCTTTCTACCAGGATTGCAGCAGGATAATGATTTTTCTTAGTCTCTTTCCCTGTCTGCAGATAGAGGGCCTTCCTAAAGACCATGGTTTTCTACAGTTTAGCCAAAGCAGGTGTGATAGAAATGAAGGCACAGATTAACTTGGGATTTCTCAGTCTCGACACTTGACATTTTGGGCCAGATAATTTTTTGTTGTGAGGGGATTCCTAGGCGTTGTAGGAGGTTTAGCAGCATCCTTGGCATCCTACTGGCATCTAGCCAGTAGGACCCCTAACCCTAGCTGTGACAACCAAAAAATTGTCTCTAGACATTGCCAAATATATTCTGGGGGGGAAAATCTCCCCTGGTTGAGAACCACTGAATTAACTAAATAATATTTCTTCCCTATAATCAGTTTGGGCTTGATGAGCCTTGCAAATGAGCAGAGGTTTAGGAGCTCAGGGACCTTAGAAAATCAGGCAGTGAGTACTAAATGAAGCAGCTGGATCTAAAGAAACTTGTGAGAAGCTTAGAAGTACAGTCATCTGAACTCCTTTAATTTTGCCTTTACAAATTTCCATGGGCTTTACTTTGGAGAGGACACCAAAATGTTGGTTGAAAATTTTACTAGGAATTGATGAAAGGTTTGTTTGGGTATAAGACGGGATTGTGTCTCTGAGCTCAAAAGATTAAGAATAGGAGTATCATATCAATACCAGAAACTGGAAATAAATGTAAAGATAATGTCTGGTGAGTAGCAGTTTGTTGGAGTTACTTTTCTGAAATCTTTCATTTCAGAAAAAGTGCAGGAATAAGGACTTCAGCCAGAAACTGGGGGCAGCCCTGATGATGGCTCAAGAGGCAGAGCAGATCAGTATTCAGGTGGGCAAGTTTAGATCACATACCTGCTTCTCTTTGGGACTTGGGACACAAAGCAAGTTATGCATTTCCTACTGAAGAAAACCGGTTGTCCTTCCCCATTACACAGTCTTAGTCCTAGAACTAGTCTTTTCTTCCCAGGCCAGCTTCCCTTGATGCCTTAAATCATCCATTCTTTTCCCTACCCTTGGACAAATGGGATCTTTTCTCAGTCCAAACAGGGACTGTTAGTAGGGGGAATCCCACCAACCTATTTAACTTCGAGTCTCAGATGTATGTACCTTATCTTCTCTCTTATGTGGAGTCAGTTTTTACCCTCAGATTCTGCTTTTGGGTGGGGTAGAGAATGACAGTGAATTTCCCCTTCCCAGTTATTAACTGAATTATAAACAAACTGGAAAAAGAAGTTATAATAATATTGTATATTATAATATTATAACATTATAATAGTTAAGCTCTACAAAATCTAGATAGAAAGTATGAAATTTCAAGTGAAAATGGTATGGAATATTAATACAAATTCTATAACTAAAAACCTTGAAGACAGAGGACAAAAATAGCCCCTGGGAGAGTAGTAGATGATGCTTTTGTTTCTTGGTTCCCTCAGGAGCGGGTTAACCTGTTTGGTTTCTGGAGCCGATACAGTGGATCTGACTACAGTGGGGAAGGAAAAGGTAGGATAAGTAGGAGGTTAAAGACTAGAGAGAGAGGGAAGGGATTCCTTCATGAGGGCAGCAACTGAAGCTTTTATTTTATATCCAATATCATCAACCTAGTTCTGGATTCTATAATAGGAGGCTCTTCATGAATGCCATTGACCAAGTGTCCAGGATGGATGGATGCACAGATGGGTAGAGAGAGGAATGGAGAAAAAAAGGGAGTAGGGAGGGAGGGTGCATGTTGAATAGTGACAGGACTTTGAAAAGGGTGGAACCATGATAATCTAGGATCAGATTTCGTGGAGAAAATGTGACTTGGACCTGAAAGGCAGAATTAGAAGACTGATTCTCTGGGATCAGCTCCACTAACTCATCACCTATTTTATCGGATAAATTATTTAGCCTTTCCTTCCTATTCCTGTTCTAGACGTAATGCTCTCTGGGGCTAACAGCTTAGATTCCTGCTTGGAGAAAGAAGAGGAAGAGTCAGAGTTGGAGGAAGAGGAGGAAGAGCAACAAAAAAAAGTAAGATTGATCTTGGGGATTCCTTTTAGGAGATTGCTGTAGGCCATCTGGTTAGCATGGATTTATATTTTCTAAGGAACCGTCCTGTCCCTGCATCAGAGTAGCCCTGACTGGCTGGCTGGTTTTATCTCTTAGGGGGTCTTCAGGGAAGGAGAGTCTCCTCTTTCCTCAGTTATTCTCTCTAATATCTCATATCTCTAGGAACTTATCTTTTGATTACAATCTCAGTTCCTACTGTAGTTCTTTGGTTCCTACTGGAGCAATTTCAGAGAATAGCAAGTTGCCTCTCTTCACTGTCCTTTCTTCCCTTTGTGAACACTTAGGATATTCATTATTTTATTTCCTTAGTCTGTTTTCAGGCATATAAAATACATATATTTTTCATATTTAAAGACTTTTTTTTTTTTTTTTTTTTGTGGTACGCGGGCCTCTCACTGCTGTTGTCTCTCCCGCTGCGGAGCACAGGCCCCAGATGCGCAGGCCCAGCGGCCACGGCTCACGGGCCCAGCCGCTCCATGGCATGTGGGATCTTCCTGGACCGGGGCACGAACCCGTATCCCCTGCATCGGCAGGCGGACTCTCAACCACTGCGCCACCAGGGAATCCCTTAAAGACTTTTTAAGAGCAGTTTTTTGTTCACAGGAAAACTGAGAAGAAGGTACAGAGAGTCCCTGTGTACCTCCTGCCCTCACACATGTATAGCCTCCTCTGTTATCAACATCCCACCAGAGTGGTGCGTTTGTTTACAGTTGCTGAACCTACATTGACACATCATAATCACACAAAGCCCATAGTTTACATTAGGACTCACTCTTGGTGTTGTACATTCTATGGGCCTGGACAAATACATAATGACACATATCCATCATTATGGTATCATACAGAGTATTTTTACTGCCCTAAAAATTTTGTGTGTTCCATTTACTCATCCCTTTTCTCCCATACCCCTTAACCACTGACAACCACTGATTTTTTTTTACTGTCTCCATAGTTTTGCCTTCTCTGAAATACCATATAGTGGGAATCATACAGTATGTGTAACCTTCTCAGACTAGCTTCTTTCGCTTACAGCTATGCATTTATGATTCCTCCATGTATTCTCATGGCTTATAGCTCATTTATTAATTTTTTTTGGCTGAATAATATTGTATTTTTCTGGATATACCACAGTTTATTTATACATTCACCTACAGAAGGACATCTTGGTTGCTTCCAAGTTTGAGCAATTATGGATAAAGCCACTATACCTATGGTTTTGTGGGAACATAAGTTTTTAACTCCTTTGGAGTAAATATTAGGGAGCTTAATTGCTGGATTGTATGGTAAGAGTATGTTTTGTTTTGTAAGAAACCATCAAACTGTCTTCCAAAGTGGCTGTACCATTTTGCATTCCCACCGACAATGAATGAGAGTTCCTATTGCTCCACATCCTTGCTGGCATTTGGTATTGTTAGTGTTCTGGATTTTGGCCATTTTAATAGGTGTGTAGTGGTATCTTGTTGTTTTAATTTGCATTTTCCTGATGACATATGATGTGGAGCATCTTTTTATATTCTTATTGGCCATTTGTATATCTCCTTTGGTGAGATATCCATTAAGGTGTGTGGCCCATTTTTAAATTGAGTTGTTTATTTTCTTATTGTTGAGTTTTATGAGTTCTTTGTATGTTTTTATTTTTTATTTTATTGAAGTATAGTTGATTTATAATATGTTAGTTTCATATGTGTACAGTGATTCAGTGCCATATATATATATTCTTTTTCAGATTCTTTTCCCTTATAGGTTGTTACAAAATATTGTGATATATAGGAGGTCCTTGTTGGTTATCTATTTTATATATAGTAGTGTATATATGTTAATCTCAACCTCCTAATTTATTCCTCCCCTCTTTCCCCTTTGGTAACCATAACTTTGTTTTCTATGTCTGTGGGTCTATTTCTGTTTTGTAAATAAGTTCATTTGTCTTTGTTTATTTTAGATAATAGTCCTCTATCGTGAGTCTTTTTTTTTTTTTTTCGGTACGCGGGCCTCTCACGGTTGTGGCCTCTCCTGTTGCGGAGCACAGGCTCCGGACGCGCAGGCTCCGGACACGTAGGCTCAGCAGCCACAGCCCACGGGCCCAGCCGCCCCGCGGCATGTGGGATCCTCCCGGACCGGGGCACGAACCCGTGACCCCTGCATCGGCAGGCAGACTCCCAACCACTGCGCCACCAGAGAAACCCCTCAATTATTTCTTTTATGGATTGTGCCTTCAGTGTTGTACATAAAAACTCATTGCCATACCCAAGGTTATCCAGATTTTCTCCTGTGTTATCGTCTAGCAGTTTTATAGCTTTACATTTTACACTGGGATCTATAATACATTTTCAGTTAATTTTTGTGAGGGGTATAAGGTTTGTGCCTAGATTAATTTTTTTTGTAGTTCCACCACTATTTGTTGAAAAGACTATCTTTGCTCCATTGTATTGCCTTTGCTTCGTTGTTAAAGATCAGCTGACTATATTTATCTGGGTCTGTTTCTGGGCTCTCTAGTCTGTTCCATTGACCTATTTGTCTGTTCTTTTACCAATACCACACTGTCTTGATTACGGTAGCTTTACACTAAGTCTTGAAGTTAGATAGGGCCAATCCCCCAACTTTGTCCTTCTCTTTCAATATTGTATTGGCTATTCTAGATCTATTGTTTTTCCATATAACTTTAGAATCAGTTTGTTGATATCCACAGAATAACTTGCTGGGATTTTGATTGAAGTTACATGGATTCTATAGATCAAGCTGGGAAAAACTAACATCTTGACAATATTGAATCTTCTTATCTACAAACATGGACTATTTCTCCATTTATTTAGTTTTTCATTGATTTCATTCACTGGAGTTTTGTAGTTTTCCTCATATAGACCTTGTGTATATTTTGCTAGATTTATACCTAATTATTTAATTTTTTTGGTGCTAATATGAATGGTATATAAATGTATTTTTAAATATCAAATTCCATTTTATATTGCTGGTATGTAGAAAAGTGATGAACTTTTGTATATAACCTTGTGTCCTGCAACCTTGCTATAATCACTTATTAGTTCCTAGAGTTTTTAGTTGATACTTTTGGATTTTCTACATAGATAATCATGTCACCTGCAAACACAATTTCATTTCTTCCTTCTCAGTCTCTATACCTTTTATTTCCTTTGTCTTATTGCATTAGCTGGAACTTCCACTATGATGTTGAAAAGGAGTGGTGAGAGGGGACATCCTTGCCTTATTCTTGATCTTAGTGGGAAAGCTTCTAGTTTCTCACCATTAAGTGTGATGTTAGTTGTAGGTTTTGTGTATATATTCTTTATGAAGTTGAGGAAGTTCCTCTCTATTCCTTATTTACTGAGAGTTTTTATTATGAATGGGTGTTGGATTTTGTCAAATGCTTTTTCTGCATCTATTGATAGGATCACATGATTTTTCTTTCTTAGCTGTTGATGTGATGGATTACATGAATTGATTTTCGAATGTTGAACTAGCCTTGCATGCCTTGGATAAATCTCACTTGTTCATGGTGTATAATTCTTCTTATACATTGTTGGATTTGATTTGCCTAATATGTTGTTGAGGATTTTTACATCTCTTCATCAGACATATTGATCTATAGTTTTCTTTTCTTGTAATGTCTTTGTCTGGTTTCGGTATTAGGGTAATGCTGGCCTCATAGAATCAGTTAGGAAATACTCTCTGCTTCTGTCCTCTGAAGGAGATTATAGAGAATTGGTATAATCTGTCCACTAAATGTTTAGTAAAATTCACTGTGAACCCATCTGGGCCTGGTGCTTTCTGTTCTAGAAGGATATTAATTACTGATTCAATTTATTTATTAGATATAGGCCTATTCAAGTTGTCTATTTCTTCTTGTGTGAGTTTTGGCAGATTGTGTCTTTTAAGGAAGTGGTCCGTTTCATCTTGGTTATCAAATTTGTGGGCATAACATTCTTTGTTGTATTCCTTTATTAGCCTTTTAATATCCTTGGGATCTATAGTGATGTCGCCTCTTTAATTTCTGATATTAATTTGTTTCCTCTCTCTTTTTTCTTAGTTAGTCTACCTGAGGCTTATCAATTTTATTGATCATTTCAACGAACCAACTTTTAGTTTTGTTGATTTTTTCCTATGGATTTCCTGTTTTCAATTTCATTGATTTATGCTCTAATTATATATTTTCTTCTGCTTGCTTTGGATTTAACTTGCTCTTTTTCTAATTTTTCTGGTTTCCTAAGGTTGAAACCTACATCATTGATTTTAGATCTTTCTTTTTTTCTAATATATCATTCAATGCTATAAATTTCCCACTAAGCACTGCTTTCACTGCATCCCACAAATTTTGATAAGTTGTATTTTCATTTTATTTAGTTCAATACATTAAAAAATTTCTCTTAAGATTTCTTCTTTGACCTATGTTATTTAGAAGTATGTTGTTTAATATCCACGTGTTTTGGGATTTTTCCAGTTATCTCTCTGTTAATTCCATTGTGGTATAAAAGCAGACATAGTATGATTTCTATTCTTTTTTTTTTTTTTGGCGGCTCTGGGTCTTCATTGCTGTGCATGAGCTTTCTCTAGTTGTGGCGAGCGGAGGCTACTCATCATTGCGGTGCACAGGCTTCTCATTGCAGTGGCTTCTCTTGTTGCAGAGCACAAGCTCTAGGCACACAGGCTTCAGTAGTTGTGGCGAGTGGGCTCTAGAGCGCAGGTGCAGTAGTTGTGGCGCACGGGCTCAGTTGCTCCATGGTATGTGGGATCTTCCCGGACCAGGGCTCGAACCCGTGTCCCCTGCACTGGCAGGCGGGTTCTTAACCACTGCACCACCAGGGAAGCCCCTGATTTCTATTCTTTTAAAGTTGTTAATTTGTATTTTATGGCCCAGTCGTCAGTCTTGGTGAGTGCTCCATGTGAGCTTGAGAAGAATGTGTATTCTGCTGTTGTTGGATAAAGTAGTCTATAGATGCCAGTTATATCTAGTTGATTGATGGTGTCGTTGAGTTCAACTGTGTCCTCACTGATTTTCTGCCTGCTGAACCTGTCGATTTATGATAGAGGGTTGTTGAAATTTCCAGCTATGATAGTGGAATCAACTATTTCTCTTTGCAGTTCTGTCAGTTTTTGCCTCATGTAGTTTGGTGTTCTCTTGTTAGGTGCATACACTTTAAGGATTGCTATGTGTTCTTGGAGAATTAACCCCTTTATCATTATGTAATGCACTTTTTTATCCCTGATAACTTTACTTGCTTTGAAGTCTGCTCTGTCTGAAATTAACATATAGCTACTCCTGCTTTCTTTTTTTTTTTTTTTTTTTTTTTTTTTTGCAGTACGCGGGCCTCTCACTGTTGTGGCCTCTCCCGTTGCGGAGCACAGGCTCTGGACACGCAGGCTCAGCGGCCATGGCTCATGGGCCCAGCCGCTCCGCGGCATGTGGGATCTTCCCGGACCAGGGCACGAACCCGTGTCCCCTGCATTGGCAGGCGGACTCTCAACCACTGCGCCACCAGGGAAGCCCACTCCTGCTTTCTTTTGATTAGTGTTAGCGTGGTATATTTTTCTGCATCCATTTACTTTTACAATCTATATGTGTCTTTATATTTAAAGTGGGGTTCTTGTAGACAATATATAGTTGGGTCTTGTTTTTTGATCCATTCAGACAATCTGTGTCTTTTAATTGGTCATTTTAGACAGTCATTTAGACTGTTGATGTTCAAAGTAATTATTAATACAGTTGTATTATTATCTACAATATTTGTTACTGTTTTCTATTTGTTGCCCTTGTTCTTTCTTCCTGCTTTTGTCTTCCATTCTTTTTCTGCCTTTTGTGGTTTTGATTGAGCTTTTATATGATTCCATTTTCTCCCCTTCCTTAGCATATCAGGTAAGATTTTTTTTTCCCTTTGGCTTCTTTCAGGACTTTAATTTTCTGTAGTTTGAAAATAATATGCCTTGGTGTGACTGTTTGGCATTTATCCTTCTTGGTGTTCTCTGAGCTTCCTGGATCTGTGGTTTGGTGTCTGACATTAATTTGGGAAATTCTCAGTCATTATTGTTTTCAATATTTCTCTTTTTCTTATCCTTCTGGTATTCCCATTACACATATCTATACATTCTGTAGTCATCCTACAATCTTTGGATATTGCATTCTTTTTTCCAGTCTTTGTTCTCTTTGATTTTCAGTTTTGAAGGTTTCTTTTGAGATATCCTCAAGTTCAGAGATTCTTTCCTCAGCTGTGACCAGTCTACCAATAAGCTCATCAAAAGCACTCTTCATTTTAGTTAGTGTTTTTGATCCTCAGCATTTCTTTTTGATTCTTTCTTAGGATTTCCATCTCTTTGCTGACATTGCTCATCTGTTCTTGAATGCTGTCTACTTTAGCCTTCAGAGCCCTGTGCATATTAATCATATTTGCTTTAAATTTCCAATCTGATAATTCTCTAGCATGTTTGGTTTTGATACTTTTTTAAAATTTATTTATTTATTTTTGGCTGCGTTGAGTCTTCATTGCTGCACGTGGGCTTTCTCTAGTTGCAGGGAGCGGGGGCTACTCTTTGTTGCAGTGCGCAGGCTTCTCATTGTAGTGGCTTCTCTTGTTGTGGAGCACAGGCTTCAGTATTTGTGGCACGCGGGCTCAGTAGTTGTGGCTCATGGGCTGTAGAGCTGAGGCTCAGTAGTTGTGGCTCACGGGCTTAGTTGCTCCATAGCATGTGGGATCTTCCCGGACCAGGGCTCGAACCCGTGTCCCCTGCATTGGCAGGCGGATTCTTAACCACTGTGCCACCAAGGAAGTCCCTGGTTTTGATACTTGCTCTGTCTCTTCAGGTTGTGTTTTTGCCATTTGATATGCCTTGTAGTTTTTTTCTTGATTGCCAAACATGATGTGCTGTAAGTATATCTTTAGTAATGTGGTGGTAAGGTGTCAGGGGAGGGGAAGTGTTCTATATCCTGTGATTGGGTCTAAGTCTATTAATGAACTTATGCCCCTGGACTGTAAACTTCACAGTGTTGCTTAGTTTTTTCCCACCCCCTTAGGTGGGGCGGGGTGATTAGAGTGGGCTGAAGTTGGGTGTTTCCCTATCCCCAGGACAGTTAGGCTCTGTTAACACCCTAGTAGGTTAGGCTCTGGTTAGCTGGTTTCTCCTGAGGGTAGGTTTTGTTAAGAAGAACAGAATGCTCTGGTATATTTCAAAATGGTTCTTTACCCCTCTCCCTGCTGGAAGCATGAAGGAGTTTTTCTCTGATATTTTCTGTGAGAATCTGGTTGAGCTCCTGGAAGGAAAACTCACAAAAAGTCTGGAAGTCCCCCATGACTGGGTATCCCTGGAGTTTTTAACTCTCAGACTTGTCCACACTGAGCAATTCCTTTATTACTGTTGAGGTTTTCCTATCCTGACACTAGTTCTCTTGGTGGTTTCTGCTTGTGGGTGTATGTTCTGATAAGCATGACTCCCTGTATTTGCCTGTGTATCTTCAGTTTTGAGGGCGGGCAGAGGTTTTCCCTGTGTCCTCACTGTTCTTATGGATCTAAGAAGAGTTATTGGTATTTCAGTCTGTTCAGCTTTTTAGTTGTTGTTAGAACACAGTTACAGCTTCCAAGCTCCTTGTGTGTAGATCTGGAGACTAGAAGCTCTGAAGTGTATATTTTTCACTTTCTCTTTTAATTTTTAATTTACCAGTTTTTATCATGTTTGTGGCCTAACTTTATTTCCTTCTGTTGTGCATAAAGCCTTGCATTGACTAATAACAAATAGAATGGGAAGGATGAACATTTTTATCTTTGTTGTCATTTACTTATTTATTTTTAAACATTAAAAAAAATTATTTATATATTTTTGGCTGCGTTGGGTCTCTGTTCCTGTGTGGGGGCTTCTCTAGTTGCAGTGAGGGGGGCTACTCTTCATTGCGGTGCATGGGCTTCTCATTGCAGTGGCTTCTCTTGTTTCGGAGCATGGGCTCTAGGCGCATGGGCTTCAGTAGTTGTGGCATGTGGGTTTTAGAGCACAGGCTCAGTAGTTGTGGCACACGGGCTTAGCTGCTCCGCAGCATGTGGGATCTTCCTGGACCAGGGCTTGAACCCATGACCCCTGCATTGGCAGGTGGATTCTTAACCATTGCACCACCAGGGAAGTGCTGTCATTGATTTAAATTGTATCAGACTCACAGAACCTAATTTGAACTCCCTTAAGTGCACTCATCATTTCTGTAGCGTCCCACTCTATTAAATCACAATTATGTGACTTCATTTATATTTTCTTATTTTTCTCTCCTTATTTTTCTCAGGATCCAACTTTGCCTGGTCCCAAGCCAGCCAAAATTCAGACAAAAAACCCCAAGGCAAGAGGTAAGCAAGTCAGCTGGAAATCAGACATGTGCTACAGTTAAGGCAAGGCAGAAGCAGAGAGTGGGAGGGTCTGCATGTGGCTGGGCCTTACTGATGTCTCAGCTCCAGAACCTGAGAAAATGAGCAAGACTCATGCTAGGGGCTTCCCTGGTGGCGCAGTGGTTGAGAGTCCGCCTGCCGATGCAGGGGACACGGGTTTGTGCCCTGGTCCGGGAAGATCCCACATGCTGTGGAGCGGCTGGGCCTGTGAGCCATGGCCGCTGAGCCTGCGCGTCCGGAGCTCGTGCTCCACAACGGGAGAGGTCACAACAGCGAGAGGCCCGCGTACCGAGAAAAAAAAAAAAAAGAAAAAAGAGACTCATGCTAGTGTTGTCAGGGAAGCTGTAGCCTTCTCACTTCTTTGAGTTGAATTACAAAATCTTAGGTTAAAGGTGGAATGAATGTTTTAAATTCTTAGCCAAGAAGGATGACTTCTTGGAGGAGGCGGGTTCTGAGGTGAACTATAAAGAGAAGACCCGGGGGGGAAAAAAAAGGAAATATTTGGGGAAAAGAAAGGAACCAAGAGGACTCACTAGATTGAAAATGAGCAGAAGATGCAAGGCGGAGGACAAATGTGGGGAGTCTATGGACCCTAGCCATGCTGTCACTCAGTGAGAAATAAACCAGTGTCCTTCACGGTTGGGGGTTGGGGGTGATGCAGGTGGAGCACATGGACGAGATGGAACCCTGCAAAGGAAGACAATGAAGAGATCTCTGGGAAATGAATCTGCAGCTCCATCTTTACCCATCATGGGAAGGAAAAAAGGGCATGGGAATTCAGAACCTGAGCAGCCAGGTAAGGCTCAAGACTTGGGGAAAACTGTGGGGAAATGAGGTTCATGTCTGCATTTTCCCTCCTTTGATCATTTTTTAATAATGTCACAGCTTTTCATTACTTAAAAAAAAAAAGTTTGGCCAAAACGGTGTCATCCAAATTGTAGAACACAGCACACACTGTAGAAACATTTGGTGGTTATTATTTGATTTGATTCAGGGACATTCAGGGATAGGAGAATGGTAAGGAGGTGGGAATTAGCATTTATGGATATTTCCATGGGCCGGCTAGATAGACACTTCTATACTTGTTCCCTTTAATTCTTTCAGTATCTCTATGGCTGGATATTTGCCATTTTACAGATAAGGAGACTGAGGTTTAAAGGGTTTAAAGTTTGCTCAAGACCCATGTCTAGCCTGTGGATCCAAGTCTTTCTGACTCCAAACCCCATTTTCTTTCTTTTAAGAAAGGTCATCTTTTCCAGAGATTGTTTTGGTAATAGAAATTTAGGAGTTTGACTTGTAAAAGGTGAGGACAGATGACCCAATAAGTCTCTCAGTTTTATCACTTTTTCATTTAGGCCCTAAGAAAAAATTTAAAGCTCCCCAAAGCAAGGCCCCAGTAAGCAGCTCATCTGAGGAAAAAGAAGCTAGAATAGTGCCAGAGGTCCTGACCCCACCAGCTCCTCCCGGGGCCTGTCCCGTGGTGGGGAAAAAAGGGCCTGCACCCCAGGAGCCACGGCCTCAGGAAGCTGGAAGTGTCCTCTCTGATGATGGAGCCTCCAGTGACCTGGACCTGGACCAACTCATGGAGGATGTTGGAGAAGAGCTGGAGCAGAGGGAGGAGCCACAGCACAGAGACGACGCAGGGGAGCTCGCCGTGGCCTTCTGTGAGGAATAGCTGTGGGCTCGCACCTCCTTCCTGCTCTCTCATCCCTTCTGTGGGAGCAGGAGGCAGAGCCTCTCAGAGGATCCCTGAGAAGCTGATAAATGTTGGGGTTGTTCATTGGCTGTGAGGTTGGTTGGCTAAGGTCAGAGTTGTGCAGTTTATGTTAATAAACCAGGTTACTGGTTTAGTTGGTTTGGTTCGTCTCAACCACTTGCTTTCTTTTGGCTTCTCTCCCTCCTCCTCCATGTCACTGTGGCACGTCATGCTTTCTGGTGGGAGGCCTGTCAGTATAGGGATCTGGGAAGGCGATGACACCCGAGTCCTAGGAGAAGGACACTGAGAAGGGCAGGTCTGGGTTCAAATCCTGCCTCAGCCACTTACTAGCTACATGGCCTTAGGAAAAACACTGTAACCATTCTGGGTCTTGTTATCCTGCCTCAGATGGTACATCCAGTGCCATATAGGGTTGTTGATGATGCTGAAATGAAGTAAACCACTAACACAATGCATGCTAATTATTATCATGAGGGAAGTAGAATGGTTAAATTAGGAGACAGACCTTGGGTTCCAGACTGACTACCAGTGTTTGGGGATTTACTGGTCCCTGGCCTGCGGCAGTCACTGAACAAAAGTACTAGGGGAGGGATCTTGGGTGTGAGCTATCTATTATGGTTCCTTTATGGCAAGAAGGACAGAAGTTGAAGGTGATGTCAGCTTTCTCCTTAGATGCATTCAGGCAAATTGTACAGGGACTTTTATTTTTGTGGTCAAGGGCTAGGAAGTTGAAGAGGGAACTGGAGCAGGTGGCTGTGTGTCTCTCAGGTCCTTGGTGGCCTTCATCACCTGCTGGCTTCTGAGTTGTCTGTGTCTGTCCAGGGTGATTATGAGAAACTGAGATCCCTGTGTGCAGCTGACTCTAAGCAGGTCCTCACTCAGTCTCACTCCTTAGGCCTTTATGACAGAGTATAGGGTCTCTTCCTGGGGGCCCTCTTGGGGAGGCGGGTGGGGAGGCGCTGCTGGTGAGGTCAAGCTGGAGAGGGTGAGGGAGGCATAAAAGATGCCGTCATCCTGGGGGAGAATGGAAAGGGGAAGGGGTTAGGCAGCAGAGGGGGAGCTGTCCCATCTTAGAGCCGCAATCCCACAGCTGATGCCCTGCCGAAACCACAGTCCCTCTGTTCTTCCACCCCACCTTCTCCAAACGTTCCTTTAATTCTTTCAGGCCCTAATCTGAGCTGCTTACCTTGGTGTCCAGCTTGGGGCCTGTATGTTGTCCTAGAAAAAATCAAGATGTGCCAGGGTTAGGTGGCCTGGCAGCAAGGGTAGAGAAATGGGCAGGGGGCTCCAGTAGTCAGGTCATCTTTAAGTCAGGAACAGGGTCTGGGGGAGGGTGGGTGAGGTGGGGGAGAGAGGAGGATGCTGAGGGCACGTGTGTAGGGAGGGGGTGTGTGGGGGGAAGGACGGCCCAGGTGGAGAGCGGGGATGATGGCGGCAGGACCTACCTTTATTCCCAATGTTCTCGTATTTCTCCTCTGGGTTTTGGAAGGATCCCCTGTGTGGGAACAGGAAGGGGGCGATGTGTCAGAGGCTGGGCAGAAAAGAGTTACCACCTGCATCGGGCTGGTTCTCTTGGTGGGGGCTCTGTGACCTGCCTGGACACACTCGGAAGATGAAGGCAGAGATCTGAGGCTCTCAGAAGGAGGCCGCCTGGATGGGGTTGAGGGGTCATTTGCGATGTAGCCCCGTCCCTGAGTGCTGACTGAGGTGGATTGTTCTGGAGAAGCGGCTTTACTGCAGGGGCACAGGGAGGAGAAGCAGGAGGGGGAGCTTCTGTTCTCTCTGCCGCAGCGCCTCAGTTAAAACTGGAGCCTCAGTTAAAACCAGGAAGCTAATCTCAGGTCCCCTGGCCATCGCCATGGGGAGGGGTCCGAGGAGGGCAGCTGTCAAGAGTCAGGAGGGAGAGAAAAGAGGGAGGGGCTGAGAGAAGGAAAAGCCTGGAAGTGGAAGGAAAGATGGAGAAAGGAAAGAGGTGGGCCATGAGGAGGGTAAGAGCTCAGGAAAGGAAGAGGAGCTGGGGCCCGAGGAGAGGGAGCCAGGCTGGAAGCCAGGAGGGAAGTTGATCTGAGAAAAGACAGAGGGCAGAGCAGCTGGAGGTCCCGCGTCACAGGGGAACAGGACAGATTGGATGAGGGGCAAGAAAGAGGACAGAACGTGGAGGTGGTAGGTGTGTTCAGGAAGGACGAGGTGGAGAGAAACCAGGATGAACAGAGGAAAAGGCTGAGAACTGGGGATGAAGGAGGAAAGGGGCAGCCAGAGAAAGACAAAGGGAGATGTTCTGGGAAAGAATCAGAGAAAGTGCTGGTCCACTGCTCTCGATTTTTTAAAGAGCTGGAGCCTCCGGAAGTTAAGAGCCTGGCCTGTTAGGGGACTTGGGAGGGTGTGGATGGAGAGTCCAGGAGGGGAGGGGCTGTGAAAGGCTCCCTAGTGCTGTTCTCAGAAAGAAACTTGCTGCTTCACAAAACAGCATCCCCTCCCCCCCTTGGAGGAGAAGCGCTCACCTGGCTGGGGTTCTGGCTTTAGTCTGCAGACCTGTAGGGGGACCAACAGTGTGTCAATGTGTCATCCATGGAGGCCTGTCTCCTGCCTGCCTTCTCTGCCCCGCCCCACTCTGAACTAATCCTTGGAGAGACCAGAGCAGCGAAGCAGCTCGGCTGAAACCCGCCTGGGAAGGGCCTGGGACTCTGAGCCTGCACCCAGCAGGCACCCTGAGGCTGCCCACACCTGTCCTGCCTTGTCCTCAACACCCATCAGGAGAGCAGCCTGCGCCCCTTCACCTTCTGAACACATTGGACTTGCCCACTTCCCCCAACTCCAGTGACCTCTGCTCCACTCAGCCACACCCTGGGCCTTTTTTTTTTTTTAATCACTCGAGCTGAGACCTCTGACCTAGTAAATGCTAGTATCATAGTTATGCTACTACTGTCTTTCCTTCCAGCTCTCTTTTGTCATCATCCCTCTGTACCTGTGCTTAACCTCACTAACTCTTGTCTCTTGATGATCCACTTTCTTTCAGGTTATCCAGGCTCCCTGCTGAGTCCTCTACTCTCCATCTGTGCCCTCTTACTCGCTCCTTGACCTCCTGTGTTCCCCTGTCCTTCTGCCACACTTGCTGACACATCTTCAATCCTGGATGTGTCCTAAAGCAGGGAATGCTATTTGCTTATCCCAATATCCATTTGATTCTTCTTATTCAGTTACAGAACCTTGATTTTATTTGGAGTGGCAGTGTGCCCCCCTACAGATAGATGTGGGACCTATGACTAAGGGGAAGTTGTAGGTAGGACTTTCAGGAAAGCTCTTTAAAAGGAGGACAGAAAGCTGGGTCATAGTCTTTTTGTCCTTTCCTCCTACATCCTGTTTCCTGTTTAGATTCACAAATCATGCCTGGAGTCCTAGCAGCCATCTTGCACCATAAAGCACCCTTCAGGATAGAAGTCAGTATCCAGGACAGTGAGCAGAAAGTTAGGAGCCTGAGTGCTTAAGGACGGTGTCCTCTGCTTTCTGGCTCCAGATCCTTTTAGATGAGGAAAAAAGAAACCCTCTATGTTACTTAACCCACTGTTACTTCTGTTCTCTGATGCTAGCAGCTGAACACAACTTTTTTTCTTTGGCTGTGGCACGGCTTGCGGGATCTTAGTTCCCCAACGAGGGATCGAACCCAGGCCCTCGGCAGTGAAAGTACAGGGTCCAACCACTGGACCGCCAGGGAATTCCCTGAACACAACTTTTAATCAGCAATTCCTGAAGGTTTCTAAACCTGCATGGTTGAATACTGCTGAAAAAAAACAGTCATGTGCAATGATGCTTTATGGCTTCTCATCTGAGTTGATCCTCAAATACCATCTTGCATTTCCTCAGTGACTATGTCACATTTTCTCTACATCTTGAACGTTCATCCTCACTCTCAGGACACAACCACTGTGGTTTTTGCTCTGCAGAGCTAAAATAACAATTTTAGACTGACCCCAGCCTGGCCCACCTCTGGCCCTTCCACTGCAGACTCTGTATCTGCAAGGCCAAGCTGAGGTTGCCACTTTGCTTTATCACATTGCTGCTGGGATCAGAGGCTCTGGGGTGTGATTTCCAAGGTCTTCTTCTCTCATCTCCTGCCTCCTCCACAGCTGTGAGCTGCTTAGAGTTCCCAGCATGGTTTCCTTCCCCTGGAAGGACAGTGACCTCTACAGCACCCTCACCACCTGGCTAATTCTTTTTCATTCTTTGAGACTTTTTGCAGGTGTCACTTCCTCTGGGAAGTCCTCCTTGATTACCCCTCCTTCCTCCCAACCTACCATAGCTATTTGCAAATGAGGCCATTAGCCCTTGAGGCAACTGTCTTCCCCATATCCTCCTATCCCCCAGTTCCTTGAAAGCAGGGCCTGTGCTTTATTTACTTTTGCACCTCCAATTATAACCCAGACCCTGAAAAATGGGTGTCCAACCAGTGCTTGCTGAGTGGAGCCACCTTCCTGTCCCTTCTGTTCTCTCCGTACATTTCCCAGGGCAGACCCTCCCTACCCTTGCACTAAAAGGTGAGGACAAATGAGAAATGATTAAGTCAAATGAAAAGAACTGGAAACGATCAGATTTGTGGAGAGGGATTGGTCTTGAGCGGTGGTTCCCAAACTTGACACACAAATACCACCTGAGGAGACCATTAAAAATGCAGATTCCCAAGCTCAGATCTCAAGCCCAGCAGGGATCTGCATTTTTAATGGGCATCTATGGTCATTCAGATGCAGGAGTGTTCTGAGAAACACCCAGCTGGGAATCTTGGGGAGAGATTGGGGGTCCCAGACCACTTACCTTTGCTTCTCTTCCACCTGAGGTACACAGTCAGTCCCACAATTGCAGTTATGAGCACAGCGCTGGCCAGTGCCAACCCGACTGTAGCTTCAGTACTCAAGGGCCAAGACCATGAACTCCTTTTGCCTTCTGGGACCCTGAGGCCAGCTGTGGTGGTGATGGTGGTGGTGGGACCTTGAGTGGTTGTCTTGGTGGTGGTGGGGACTTGAATTGTTGTGTTGGTGGCTGGGAAGACATGAGAAATATGCAAATTCTTCACTAAAGGGCTGGAGGTATCTGGGTGAAGCTGTCACATCTTGTTCCCTAGTTTGGGGAATGTGGGGGTGTGGGGATCAAGTCTCTGAAGCTCTCCCACAGGGAGGGGAGTAACAAGGGCAGATGCTGGAAGCCCTGAATCCTCATCACTCTGTTTAAATCCTGACCCTACCACTGATCAGTGCTGTGATCTCAGAACCTCATTTCATCACCTACAAATAGGGACAACTAAGTCACAGGATCAAAAAAATTAATGTGGTAAAATATACGTAACACAGATTTACCATTTTAACCATATTTAAGTGTATAGTTCAGTGACATCAAGTGTATTCACATTATCGTGCAACCATCACCACCATCCATCTTCCGAAATTTTTCATCTTTCCAAACTGAAACTGTCCCTATTAAACATCAACTCCCCATTCCCCCTTTCCCCAGCCCCTGGCACTCACCATTCTACTTTCTGACCCTAAGCATTTGACTACTCTAGGTACCTCATAGAAGTGGATTCAAACAGTATTTGTCATTTTACATGATTGTCTTAATAAGTGAGAAAACATCTGTAAAGCACTTAGTGTATATTGGAAATATATTATTATGGTTAAATTAATATGTATTGAACTTTAGTTCCTACACCCAGATTGTATCTTTGTAGATGTTTAAGGCACCATTAAAAAATTGACATAGGGCTTCCCTGGTGGCACAGTGGTTGAGAGTCCGCCTGCCGATGCAGGGGGACACGGATTCGTGCCCCGGTCCGGGAGGATCCCGCAGGCCGCGGAGCGGCTGGGCCCGTGAGCCATGGCCGCTGAGCCTGCACGTCCAGAGACTGTGCTCTGCAACGGGAGAGGCCACAACAGTGAGAGGCCGCATACCGCAAAAAAAAAAAAAAAAAAAAAATTGACATAATACTAAGCCACATACAGAAAATCCAACTCCAATAAAATCTTCAGGTTAGTGTGGACTGAATTTTCTGTCCACTTGTAGAAATTAATAATAAAAGTGTGAATCCCATCACTCAGTTGAGATAAAAAATTTTAAGTTCTTAGTCAAATAAATATATATAATGACATGCTATTTAGAAAATAAAAACACGAGCAAGATGTATTTTTTAAAAACTCCTGGAATATGACTAAACCACACTCTAAGCTAAATTCATAGTATTAAATGCTGTAATTATTTAAAATGGGAAGAAATTTTTTTTTTTTTTTTTTTGCGATAAGCGGGCCTCTCACTGTTGTGGCCTCTCCCGTTGCGGAGCAACAGGCTCCGGACGCGCAGGCTCAGCGGCCATGGCTCACGGGCCCAGCCGCTTCACGGCATGTGGGATCTTCCCGGACCAGGGCACGAACCCGTGTCCCCTGCATCGGCAGGCGGACTCTCAACCACTGCGCCACCAGGGAAGCCCAGGGAAGAAATTTTTTAAATGAATGAAAAGTCAATTTCCAAAGAAAAAAATTACCAAACAGAGAGGAGCCAGCTCTAAGGAAACTCATAGTTTGAAAGTAATGAAAACCTATGTTGGAATAAATGTTTTTATGAAACAGAACAGCAGAAGGAATAACAAATACAGGAAGTGGTTAGAGAAAAAACAAACAAGAAGACAGATAAGACTCCTGCAGATCTAACAACCACAAAGAGTCTGTTGAAATCATGAGTGAGTGTGTGCTCAATCATAGGTTGATAATTCTAAAAAATTTCTGTGAAACTGATGATTTTCTGAGACAAATAATACTTTTTTTTTTTTGTCTTAACTCCTTTATCCCAGTGCCCAGATTAGGACCTGACATATAATAGTCACTCAGTCAGTGCTTGTTATTTCATTTGTTAAATGAATAAATGAAATAATTTTCCCTTGGAATTTCACAACATTCAACCACTGTCTTCCAGCTTCCTCTATTGCTATTGAGAGAGTCAAGCCACTCTGATTCCTGAATCTCTTTATGTGGCCAGTTTATTTCCTCCTTGGAAATGTATTGGATCTTCCTTTATCCCTGGTGTTTTGAAATTTCATGTTGCAGTGCCCCAGGGTTGGTCTCTTTATTTTTATCCATTTTGCTGGGTTCTTTCATTCTGGAAAATTTCTAGAGTAATTTTGTTGATAATTTCTTCCCCCATGGGCTTCTTTTTTCTGTTTTTAAAACTAGAATTCAGGGGTTGGAACTCTTGGACCAGTTCTCAATTTTTCTTATCCTTCCTTATAATTCCTATATTACATTTCTATGGCTGCTATGACAAATTGCCACAAGCTGGGTGACTCTAAACAACAGAAGTTTACTCACAGATCTGGAGGCCAAAAGTCAGAAATCGAGGTGTCAGCCATGCTGCGCTCACTCAGGAGGCTCTGAAGTGGAATCTGTTCCTTGCTTCTTCCAGCTTCTGGTGGCTGCTTCATTACAGTCTCTGCCTCTGTGGTCACACTGCCTTCTCTTCCATCTGTGTCAAACCTCCCACTGCCCCTCTCTTATAAGGACACTTTTATTAATATTTAGAGCCCACTCAGATAATCCCAGATAACCTCATCTCAAATTCCTCAACTGAATCACATCTCCAACAGTATAAGGCAGTATTCACATTATTCAGTATAAAGCTCTGGGGATCAGGATGTAGACATGACCTTTGGGGGGGCTGCTGTTCACCCACTACAATATCCAAATCTTTGAATTTTTTTCTACCTTCTGAGATATTTCCACAGACTTCATCTTTCAATCATTTATTGAGTTTTCCATCTTTGCTAGTATACCTATAATTTCCAAGACCTCTTTTTGTTTCAGAAGCTCCTTTGTAAAGCGCCCTTTTGTGTTCACACGAAATTCCTTAACTCTCTGAGGATGATAGTTACTTGAAAATTTTAATCTCCTTTCATAATTTTGGATTCTTCCAGATGCCCTTTCCCCCCAGATTGTTCTGTTCTCTGCATTTCATGGGAAAAGCATTCTTTAAATGTTTAGTTCAGTCATTTTTAAAACAGCTTCTGTAGCCTCAAGCAACCTGGGCACAGCTGAGGTGAGGGTACAATCCTTAGTGCAGAGGATTTGGTGCAAGGCCGAGACCCCAATCACCTTACCCCCTTGGCTCCCAGCATACAGGAAGCTGTGTGTGTTATAGCAGAAAAGGCATGTCAGTTAGTGGGCTGTAGAGTGATCTGTTAGATTTCTAGATCTTTTCAGGCCCATCAGATAGATATCCCAGAGAAGAGTCTCCTAATATTCTGCCCTTGGTGGGTGGGTTGTGGGTACCAGCCTGGCTACCTGCATCCTGGGAGGCTCCCACAGGGGTCAAGTTGTTTAAGGTCTCATCAGTTCACCAAATCTCCAGATTTAAGAACTAAATCCTTGTTGCCAGTTAGGCCCCAGGGTACTCCCCCCAGGCTCCTTGTGGATTATCGTTTCTAGAAAGCAAATATCCACTCTTTGGCCGGGGTTGTGGGTGGGGGTACGGAGGTGTCTCTGCTTCTTAAATACATTTCAACTAGTCCTCTAGTTTTCAGACCCCCTTCCACCCCCAGTTTCACGAGTACTAGGAGCTGCCATTCCTGACCCTTTAAAGGGTTTTGCAGTGTAAATCGCCTTACTTCTGGGTGTCCCTGCTGGTGGCTTAGGGTTTAACTCCTCTGGTCTCCTGAGCCAGTTACATTAGTCTATCTGCTTCCAGCGTCCCCAATTTTGTTTTTGTTCACCTGGATTGCAAATACTTTGTCCTTGTGGGTTTTTGTCTTAAAAAATTCCCTTTGCTGTCATTTTAGTAGATTTTGGGAGGGAGTGGAGGTAAACATGTGTGTATAACCCAGCATCTTGGCCAGAATTTATGCATTACTTTTAAAATGAAAATTATAACAAGTATACATTTTTAAATGTTGCACATTAATAATAAAAGTAGAGAATAGGAAAAAGTCTTGTGAGGCATTTACATGATCTTTGGAAGAACATTACAAGGGTTTACTGAGGGATATAAAATAGGACACTTTCCTCAGTGAGAAGATTGCACATCATACTGATTTCAGTTTCTGTCAATTGCTTTATAGGTTTAATGCAATTCTTATTTAAAAAATCAACATAAGCATTTTTCTAGGTACTTGGCAAACTTATTCTAACACTTATGTGGAAGAATAGGCGGGCAACAAAGTTTTTGAGGAAGAAATACGTGGTTGTGATGGAAAAAGTCTTAACAGTCATTGAAACATGATAAAGTTATAATAACTAAAACAGTGTCATACTAATATAAGAAAACACAGACGAGTGAAACAGAATAGACAGACCAGAAATGGATGCTATTCTACAAAAGAACTTAAAAGCTAGGCCTATGAATCAATGGAAAAAAGAAAAAATATTCAGTAAATGAAGTAAGGACAACTGATTTGTTTCTTGGTATAAAGATCAACTTAGTTCTTTATCTCACACTATATACCAAAATAAATTCTCACTATGTTGAAGAATTTTATTATGAAAAGTAGTCAAATCTTACAAAAATTAGGAAAAAATATTTTCACCCCTAGTGGGATGTGGGGTTTTCAGCTTAGAAATAAAAGAGAAAAACTACAAATGAGAATATAATTAGATTTGGCTACAAAAGTAAACCGTTTGTAAAAAAAAATTAATAAGCCAATCTCAAACTTATGAGATATGTTTGCTACAGATATTCCTTTGGTGTGATGTTTTTGCATGGTGGTACTTCACTGGGATTAAAAACATTTCTTTTTATTACTTGTATCTTTTAAAAAGTAATGAGCATGACCATCCAATTAATTGAATTAATTGAAAAAAATTAACTTATTGATGAAAAAACTCACAGTAAGTGTGACTGAAACACAGAAATGAGAAAAAGAAGGAAGAATTAGGAAAGGAAGAAGAGGGATTTAAGGAGAGATGAAGTCCCTCAAAAAAGGCCATTTAAGGAAATATGGAGGAGGTGCAGGAAATACTAATCCAAGCCTGTCTTGCTTAATTCAGGTTGTGAGTCACTATCTATTTGCTTTAAAGCCAGCATAGTGGTCAAGAAGGGGCAATGGTTTTCCGAGGGGGAGACACGGGGAGTGTCCATCCCAGCCGGGAGCAGAAATTCATCACCGATACTGCTTAGAATTGCCAGCACAAGTGATTATAAAAAGCAAACAAACGTAGATGATTTTCAAAAAAATAATCTACAGACAACACACTCCTTTATTGCCTGTGCCTGGGAGAGAACCCCTCACCTCTGCCCTGGAGTCAGATACACTGAGGTTCAAGTTCCAATGCCCCACTGAATGACAGAGGGAGATCCGTTGATGCTACACGGCCATTATTAGGTGAAAAATAGTCCAAGCAAGATGATCAGGTCAGTACCTGAGGCCAAGCGGCTCATGGTTAAGAGAAGAGGCTCTGGGGTTAAACTGGGGTCAAACCCCACCTGCACCAGGAGTGACTTCGGGCAGGTGTTTGCTGTGTGAGCCTCGGTCTCCCTTCCTGTAACAGGAGGATGGCAGAAGGACCGACTGTTACCGGGGTCGTGGGGAAGGTTAGCTGGGGTTTAGCTGGGGTGATGCTGCCAAGGTGTCCAGCCGGGAGGCAGGGCACAGTCAGCGGGAGCTGCCTTTACCGCTGCTGCTGCCTCGTCATGACCAGGACAGAGGAGCAAAATCAGGGTGGACAACGGGGAACAGTGACTAGAGCCACACAGGGAGAGGTGCGGGGGAGGCAAGGAGGTAAAGAGGGTGGAAGCGGGGGAAGAGGAGATGGGAAAGAGGTGGGATGGGGGTGGGAGCGTTGAGGGCCATGTTCTGGGGAGCAGAGCAGCAGAAGGAAGGGGGAGATGGGAAACAGGTGATGGGGACACGGGACGCCTCGGGCCACCATTGGTGGCCACCACACACCTACTGTGTGTGTGGGCTGAGCTCATGGCCGTGGGGAGACAGACATGGGGTAGCTGAGTCTCCACACATGGACACATGACAAAGGGGAGGCAGCCATATCCCAAAGATGTCAAGTCACCTGGAGGACATGGGATGAGGGCAGGGGAGGGGCAGCCCCAGCTTGGAGCAAGAGAGGAGAATAGCTGGGAGCCCAGAGGGCGGAGGCCTGAGGATGAGGGAGGGGGCAGAGAGGAGGATGGGCAAGGGAGGCAGCGCAGGGCTGGGGAAGATTAAGGTGAAAAGGGGTTGATAGAGGCCTGGGGAGGAGTAGAGGGGGCAGGGAGAGGAGTTTGAGAGAAGAGAGGAAGAGGGGGCCTGGGCCAGGCCTGGGAGACAAGACCCCAGTGGGCTCCAAGAGCCTCAGGCAGGACAGCTGGACTCACTGGGGTTGATGGTGAGTGTGGTTCCCTTGATGGACTGCCACACCTGCTTGCCGTTTCCCTGTGTGTCCATCTCCACCCGGCAGAAGTAGCTAGACGCATCCTCCCTCCGCAGTTTCGAGATCTGGAAGGAGCCGTTCTTCCCACCCTTTATCCAATTCAGGAGGAGCCGGTCCTTGAAATCATTATGGATGAACATCGGGGTCGTGTTGTAGATGAACTCCCCATGGAAGTGTTTCCATCTCCAGGATATATTCACATTGGGAACCTTGTGTAATTCCCAGGGGTAATAGAAGAAGAAGGGGATGCGGATGGAGTCACCCTCGAGGGCTGAGAGTTTCTTTGGTTGGTTCATCCCAAAGGCAGTGTTTGGATTGGGTTCTGCCCAGTGACCTAGAGGAGGGAGGGAGAGGGAGAGACTTTGAAGGTGACCCCAGACCGACAGCCACCCTCACCTACAGTGGGATGTGTGACAGGTGGTAGGACTGGCCCTCTGGCCTGGGTGAGCCCCTCTCCAGGCTTGGGGCGGGGAGGAGGGTGCGGGGTTGGGGGGACCCGGCACTGTGGGACCAGCTCTTTGTTTGTTGTGGGTGGGAGGCCTGGCCGGCTACCCCAGGACACACTTCTACAGACACCCAGCCATAGCCCCTCCCCGGGGGGGTGGTCCCTGTGACCCTGGGCAGAGCAGGACAGTCCCGGCCTCTCACCTGCCTGCAGAGATGCCAGGGGCAGCAGCAGGGTCAGCAGCAGGGGCAGACCCATGGCCTTGCCCTCCTCCCGGGATGAGAAGACAAGCAGAGCCTTCAAGGCCAGAGGGGAGGCCTGTGGAGGGGCCGCCTGCGGGGAGTCTCAGCACCAGGAGAGCGAGGACCAGGCTCCTTCGGAGGACTGAGGAGGGTAGGGGCCTTCCCCAAGCCCGCTCACCCCTGCTGTGACTGGAACTTCCTTTATCAATCTGGCGTCTTTTCCTATATTGCAGAAGGGCCTCTCTGTGGTCAGTGCAAAGGGAACAATGATCTAGGGCTCCCTGCCCCGCTCTGCACACTGAGGGGCTGGTCCTGACCTGGGCCAGCTGGGGCCTCTCCTCTCTCCCTCAGCTCCCTGCCTCTGCCACCCGCTTGGCATCTCCTTAGGAGTCAGTCTGTGTCTCTGTGTGTCTCTCTCTCCTTTTCTCTGCTTCTCTGAGTGTCTCTCTCCTCCCAGGGAAAGGGGTGACAGCAGGACCAGTTCAGGCTCCTTCAGGGAGAGGTCCACGGCCCTGAGTCCCTGCCCAGCTACAGCCCCTTAGAGAGGAGGAGGAGGGAGATGCTGGTGGTCAAGCCTCAGCCCCCAGCCCAGGCACCAGGGGCACCCAGCATGCTGGTGGTCTCTCTCTCTGCAGGTGGGGGACACTGCAGTGCCCCTCTTCATCCCCAGGCAGAACCAAGGCCCACCAGGCCCCTCCCGCCCTGCTCTGCTCCCTGTGTGCAGTCTCACACCCTCCCTGAGGTGAGGTGAGGGTGGGTGCAGGTTCCCACCTACCCAGAGGGTGGGCCTTCTGGAGGCCACGCCTCCACCCAGAGATGTAGGACTGGATCTGCAGGGCCCTCTGTCCTCACACTCTACAAGGAGGACACCGGGGCTCCGACACGCCCTGCCCCACATCCAGGACTCTGAGGTGGCGGGTCCAGGACTTGAACTCCAGTCTTGCTGAGCCCACAGAGCCTTCTGCTCCTTCTGGATGCTTCCTGCTGGCTGCACCACAGAATCTCTGGGCCTCACCCTGTGAGTGCAGAGCCCTGCGGGGTGAGCCCGGAGACTGTATTTAATAACGCTTCTCGGGGGTTCCATCTGCAGCTGTGCAACCCTGGCTCATCCAGAGCCTTCCCTGGACAGAGGGGATGAAGGTCAGAGCAGTCATGAGGCATCCAGCTGACAGTCCCTGGGACCCTCTCTGATGGAGGCCCTGCCCGCCTGTGACTGGTGGTGAGCGGGGTGAGAGATTGGGGGCTGGGAACTTTGGTGGCCCCCCAGGGCTGGCTGGGATGGAGGCTCTGCTCACCCACTCTCCAGGATGACGTTGGCATTGGTTCACAGAATGGACCATGGGGGTGGGAGGACATGATTTGAACTTCCTTTTTCCTTTTCTCAGTTTTTTTCCCAATCCTAATAGATGTTTTCCACAGTTCTCTCATGGCCAGCCAGGTAGTCCTGGCTTTCTCTATGTGCCTGCACTTATAGGCCTCAGAGGACAGATTCTGCACTTTCATGGAACCCTCTTATCTGAGTCAAGCCCTAAACCTGCGTTTTCTCATTTTCAGCTTTATAACATTCTGTGGTGATGTATCCTTATGTTAATTTTCCCAGGAAGAAACTGAGGCCCAGAGCCTTAATGTCATGGAGAGTCCCAAACTCTCCCATTCCTGTTGGGGGAAGGGAGGATGAACTCCTGTCACCAATTCAGCCCAAGCATCTTTCAAAGTTCACAGGGAGGTGACCTCACTTACTCTGGTTCCCTCCAGGTCTGGATTTGGACCGCACTCAGGTCTGTCTGCCTCGTGAGCTTGGCGCTTACCCAAGATTGCCCCTCCCCCACCAACCACCCCCGTTAACCTCCCTCACTTCCCCTTCCTTCCACAGCCCATCCTGGGGGGTCATTCATTGTGCTTCATTCAGCTGGCCACTTCTCAGGGTCTGGGGAAACAAAGGCAGGAGGGATGTGAGTGTGGCCCCTGAGGTGAGGCAGGACACATGAGGCAAAGAAAGAGCACAGGGAAGGGGGAGGGCGAAGGGCAAGGTCTTGGTCTCTGCTCTTTCCCATGGGCTGTCCACGGGCCTCTGTTGACATCAGCACTCTGTTTACTTCCTCTTGCTTTGTAGGCAGGGAGGGGCCCAGAGAAGGCTTCTCCTGCCCTGGTTGGGTGCAGGCGTGCAGTGAGCCCTCCAGGAACTAGAGTCCAGCTGGGAAGGGAAGACTCTCAGCTTGCTTCACTATGTGAGGCAAGTAGAGGGAGACCCAGGCCCCACAAAGTTGAAACAGGCAGGGATGACATCTCCCACTTCTTGTGTGTCGGGTGCTTTGCATTCGTGTTGGCCATGTTTTCTTATTTGCTGTATTCTTGATGCTCTGACATCTGGGGCCTCACTGACCGGGGAGAGACTGTCCCTCCCAGGGCTGCCAGTTCTTAGAAGAGCAATGGATGTGCCCAGGAGCTCACCTGTCATATGCAAACCAGCCAGTCCAGAGCCCACACTCCCCACCACCTCCTCCATCTGGCTCTTATGCTCCAGGAGGCCCATGTTCTTCTGCCATATTCATCCCAGGGCCAGGTACCAGGCAACTAGGGACAGCCCCTAATCCCCAGAGCCCGCAGACATTATTCATACCAGCTGATCCTAAACCTGCCTGCTCTCCCTTGCCTTGTCTTTCTCACAGAACCTACAACAAAGGCTCCTGCCCATGTTTCCCCCTCCCTCCCTCTGCCTCCTGACTGACCCTGGTGCCTCCCTACATGGCCCTGCGTGGAGTGCTGGGCATCTTGTTTTTATGGTTTTGTGAACATAAACTGCTTCCTTCATAACAGTCATTTGCATGTGTGTCTTACCATACCTGATTAAAACACATCCAGGTTATGTTTTAAAATAGCTCTTAACTCTCCCAGCAGCCCCAGGAGGTAAGCAGGGTCTATTTTGATCCTCATTTTTATGCAGGAAGAAACTCAGGTCCCGAGTGAGATGATGAGATTTAACTGAGGTCACATCACATGTCAATGTCCACTGTGGCGTTGGGTCTGAGCCCAGAGCCCGTGCTCCCTACCACTTCCCCATGCAGTGACGAAGGTCAGCAGCCCTCTGGCCCCGTTAACAGCCAACGCTTCCCTTTTCTGTGTTGTCTTCCTTCTGCACAGGGAGAAGCTTGAGGACTGATTGGGACACTGGCTCACGGGGTCCTTGTCACGTGGCACAGTGAGTGGGGCAGTCAGCGCTGACTGAATGTTTATGGAAGAAGGAGAGATCTTTAAAGGATAGGTATCTGTGTGATGATCCATGTAGCTTTCCAGGCCGTGTGCAGGGTCCTCTGTGTTACCTCATCCTGTCCTCACTGGGACCCTCCAAGGGAGGTACTGTTACTACCCCCACTTTACAGATGAGAAACCCAAGGCTCAGGGAAGGGAAGTCATCCGTCCCACAGTCAACTCCAGAGGCTGCGTCTGTAGTTCCTGCTTCTGTCATATTCACAAGTTTCATCTTTGTGGGACCGAGACGTCCTCTCTTGTCAGCCTCCTTTTCACGCCACCAGGATGCATTTCAGCTCCTGGTCAATCTGACAAATGCTGATTGCGCTTCTAGGAGATGAGAGCAGAGGGCTGAGAACTGGGGATCAAAGGCTGACCCCTGACCTTGCTGAGCTCCCAGGCTGGGAGAAGTGAAGGATACTCAGAAGAATGGGACCAAGAGATCATTGTCTGCACTTCCCCTCAGAGCAGTGTGCTGGTAAGTGTTCACCAAACCATCTCTAGAAAAGGAGTCCTGATTTATAGGCTTTTCCAATTTCCATGTGTCAAGTTAACTATTGTATGGACCGACTGTTTGTGTGCCCCCCTCACTCCAAATCCGTATGTTGAAGCCCTAACTCCCAGTGTGGCTGTATGTGAAGATGAGTCCCTAAGGAAATGCTTAAGGTTGAATGAGGTCATGAGGAGGGGGCCCTGGCCCAATAGGAGTAATGTCCTCATGAGAAGTGACCCCAGAGTGCCCCCTCTGCCTCCTCCACAAGTCTACACTCAGAGGCCATTGTGAACACAGGGCAAGAAGGCGGCCGCCTACAAGCCAAGGGAAAGAGGCCTTAGAGTAAAACCTACCTTGTCAGCACCTGGATCTTGGGCTTCCCACCCTCCAGAACTGAGAAATAAATTTCTGTTTTTTAGCCACCCTGTCTGTGCTATTTTGGTCTGACAGCCTGAGCAGATAATACGACTACCAATGTGAAATCACTGAATGTGAGTCAGGAGGAAATGTACAGCATGTGTCATTGTACAGCCTTCCCACCGTGAGAATACAATAGCACAGTAACCTAGAGAGCATACGTAGTAGTGAAATATGGTGAAAGAAGTAGGAAATGATGAGCTTCCCTCATTTTTAATATAATTTAATTGTAAGTTTATATTATTTTATTTTTTCTTGATTTTTTTTTGTAGTGTAAAATATACATAACATAAAATTTACCATTTTAACCATTTAAGTGTACAGTTCACTGGCATTAAGTACACTCACACTGTTGTACACATATTATTTAATTTTTAATAATGGCTGTGTTTAACAACTGGCTTGCAACATTCCCCCAAATTTAACAGTCAGCTCCAGCACATCCTGTCTGTGGGGTCTCCCCAGCGATCCTCAGGTTGCTTGGCAAATTTAGGATAAAAAGCCACAAAATTATCTTATTTATGTGTATTTCACAGAATTCAAATTTATGATGAATTATGATTGATATAAAAATCCTCCTTTTTCTTTCTCTTTCCCCTCACTCCCTCCCCTTCCTCCCTCCCTCCCTCCCTCTCTCTCTCTCTCTCTCTCTCGCTCTTTGTAATATCTTTTTAGTAATCTCTCACTCTGAAAGGCTGATAATTTGCTTGCAAGTCCTGAATTGACAAATGGATCTCAGTTAAGGTCCTGAACACTGGATACAGTTCATCACAGCCCACAAAACTTCACGTCATTGCATGTCACTGGTCCCTGGTATTTATCTGTTTTTGGTTTAAGACATTAGAAATTTATTGTCACAATTCTGGAGGCCAGAATCCACCATCACGATGTCATCAGGGTCATATGCCCTTTGAAGCCTCTCAGAGAGGACGCTGCCCTGCCTTTTCCAGCTGCGGTGCTCCTGGCAATCCTCAGCATCCCTTGGCTTGTAGACGATCGCTTCAATCTCTACCTCCCTTGTCTATTTTTTAGTGTTACTATTGGGCTTCATTACATTCCTGATTCACAAAACTGGACCAATGACTCTAGAGTGATCCACTGAAGGACAAAGCAAAATTGTGATGAAAAGAGTTAACGCTGAAATGAACACAAGCATGTGAGGGCAGATGAGACCCCAGGGGAGCAGGGAGGGAGTTTGTATCTGCAGAGATGAGTGAGTGAGGGTGGCGACACCAAGGACCGAAGGAGAGAAAGGCATCTCCAAAATCCGGGGATGATATCTGAAAACTGGGAGTGGCCCACACCCCCAGTGCTTGCCCCTGGGACACAATCTGTCATGGGACTTTATTAAACTGTGATCTCTGTAGAAAATTAATTAGGTACAAACAAAAAGCAATGTTCCTCAGTACAAATTGGTGAATTTTGTTTCTAAAAGTGAAGAGGGTGGGACTTCTCTGGTGGCACAGTGGTTAAGAATCCGCCTGCCAATGCAGGGGACACGGGTTTGATCCCTGGTCCAGGAAGATCCCACATGTCGCGGAGCAACTAAGCCCGTGTGCCACAACTACTGAGCCCACATGCTGCAACTACTGAAGCCCACACACCTAGAGCCGGTGCTCCGCAACAAGAGAAGCCACCACAATGAGAAACCTGTGCACTTTAAGGAAGAGTAGCCCCCGCTCGCTGCAACTAGAGAAAAGCTTGCGCGCAGCAACGGAAGACCCAATGCGGCCAAAAAAAAAAAAGGTGGAGAAGGTACCAAACCTCGAGGCATTACTCAGCTGTGCTTCCTGTAGCCTAACAGGATAAAGCCCTCCTGTTGGGCCTCTGATGATAGGGCTGCCACAATGTGCCGGACGTCTCCCCTTTTCCCTCCCGCGCCTACCCTGTGTGCTTGTCACCCCTGCCCTTACCCGGGGGGTTGATGGACTATTGCCCCGTTATGCTCAGACAATGGGAGCAGCAGAAGGGTCCTGATCGAGGGGGTGTCTCCTGGCCCCTCCTGGGTGTGGCCCCCAGGGTGTGGTCAGGTTCACTGCGGGCTGGTCACCTTCCTTGTGGACCATAGGCTTGTCCCTACCAGTCATGGGTCCCTGGTCCAAGCACAACCAGAGGCCCACATGACTTAGGTCAAAATATTTGAGCCTGCTCATAATCTGCTTAGTGAGAGATGTGCTGTATCTCTGCCTTTCGAAGTAGATCATCTTAATACAAAACTGAGAAATGTGTCTTTGTACCAGTGAAAGTTAGCAAAACAGAAACAACTGTATTTAATTATTATTGCATGAGCCTGCACTTTCTGTTAATGCGTTGGTGATATTTGCAAGACTTTTAAATTAAAGACATACGGAATTCTTAAATTATTACATATTTATTTTGTGAAATTTATTTTTTTCCTTCTCCCAGTAAAATCACTATGTATGTTGTTACAATCAATACTTCACATAATTTGTTTTCCATTGACAGTAATGCCAAATTAGACAACATTTCTTGAATCATTGTAGTTCGGAGGTGGTTTTGTTTTATTCATTTCTGTTTGGAACAACTAAGCCCATGCACCACAACTACTGAGCCTGTGCTCTAGAGCCCGCGAGCCACAACTACTGAGCCCACGTGCCACAACTACTGAAGCCCACATGCCTAGAGCCCGTGTTCCGCAACAATGAGAAGCCCGCGCAATGCAACTAAGAGTAGCCCCTGCTTGCCGCAACTAGAGAAAGCCCGTGCACAACAACGAAGACCCAACGTAGCCAAAAAATAAATTAATTAATTAAAATATTTATTTATTTATTTGGCGGCACCAGGTCTTAGTTGTGGCATGTGGGATCTAGTTCCCTGACCAGGGATCGAACCCTGGTCCCCTGCACTGGGAGCTCGGAGTCTTAACTACTGGACCACCAGGGAAGTCCCTCACTCGTGTGTTTATGTTCAAGGCTTTCCAGAGCCTGGGGCCAGGGTAGGATCCCTCTTGCCTGAATGAAGCAGCCTTCTCCCGACAGCACACACTCTCCCCCTCCCCTCCCCCTCCCCAGGACTGCAGGTATAAAAGCAGACTTGCTGGACTGGCCTGAGGCCACCACCCTGTCTCTTAGCATGCTTCTATACCCTGCCCACCCCTTCCTATCTAAGCATTACTTTCTTCAGCTCTCTTCCAACTGCCTTCATCTGAGAGAGCCACCTGTTTCCAGCCAAGACCCACCTGCTTCATATCCGAGTCTGAATTCACTGTTGGCAAATGTGTGGTAGATAGGGAGACATGATCAGCAGATTTTTTTTTTAAATATATTTATTTATTTATATTTTTGGCTGTGTTGGGTCTTCGTTGCTGCACACGGGCCTTCTCCAGTTGCAGCGAGCGGGGGCTACTCTTCATTGTGGTGCGTGGGCTTCTCATTGTGGTGACTTCTCCTGTTGCGGAGCATGGGCTCTAGGTGCGTGGGCTTCAGCAGTTGTGGCTCGTGGGCTCTAGAGCGCAGGCTCAGTAGTTGTGGCCCACGGGCTTAGTTGCTCCACGGCATGTGGGATCTTCCCGGACCAGGGCTCGAACTTTTGTCCCCTGCATTGGCAGGCGGACTCTTAACCACTGCACCACCAGGGAGGCCCTGATCAGCAGATTTTTGTCCTAATTTTTGCTGAAAAACCCCCGCTGCACGATAGCAGAGCCGCAATGTAGACAGGAAGGAAAGGGGTCTACAGTCAACTAAAGAAATGGCAACTGTATTTCTTTTTTTTTTTTTTTTTGCGGTACGCTGGCCTCTCGCTGCTGCGGCCCCTCCCGACAGGCTCTGGACGCGCAGGCTCAGCGGCCATAGGCTCACAGGCCTAGCCGCTCCGCGGCATGTGGGATTTTCCCGGACCAGGGCACGAACCCGTGTCCCCTGCCTCGGCAGGCGGACTCCCAGCCACTGCGCCACCAGGGAAGCCCTGTATTTCTTTGTTTTTCTTTTTGCGGTACGCGGGCCTCTCACTGTTCTGGCCTCTCCCGTTGCGGAGCACAGGCTCTGGACGCGCAGGCTCAGCGACCATGGCTCACGGGCCCAGCCGCTCCGCGGCATGTGGGATCTTCCCGGAACGAGGCATGAACCCATGTGCCCTGCATCGGCAGGCGGCCTTTCAACCACTGCGCCACCAGGGAAGCCTGCAACTGTATTTCTTCATTCTTGGATCTGAAGTGTACCGGGTAAAGTAAATCCTTAGGACTGTGTAACAAACAGCCCAAAATGCCAGTGGTTGAGCACAATGAAAGTTCCGTCCTGGATCCTATAACATTCCAGTGTGGATGTTCCTGGTCAAAGGCTTCCTGGGCATCTCTCCTTCCATCAGTGATTCTGGGACCCAGGCTCCTTCTGTCTCACAGCTTCACCTCCTCTGGTTCCTTAGGGTCCTCTCCATTCACCTGGCAAATGGGAGACAGAGCTTGGAGGATTGCACAAGAGGGTTTTACAGCACTTCTTGTGGAGGTTACATACTTCACTTCCTTTTACACTTCATCGGCCAGAAATCAATTGTCTGACCCACCCTCGTCTGTATGAGAGGCTAGGAAATGTGTTTAGATGTGGGAACAGGATTAGGGTGAGGCAAGCAAGGCACTCATCTCAGACTGAAGGTTTCAGGGGATGCCAAAAAAACTCAGTAGGTTTTGAGTGTCTTGTTGATGTTTGCTTCCATTAAAGCCAGGAAGGTAAAATTATAATAAATTCTGGTTTGGGTGTAAATAAAGTCTTTAAACTTAAAATAGTGTTGTGAGTTTTAATAGACCTCCTTTTCAATGTTTCAATATTTTTTCCAACTCTTTAGTATTCTGTTAAAAATTATCCATTAAAAATACATGAAAGCATGTACCTAGGGGTCCACATTTCTGTGTGTCTGGTAGGAAAGGTATCTAGGTCTTGAGGAACACGTAAGAGTCTCTGCCAAATCCCCACACTTTATTCTCATCCTTTGCATATTTTATTCTTCATCTTTGTTCTTTAATAATGAATGCCTTTAAGCAGGACACTTTCCTCTGCATACATGCTCATTGTGTCCAAGGTTTTGGTGATGTGTTTTCCTTCTTATCGCTTCCTAAGGGGTTTGTTATTTCTCTTTTAATTTCTTTTTGATCCAAGAGTTATTTAAGAGTGCATCTTTTCATTTCCCAGTATATGTAGTTAAGATTTTTGGGTCCCATTAAAAGAAATCAGCCTTATTGAGCTATGAGTCACATACCATACGGTTCACTCATTTGTTTTTTATTTATTTCAACAAATTTTTTGTCATTCAACAAGTGTGCCTGCTGTCTTTATTTTTCTTAATTAATTTTTATTGGAGTGTAGTTGATTTACAATGTTGTGTTAGTTTCAGGTGTACAGCAAAGTGAATCAGTTATACATATACATATATCCACTCTTTTTTAGAATCTATTCCCATGTAGGTCATTACAGAGTATTGAGTAGAGTTCCCTGTGTAGTAGGTCTTTATTAGTTAGCTATTTTATATATAGTAGTGTCAGTTCACTCACTTCAAGTGTATAATTCTATGGTTTTGGTATACATTATTAATTTTTAAAACTTCTGGTAAAATATACATAACACAACATTTTCTATTTTAGCCTTTTTTTTAGTGGCATTACTTACACTCACAATGTTGTACAACCATCACCACTGTCTATCTGCAAAACTTTTCCATTATCCCAGACAAAAACTTCTTTCTTTTGCATGTAGATATCCAATTCTCCCAGCACCATTTACTGAAGGAAACTTGTGTAGTTTTTTAATGGTTGCTCCAGGGATTATAATATACGTACTTAATTTTTCAGTTCAGTTAAAATTAATATTTTACCACTTCAAGTGACATGAAGAAAACTTACAACCATAGAGTTCTCTTTACTCTTCACTTTATGTTGTAATTATCATATGTATTAAACTTATAATCATGGAAAATCTCACCAGTAATGTTATAATTTTTGCTTTTGATAGTCATATATATTTTAAAGAATTTAAGAGGAGAAAATAACCTCTTCTATTCACCTAAATAATTATCATTTCTGTTGCTCATCCTGCATCCCTGAAGTTCCAAGTTTCCCTGCGGTATCGTTTCTCTTCCCTGTGAAGAACTTCCTTTAGAATCTCTTTTAGAGCAGGTTTGCTGGCCGTGAGTCCATTCAGTTTTCCTTCATTTGAGAATATCTATTTCGTCTTCATAACTGAAGGATGCTTTTGCTGGATGTAGAATCTGGGTTGACAGCGCTTTTCGTTCAGCACTTTAAACATGTAGTTCGGCTGTCTTCTTGTCCTCCAGGCTTTCTGATGAGAAATCTGCATTTGTTTGAATTATTGTCCCCTGTGTGTAATGCTTTGTGATTCTCCGGCAGCTCTCAAGATTTCTCTCTTTATCTTTAGCTTTCAGTGGTTTGATTATGCTGCGTCTGGAGATGGTTTTGAGTTTATCCTGTCTGGAGTTCACTGAGCTTCTTAAATCTTTAAATTGATCTCTTTCAAGTATTTGAGAAGTTTGCAGCCATTGTTTGTTCAAATATTGTTTTCTGCATTGATCTCTATCTCCTCTTCTTCCGGAATTCCGATGACACATACGTTAGACCTTTTTATTTTGTCCCCTGGGTCTCTAAGGCTCTGTTCATTTTTATAAATCTGATTTTTCCTGGCTGTTCAAGTTGGATAGTTTCTTTTGATCTGTTTTTAAGTTTACTGACTCTTTCCTCTGTCATCTCAATTCTGAACTCTTCCAATTAGCTTTTTGTTTCAGCAAGATCATGTCTGTCAGTTTTGAAGTTTTCACTTGGCTCTTTCTTATGGGTTATATTTTCTGCTAAGATGTTTGTCTTTCCATCCACTTCAAGACTGTTCACCTTTATTTCGTGGAACAAGGTTGTCATCGCCGTGTCAAAGTCTTTGGCTAACAATTCCTACATTTGTGTCATCTCGAGGTGTGCGTCTTTTGCCTTACGGGTTGTTGAGATTTTTCTGTCTCCTTCTATCTCAAGTAATTTTGGATTACATCCTGGACATTTTAACTATTGCTCTGTGAGATGCTGGGTCCTATTACAATCTTCGGAGAGTGTTGATTTCTCTGTTTTGGCAGCAAGTTGGGCTGACTAACTTCAGCCCAAAGTCCCAACATGCCTTCTGTGGGCTGTGATTCCAAAGACATTTCCATTTTCAAAAATTTGGCTGTGGAGTTTGGATCTTTCCTCTGTGTGCATCCCACCCCCTTCCTCTCCTTCTCCCCCTGCCCCTCCACTGCCCATGGGCCACCCTGGGACCGAGTGGGGATCTACAGCACAGTTTAGTTCTCGAAGCCTTTAGTATGATTTTAGGATCAGTTCCATGTGTGCGTATCTTGGACATGGGCTCCATATGCAGCTGATGCAATTCCTCTTTCAAGCTTCTTCCTCTTAAAGATAGAAGGCCGAGGTTTTAGCTTCCTCACCACTTCTTGCACGCACTTCTGGTAACTGCATCTGCCTTTAGGGGAAGCAGTGAGAGGGAGGGGAGAGAAAAAAGCAAGGGGGGTGCCTCCCAGGCTCTTTCAACAACAAGGGCTCTCTTTCCTAGTTTCTGTGGTCAGGGAGAAGGATGTTTTCCTCTCTCCTAGTTTCTGTCTGGGCGAGCATGGCTGCCGCTAGAGCTGGGTTACCACTACTGCCATGAGAGTGCATCTTTGGGTCTTACCTCAGGGCAGAGCTGGGTAGGATTACAAAATAAAACCAGGGTTCTCCTTCTACTCTCTCTGTAGTCATCCTCTGATCAGAGAAGGAGGGTTTTTGTTGGAGCTTTTTCTTCCTGTGCCTGCTCTGCAGTTCTGGGATTCAGGATGCTCTGAGTCTGAGCTGAGAGATATGGGAGGAAACTAAACCAAACCAAACCATAAACTTACTGCCATACCTTCCATGAGTTTTGATTTCTCTCTCCAATCTGTCCACTATTCCTTACTTTTCAGGGTCTTCCAATTGTTGCTTCATGTATATTTACTCATCTTAACCAGACCTGGGACTCCTACCTTGATATTTTCTTTCTTTTTTTTTTTAACACCTTTATTGGAGTATAATTGCTTTACTACCTTGATATTTTCAGTCCCACAAATTAGACATCATTGGTACTGTTTTATAAGCTCAGTATTACTTTTTTTTTGTATTTTATTTTATTTTTTAAATTAAATTTAATTTTTTTAATACAGGTATTTTTTTTATACCACCGCCACTCCCCCCCCCCATTTTCCCCCCTTGGTATCCATACATTTGTTCTCTACATCTGTGTATCTATTTCTGCCTTGCAAACTGGTTCATCTGTACCATTTTTCTAGATTCCACATATATGCATTAATATGATATTTGTTTTTCCCTTTCTGACTTACTTCACTCTGTATGACAGTCTCTAGGTCCATTCACGTCTCTACAAATGACCCAATTTCGTTCCTTTTTATGGCTGACTAATATTCCATTGTATATGTGTACCACATCTTCTTTATCCATTCTTCTGTCAATGGGCATTTAGGTTGCTTCTATGACCTGGCTATTGTAAATAGTGCTGCAATGAACATTGGGGTGCATGTGTCTTTTTGAATTATGTTTTTCTCTGGGTATATGCCCAGTAGTGGGATTGCTGGGTCATATGGTAGTTCTATTTTTAGTTCTTTAAGGAACCTCCATACTGTTCTCCATAGTGGGTGTATCAAATTACATTCCCACCAACAGTGCAAGAGGGTTCCCTTCTCTCCACACCCTCTCCAGCATTTGTTGTTTGTAGATTTTCTGATGATGCCCATTCTAACTGGTGTGAGGTGATACCTCATTGTAGTTTTGATTTGCAGTTCTCTAATGATTAGTGATGTTGAGCAGCTCTTCATGTGCCTCTTGGCCATCAATGGAACAGGATAGAAAGCCCATAGATAAACCCACGAACCTATGGTCAACTAATCTATGACAAAGTTGGCAAGGATACACAAGGGAGAAAAGACAGTCTCTTCAATAAGTGGTGCTGGGAAAACTGGACAGCTACATGTAAAAGAATGAAATTAGAACACTCCCGAACACCATACACAAAAATAAACTCAAAATGGATTAAAGACATAAATGTAAGACCAGACACTATAAAACTCTCAGAGGGAAACATAGGAAGAACACTCTTTGACATAAATCACAGCAAGATCTTTTTTGACCCACCTCCTAGAGTAATGGAAATAAAAATAAACAAATGGGACCTAATGAAACTTAAAAGTTTTTGCACAGCAAAGGAAACTATAAACAGGATGAAAAGACAACCCTCAGAATGGGAGAAAATATTTGCAAATGAATCAACAGAAAAAGGATTAATCTCCAAAATATATAAACAGTTCATGCAGCTCAATATTAAAAAAACAAACAACCCAATCAAAAACTGGGCAGAAGACCTAAATAGACATTTCTCCAAAGCTCTGTATTACTTCTGATTTACCTACATCCTTGCTTCTTTTTTCTCACCATTCCCTTTTGCACCTCAGACCTTACTTCTTTCTGTTACTTTTATTTTGTCTGGAAATGTGTTTATTTTGCTAGTGTTCTTGAAAATAATTTATCTGTGTAAATAATTTTAGGTTGACTTTTTTTTCTTAACAGTTTAGAGATAACACTGCACTTTCTTTTGGGTTCCAGTGAGGAGGTAGCTGGCTCATTCTGTAGATACTGATTTTTCATTTTGCCTGCTATTAACATCTCCTCTTTGTCTTTGGTATTTTACAGTTAGACTAGAATGTTTATAATTGTGGACTTCTTTTTATTTATTATGCTCGCTTGGTGAATTTATTGGGCTTCCTGAAAGTTCATTGTCTTGTCAAATAGTGCTTATTTCCTATTTTCTCTAATCTCTCATTCTGAAGTCGTATTATTAGACACAGCAGAATTAAAAAAAATTTTATTGGAGTATAGTTGATTTACAATGTTGTGTTAGTTTCAGGTGTACAGGAAAGTGAGTCAGTTATACATATACATATATCCACTCTTCTTTAGATTCTTTTCCCATATAGGCCATTACAGAGTATTGAGTAGTGTTCCCTGTGCTATACAGCAGTTAGACACATCAGACTTTTTTACTCTTTTACGTTTGACTTTTTTTTTTTTTTTTTTTTTTTTTTGCGGTACGCGGACCTCTCACTGTTGTGGCCTCTCCCGTTACGGAGCAAAGGCTCCGGACGCGCAGGCTCAGCGGCCATGGCTCACGGGCCCAGCCGCTCCGCGGCATGTGGGATCTTCCCGGACCGGGGCACGAACCCGTGTCCCCTGCATCGGCAGGCGGACTCTCAACCACTGCGCCACCAGGGAAGCCCCGTTTGACTTTTTTTTCCTTCATATTTTCCCTCCCTGTGCATCCATGCTGCATTCTGACAATGTCTTTGGACCTATCTTAAGCCAACCCACAAATTTTATCTCCAGCTGTATTTAATTTGCTGTTTCATGTACCCATTGACTCTTTTATTTCAATTTTTATATTTTACATTTGTAGAGTTTCTCTTTGTGTTTTCTTCCCCCAAATCTGCCTGGTCAGTTTTACATTCTCTTGTTTCATCATCCTTCCAGTATCTTCTTTTATTTCTTTAAACCTATTGATTTATGAGCGATACCATCTGATACTAATAGCAGCAGTCTTTGAAGACCTAACTTTGCAGTTGTTTCTGTAGTTCTTTTGCTCATGATCACTTGTTTTGTTGTGTTTTTAAATTGATATTTCATCTTACTTGGAACTTAATCTGTGGGAATTCTTTGAGACCTAGGTGTAAGTGCCTTCCTCCAGAGGGGATCTGTGTTTACATCACTGGGTGCAGGTATACTACCTAGCGAGGGTCACTTTAAATGAAAATTTCAGCTTTGTATTTTTTAAGGCTCACAGGCATTGTGAATTCGGGCCTAAATCCTTGAGAGTGTGGGTGAGGGTTAGGGATGCTCTGAGGGAAGATATTTTTCATGCTTTTCTCTAAGGCTGTGGCTGAAGAATCAATCTCTACTACCTCCCCCTTCATGGCAGTTCTTTTTCTTCTGGCTCACTGTCAGAGGGTCAGTGATTTAGGGGTCCTGGCTTTATGCAGAGGTCTCGTCTGATCTCCATCCTGCTCTGGCCCAGGCTTTGCCTCTTGTCACCAGAGATTTGGAGGCTGGCTAAAGCCCAGGCTTTAGCTTTGGGCCCCTGGGGACTGGATGATTGATGCAAGGTATCTTCCAGGATACATTCATTTGCAACTTGCCTCTTATTCTTGCAATATTGTGATTGATAAGAAGTATATATATTTGGTCATTTGGATGACCAAAACATATTTCTCATATATATGTGGTTTTCCTCCACAGTTCCTGACTCACAGCTCCCAAAACCCTTGGAAATTCCTGAGCCATGAGAGCAATAGGAGCATCTTTTGTTATAATATTTGGTCTCTTATCCTCAGTTCTTGAAATTGTTTCAGAGCCATAAAGGTGAAATGGGCATCTTGTTATTCATAACAAGCCCCTTTTCACCACAGCTGGGTTTATATTAATGCGGTGACTTTTAGAAAGCACCACAGGATGGGGGCTGGTTGCCAGAGGAACGAACCATGACCTTACCCCCTGATTTCTGTGGCGAGCAGAGGGGTTGGAGGTTGAATTAATCACCAACAACCAAAATTTAACCATACCTATGTAATGAATGCTCCATAAAACCCCAAAAGGCTGGGGCTTGTAGGGCTTCTGGGTTGGTGAACATGTGGAGGTGGATGGGAGAGTGCTCCAAGAGAGCATGGGAGATACCTGCCCTTTCCCCTACCTTGCCCTAGCATCTTCTCCATCTGGCCATTCCTGAGTTATATATCTTTTTGTAATAAACTGGTGATCCAGGAAGCAAAATGTTTCTGAGTTCTGTGAGCCGATCTAGCAAATTAATCAAACCTGAGGACGTTGGCGCCTCTGATCTATAGCTGATGGGTCAGGAGCCCAGGTGACAACCTGAACTTGTGATTGGCATCTGAAGTGGTGGTATGGTGGGAGGAGTAGTGTTGCAGGACTGAGTCCTTACCCTGTGGAATCTGACCCTGTCTCGAAGTAGATAGTGTCAGAATTGAGTTATTCTCAGCTGGTGTCTGAACATTGCCTGGTGTGTGGGGAAAACCCTCACACCACACTCATTGGAATTGGGGTCAGAACCGTTTTTAACTTTACACCATGATTTTGAGAGGTTTATCCAGTGTTGATAGATGAACTGGAGTTCATTCATTTTAAATGCTGTTAAATATTTCAGTGTGAATATTTACCATGATCCACTTATTCATTCTCCTATTGATGGACATTTACGTTATCCTCAGTCTTTGACTATTGTAAATAATGCTGTAATAAACACTTCTTTCCATGTTTCTTTGGGTACGTGTGCAAGAGTTTCTCTAGTGTATATACCTGACAGTGGAATTCCTGGGTCACAGAGTATGTGCACTTCGAAATTTTGGAGATTATATTTAATTGTTCTCCAAGCAGTACCAAGACACGCTCCCACCACTGTTCACTTTGCCTCCAACATTTAAATTTTTACCAATCTGATGTGGGTGAAAATGACGATTTTCACTGACATGTCCTTGATTGCTAGAGAGAAGAGCACGTCTCATGTTTCGCCCATTTTGGTTTTCTCTTCTGTGAACTGCCTCTTTGTATTGATCTTGTGAATATTGGAGACCAGGAGTAATCATTAGTTAGATCCATTACACCTGTAACCTGCGCTCACTGCTCAAGCTCACTTTAACTGCTGCTGCAGAAGGTTTGCGTGTCTTCCAAGATTCATGCAGCCTAAATAATAAAGATATTTGCCCAAGTTGTTTTTTTAGTAACTTGGAGTCAGCTGTGTCCAGTTCGAGCTTGAGCCAGATGAGACTAAGACTACTGACCCTCAACTGGGCATGCGTGAGTATCCACTCAGGGACCTTTAGATGCCAGAGGGCCCAAAACTCCACCATCAGAGCATGGTAACACCATCATTTTCCGAACATGTGTCCCATGAAGAAGCCACAGCTTAGTTGCACCTGTGAAGAAGGACAATTGCCTCACTTTTTCTTTTCTCCGATCACCTTATTACCTTTCCCTGTGCCCTCCATGCCTCAGCTTTATCCCATCAATATCCTGTGCCCCTCCCCTTCCGGGAGACAGATTTGAGATCCATTCTCTCCTCTCCTGGCTTGGCCGCCTCGTGAATACAGTTTTTCTCTGCTGCAAACTTCGGCGTCTCAGTGTTTGGCCTGCTGCCTGTCCAGCGAATGAGCCAGGTTTGGTAACATAGTTTCCTATTTCTAAATTGGTTTGCCATTCATTAGATATTTGAAATTTGAATTCTTTGTCAATCGTATATGTTACAAACGTCCTTTTTCTGTCAGTGGCTTGTTATTTCCCTTTACTTTTGAACTATAGAAATTTAAATCTGATCTCAGATTCATCAAACCCTTTGTGTCTTTTTAAGAAATCCTGTCCTACTCTTTTTTAAAAATTCATTTATTTATTTATTATTTTTGGCTGCGTTGGGTCTTCGTTGCTGCACGCGGGCTTTCTCTAGTTGTGGCGAGTGGGGGCTACTCTTTGTTGCGGTGCGAGGGCTTCTCATTGTGGTGGCTTCTCTTGTTGCGGAGCACGGGCTCTAGGCACGTGGGCTTCAGTAGTTGTAGCTCACGGGCTCTAGAGCGCAGGCTCAGTAGTTGCGGCGCACGGGCTTAGTTGCTCCGCGGCATGTGGGATCTTCCCGGACCAGGGCTTGAACCTGTGTCCCCTGAATTGGCAGGTGGATTCTTAACCACTGTGCCACCAGGGAAGCCCCTGTCCTACTCTTAAGGTCATAAAGACAGCCTCCTGTATTTTATGTTAAAAACTACAAGTTTGCTTTTCATATTTAAGTTTTTCATCCAGTTAGAACTGTTTTTTGTGTAAGGTGTAAAGTTGGAATTTAAGTATTTCCAGATGGATAGCCACTTGTCCTTGCCATCCTTCCCCACTGAATTATAATGCCATCTCTCTAATATATAAAGTTTCCATTCCTAGGCTCTCTTCTCATTGCTCTATTTGTGCCAAAGCCACATTTTCTTAATTTCAATAACTTTTTAATTAGTATCAGTATGTGAGACCTGGTACGTGAAACCCTCATCTAATTTTGGTTCTTCAAAATCTCATTTAGTCTAGGTGTTTTTCTCGTCCATTTGCATTTTAGAATCTGTTTGCCGATTTCCATGACAAAACCTTTTGGGATTTTTATTGGAATGGTATGCATTCATGGACTAATTTGAGGAGAATTGACATATTTATGATATTAAGTCTCCATCCATGACCATGGTGTAAAATTAAATAAATTTCAATAGTTATACAAATTTTTCAAGGTCTTACATATCTTTTGTTAGATTTATTCATTTATTCCGTATTAGCATATTGCTTGTTTTGTTAGATAACTGTACTTTAATTAAGTCAGGTCGATTGCGGTATGATTTACATACAGCAGAATTTATCTTTTTTTAGGTGTTACAGCTCAACGAGCTTTTAAAAGGTATAAGGTTCTGTAGCCACCATCACAATCAAGACACAGTATTCCACTACCCCGAGTTCCTTCATGTCCCTTTATAGTCAATCCTTTCCTCCCATTTCTAGCCTTTGGCAATCACTGCTCTGAATTCTGTCCCTATACTTTTGCTTTTTCCAGAACGTCATATAAATGGAATCATACAGTATGTAGCCTTAGTTTGGCTTCTTTCACTTAGCAAAATATTTTCGAGGTTTGTCCACATCATTATGTGTATTGGTAGTTGATTCCTTTTTACTGCTGAGTCGTATTCATTGTATGGAATGTACCATGACTTGTTGACCCACTCACCCGTTGATCAGTTGATGGACAATTTCTTCCCTCCGTTTTGGATGGTTATGAATAAAGTTGCTATGAATGCTGGTGTACAGATTTGCATGAGAACACGTTTTCATTTCCTGGGGTAAATACCTAGCAGTGGGATTGTTGGGTCATATGGTAATATGTATTTACATTTATAAGAAATTGTCAAAATGTTTTTCAAACTGGTTATGCCATTCTTCATCCCCATCAGTGAAGTGTGAGAGTTTTACTTTCTCTGCATCCTCACCAATTCTTGGTATTGTAGTGGTATCTCACTGTGGTTTTCTTCTGCATTTTCCTAATAAATAATAATTTTGAACTTCGTTTCATGTGATTGTCATCTGTGTCTCTTCTTTGATGAAATATCTGTTCAAATCTTTTTCCAATTTTTAAAACTTGGGATTTTTGTTATTGAGAAGCCTTTACATGTTGCGTTGCAAGTTCTTTATCAGATGTGTGTTTTACAAGTGTTTTCTCCAGTCTGTAGGTGATCTTTTTATTTTCTTAATAATATCTTTTGAAAAGCAGAAGTTAATTTTGATAAAGTCCAGTTTGTCCATGTTTTTTCTTTTATGGATCATGGTTTTGGTGTTGAATCTAAGAAATCTTTGCCTAACTCAAGGTCACAAAGATTTTCTATTTTTCCCTCTAAAAGTTTAATAGTCTAAGTTTTTACATTGTCTATAATCTATCTTAAGTTTTTAAAATATATAATGGAAACTATGGGTCAAGGTTCATTTTTATTTTTTTGCACGTGGATACCCAATTGTTTTAGCATCACTTGTTAAAAAGATTATTCTTAACTTATTTAATTACCTTGGCTCCTTTATGGAAAATCAACTGAATATACAGTCCCTTGGTGTCTGTGAAGGGGATTGGTTCCAGAACCCTCTGTGAATACAAAACTCCCAGGATGCTCAAGTCCCTTATATAAAATGGCATAGTATTTTCATATAAGCTACACAACCTTCTCATACAATTTAATTTTTAATTATCTTTTATTGAAACATAACTGACTTACAATATTAGTTTCAGGTGTACTGCATAATGGTTTGACATTTGCATACATTATGAAATGATTACCATATGTCTAGTAACCATTTATCTCCGTGCAAAATTATTACAATATTATTGACATATTCCTTATGCTGTATATTACATGCCCATGACTTATTTATTTTGTAAGTGGAGGTTTGTACCTCTTAATCCCCTTCACCTATTTTGCCCCCCCTCCCAACCTTCTCTTCTCTGGTAACCACCAATTTGTTTTTTGTATCGATGAGTCTTTCATTTTGTTGTTTTTTAGATTCCACATATAAGTGAGTTCATACGGTATTAGTCTTTCTCTGTCTGACCTATTTCACTTAGCATAATACCCTCTTCATACATCCATATTGCCAAAAATGGCAAGATTTTATTTTGTTATGGCAGAGTAACATTCCATTGTCTAAATATACCACATCTTCTTTATTCATTCATCTATTGATGGGCACTTAGGTTGCTTCCATCTCTTGGCTACTGTAAGTAATGCTGCAGAGAATATGGGGGTGCAGATATTGTTTCCAATTAGTGTTTTTGTGTTCCTCAGGTAAATACCCGGAAGTGAAATTGCTGTATCATATCCAGTTCTATTTTTAATATTTTGAGGAACCTCCACACTGTTTCTCGCAGTGGCTGCACCAATTTACATTCTCACCAACAGTGCACAAGAGTTCCCTTTTCTCCATGTCCTCCCCAACACTTTTTTTTTGTCTTCTTGATGACAGCCATTCTGGCAGATATGACGTGTTATTTCATTGTGGTTTTGATTTGCATTTCCCTGATTATTAGTGATGGTAAGCATTTTTTCATGTGTCTGGAGGCCATCTGTAGGTCTTTTTTGGAAAAATGTTTATTCAGGTCTCCTGCCCATAAAAAAATTTTTTTTAATTGGGTTGTTTGATTTTTTGATGTTGAGTTGCATGAGTTCTTTGTGTATTTGGATATTAACCCCTTATTAGATGTATCATTTGCAATTATCTTCTCCCCATTCAGTAGGAGATCTTTTTGTTTTATTGATAGTTTCCTTCACTGTTGAAAAGCTTTTTAGTTCAATGTAGTCCCATTTGTTTATTTTTGCTTTTGTTTCCTTTGCCTGAGGAGACAGATCCAAAAAAAAAATATATTGCTAAGACTGATGTCAAAGAGTCTAATGTCTGTGTTTTCTTCTAGAAGTTTTATGGTTTCAGGTCTTTCATTTAAGTCTGTAATCCACTTTGTGTTTATTTTTGTATATGGTGTGAGAAAGTAGTCCAGTTTGATTCTTTAGCACGTTGCTGACCAGTTTTCCCATTACCATTTATTGCAAAGGCTGTCTTTTCCCCATTATATAGTCTTACCTCCTTTGTTATAGATTTATTGCCCATATAAGTGTGGGTTCATTTTGATCTCTATTCTCTTCCATTGATCTAGGTATCTGTTTTTGTGCCAGTACCATACTGTTTTGGGTACTGTAGCTTTATATTACAGTTTGAAACCAGGAAGTGTGATACCTCCAGCTTTGTTCTTACTCAAGATTGCTTTGGCTATTCGAGGGGTGTCGTGTTTCCATACAAATTTTAAAGTTATTTGTTCTAGTTTTGTGAAAAGTGTCCTGGGTATTTTGATAGGGATTGCACTGAATCTGTAGATTGCCTTGGGTAGTATGGTCATTTTAACAATATATTCTTCCATTCCGTGAGCACAGTGTATCTTTATATTTGTTTGTGTCATCTTAAATTTCTCTTAGAGTTTTAAGAGTACAAGTCTTTTACCTCTTTAGTTAAATTTATTCCTAGGTACATTATTCTTTTTAATGCAATTGTAAATGGGATTGTTTTAATATATTTTTCTGTTAGTTCATTTTTAGTATATAGAAATGCTATATTTCTTTATATTAATTTGGTATACTGCACTTCACTGAATTCATTTATTCTAGTAGGTTTTTTTGCTATCATCTTTGGGATTTTCTATATGTAGTATCATATCATCTGAAAACAGTGACAGTTTTACTATTTTCTTTCCAATTTGGATTTTTTGTTTTTCTCTACTGGCTCCTGTGGCCAGGATTTCCAATATATTGGGTTGGCCAAAAAGTCCGCTTGGGTTTTTGTAACATCTAATGGAAAAATCTGAACGAACTTTTTGGCCAACCCAATACTATGTTGAAAAAAATTGGTAAGAGTGGGCATACTTGTTGTTTCTGATCTTAGAGGAAATGCATTTAGCTTTTCACCACCGAGTGAAAAAATTGGCTGTAGGTTTGTCATATATGTCCTTTAATATGTTGAGGTATATTCCCTCTGTAACTCACTCTGGAGACTTTTTATCATACATGAATGTTGAATATTGTCAAAAGGTTTTCCTGCATCTATTGAGGTGAGCATATGATTTTTATTCTTCAATTTGTTAATGTGGTATTACGCATTGATTTGTTGATATTGAATCATCCTTATATCCCTGGAATAAATCCCACTTGATTTTTGTGTATGATCCTTTTAATGTATCATTGTGTTTGGTTTGCTAATATTTTGATGACTTTGCATCTATGTTCATCAGGGATATTGCTCTGGAATTTTCTTTTTTGTGGTTCATTTGTCTGGTTTTGGTATCAGGGTGATGCTGGGCTTCTAGAATGAGTTCAGAAGCATTTCTTCCTCTCCAATTTTTGGGAATAATTTGAGAAAGATAGGTTTAACTCTTCCTAAATGTTTGTCAGAATCCACTTATGAAGCCATCTAGTCCTGAACTTGTGTTTGTTGGGAGAGTGTTTTTGCTTTTATTACTTATTCAATTTTATTACTGGTAATCTATTCATGTTTTCTATTTCTTCCTGATTTACTTTCTAGGAATTTATCCATTTCCTCTAGGTAGTCCATTTTATTGACATAAGTTGTTCATAGTAATCTCTTTTATGGTGTCGGTTGTAACTTCTCTTCTATTTATGATTTTATTTATTTGGGCCCTCTTTTTTCCTTAAGGAGACTGGCTAATGTCTTATCAATTTTTTGTCTTTTCAAAAAACTAGCTCTTTTTGGTTCTTTTTTATTTTTTTAAAGTCTCAATTTCATCTACTTCTGCTCTGATCTTTATTTCTTTTATTCTACTAACTTTGAGTTTTCATGTTCTTCTTTTTTTAGTTCCTTTAGGTGTAAGGTTAAATTGTTTATTTGAGCTTTTTCTTGTTTTCTGAGGTAGGCTTGTATTGCTATAAACTTCCCTCTTAGATGTGCTTTTGCTGTGTCCTGTGTATTTTGGATTGCTGTGTTTCCATTTTTATTTGTCTCCAGGTATTTTGTGATTACTCTTTGATATCATCAGTGACCTACTGTTTTGTAACCTATTGTTTACCCTCCACGTGTTTGTTTTTTGTAGTTTTTTTCTTATAGTTGATTTCTAGTTTCATACCCTTGTGTTCGGAAAAGATGCTTGATATGATTTCAATCTTCTTAAATTTATTGAGACTTCTTTTGTGAGGTGTGAGGTGATATTGTGGTTTTTATTGCACTTCTCTGATTAGCTACGTTGAGCATCTTTTCATGTTCCTATTGGCCAGTGTATACCTTCTTTGGAGATATGTCTGTTCAGGTCTTCTGACCATTATTTAACAAACAACCTTCTTGCCAGGTTGCTTGTTTTTATGATACTGAGTTGTATGAGCTGTTGATATATTTTAGATATTAACCCCTTATCAGTCATGCCATTTGCAAATATTTTCCCCCATTCAGTAAGCTATTTTTGTTGATGGTGGTTTACTTTAGTGTGCAAAAACTTTTAAATTTAATTAGTCCCATTTGTTTATTTTTGTTTTTGTTTCCTTTGCCTCAGGAGACTGATCCAAAAAATATTGCTACAATTTATGTCAAAAAGTGTCCTACCGGGGCTTCCCTGGTGGCACAGTGGTTGAGAGTCTGCCTGCCGATGCAGGGGACACGGGTTTGTGCCCCAGTCCGGGAAGATCCCACATGCCGCGGAGCGGCTGGGCCCGTGAGCCATGGCTGCTAAGCCTGCGCGTCCGGAGCCTGTGCTCCGCAACGGGAGAGGCCACAGCAGTGAGAGGCCCGCGTACCGCAAAAAAAAAAAAAAAAAAGTGTCCTACCTATGTTTTCTTCTGGGAGTTTTATAGTTTCAGGTCTTACATACAGGTCTTTAGTCCATTTTGAGTTTATTTTTGTAAATGGTATGATAAATTGTTCTAGTTTTATTCTTTTGCGTGCAGCTGTCCAGTTTTCCCAGTAAAATTATTGAACAGACTGTCTTCTCTCCATTGTATATTCTTGCCTCCTTTGTCACAGATTAGTTGACCATAATTGCGTGGGTTTACTTATGAGCTCTCTATTCTGTTCCATTGATCAATGTGTATGTTTTTGGGCCAGTACCATGCTGTTTTGACTACTTTAGCTTTGAAGTATAGTCTGAAGTCAGAGGGTGTAATACATCCAGCTTTCTTCTTTTTCTTCAAGATTGCTTTAGCAATTTGGGGTCTTTTGTGGTTCCATATAAATTTTAGGATTCTTTTTTCTAGTTCTGTGGAAAATGTCATGGGTATTTTGATAGGGATTGCATTAAATCTGTAGATTTCCTTGCTATTATGGACATATTAACAATATTCTTCCAGTATATGAACATGGGATATCTTCCCATTTCTTTGTATCACCTTCTGTATCCTTTATCTGTGTTTTATAGTTTTCAGAGTGTAGGTCTTTCACCTCCTTGGTTAATTTTATTCCACCTATTCTTTTTGATGTGATTTTAAACAGACTTGTTTTCTTGCTTTCTCTTTCTCATAGTTCATTATCAGTGTATAGGAAAGCAACAGATTTCTGAATATTAATCTTGTGTTCCACAACATTATTGAATTTATTTATTAGTTCTAATAGTTTTTTGGAGACTTTAGGGTTTTCTATATATAGTATCATGTCATATGCAAATAAGTGACAGTTTTATTTCTTCCCTTACAATTTGGATGCCTTTAAAAAAAATATTTTTAATTGAAGTATAGTTGAATTGCAGTGTTGTGTTAATTACTGCTGTATAGCAAAGTGACTCAGTTATACATATATATACATTCTTTTTCATGTTTTTTCCATTATGGTTTATCAGAGGATAGTGAATATAGTTCCCTGTGCTATACGGTAGGACCTTGTTTACCCATTCTATATATACCAGTTTGCATCTGCTAATTCCAAACTGCCAATCCAACCCTTTCCTACCCCTTGGCAACCACCAGTCTATTCTCTATGTCCCTGATTCTATTTCTGTTTCATAAATAGGTTCATTTGTGTCATATTTTAGATTCCACATATAAGTGATATCATATGGTATTTGTCTTTCTCTTTCTGACTTACTTCACTTACTATGATAATCTCTAGTTGTGGATGCCTTTTCTTTTTCTTGTCTGATTACTATGGCTAGGATTTCCAACATTATGTTAAATATAAGTGGCAAGTGTGGGCATCCTCCTCTTTTCTTAATTTTAAAAGAAAAGCTTTCAGCTTTTTACCACTGAGTAGGATATTAGCTGTAGTTTTCTCATAAATGGCTTTTATTATGTTGAGATATGTTCCCTCTATACCAACTTTGAGAGATTTTATATGAATGGATGTTGAATTTTGTCAAATTTTTTTCTTCATCTATTGAGATGGTCATGTAATTTTTATCCTTCCCTTTTTTTTTTTTAAATAGTGTAATGTATCACATTGATTTTTTGTAGGTATTGAGCCACCCTTGCATCACTGGCATAAATCTCACTTGATCATGGTGTATCCTTTTTATATATCGTTGAATTTGGCTTGCTAATATTTTGTTGAGGATTTTTGCACCTATATCAATCAGAGATATTGTCCTGTAATTTTCTTTTGTAGTGTCTTTTTCTGATTTTGGTATCAGGGAAATAGTGGCCTCCTAGAATGAATTTGGGAGTGTTCCCTCCTCTTCAATTTTTGGGAACAGTTTGAGAAGGATAAGAATTAGCTCTTCTTTATATGTCTGGTAGAATTTCCCTGTGAAGCTGTCTGGTTCTGGACTTTTGTTTGATGGGATTTTTTTTTTAATTACAAACTCAATTTCACTACAAACTCAGTTTCATTACTAGTGATTGTTCTGTTCAGATTGTCTATTTCTTCCTGATTCAGTCTTGGGAGGTTGTATGTTTCTAGAAATTTGTCCATTTCTTCTAGGTTGTCCAATTTGTGGGCATATAACTGTTCATAGTATTCACTTACGATTTTTTTTTTGTATCTCTGTGATATTGGTTGTTATTTCTCCTCTTTCATTTCTTATTTTGTTTATTAGGTCCTCTCTTTTTCTTGATGAGCCTGGGTAAAGGCTTATCAATTCTGTTTGTCTTTCAAAAAAAAACACCTCTTGGTTTCATCTTTTCTTTTCTTTTTTTTTTGGTCTCTATTTCCTCTCTGGTCTTCATTTCCTTCTTTCTGCTGACTTTGGGCTATGTTTGTTCTTATTATAATTCCTTTGGATGGTAAGTTAGGTTGTTTGAGAGTTTGCTTGTTTCTTTTTTTCTTTTTTTTTTTTTTTGCGGTACACGGGCCTCTCACTGTTGTGGCTTTCTCCCGTTGCGGAGCACAGGCTCCGGACGCACAGGCTCAGCAGCCATGGCTCACAGGCCCAGCCGCTCTGCGGCATATGGGATCTTCCCGGACCAGGGCACGAACCTGTGTCCCCTGCATCGGCAGGCGGACTCTCAACCACTGCGCCACCAGGGAAGCCCCTGCTTGTTTCCTGAGGTAGGCCTGCAAAGCTATAAACTTTCTTTTTAGAACTGCTTTTGCTGCAACCCATAGATTATGGAAAGTTGTATTTCCCTTTTCATTTGTCTGGAGGTATTTTCTGGTTTCCCCTTTGATTTCTTCATCAACCCATTTTTTTGTTTTGTTTTGTTTTGTGGCATGTTGGTTAGTCTCCATGTGTTTGTGCTTTTCCCATTTTTCTTCCTGTAGTTGTTTTCTAGTTTCATACCTTTGTGGTTGGAAAAAATGCTGGATGTAATTTTTATCCTCTTAAATTTGTTGACCCTTTTTTGTGGCCTAGAGTGTGATCTACCCTGGAGAATGTTTCATGTGCACTTGAAAAGAATGTGTATTCTGCTATTTGGGGATGGAATGTCCTATAGATATTTATGAAGTCTAACTGGTGTAAGGTGTCATTTAAGACCATCGTTTCCTTATTGATTTTTCTGTTTGGACAGAATGTCCATTGATGTGAGGTGTTAAAGTCTCCTACTATTATTGTATTTTCAATATCTCCCCTTATGTTTGTTAATATTTGCATTATATAATTAGGTGCTCTTGTATTATGTGGATATATGTTAATGAGTGTTATATTCTCTTGTATTGATCCCTTTATCACTATATAATGCCCTTCTTTGTCTTTTGTTATAGACTTTGTTTTAAAATTTATTTTGTCTGAGTATTGCTACCCTACCTTCATGTCATTTCCATTTGCTTGAAATACACTTTTTCCATTCCCTCACTCTCAGTCTGTGTGTTTTCAGCTCTGAAGTGTGTCTCTTGTAAAGAGCATATAGATGAGTCTTTTTAAATCTAATCAGCCACTCTGTCTTTTTATTGGAGCATTTAGTCCATTGATATTTAAAGTGATTTTTGATATGTATGTACTTATCGCCATTTGTTACTTGTTTTCTGGTTGTTTTTGTAGTTCTTCTCTGTTCTTCTTTTCGTTTCTTCCCCCTTTGGTTTGGTTTTCTTTAGTGGTGTGGTTGTGTTACTTTCTCTCTAGTTTTATATATCTATTGTAGATTTTTGACTTGTGGTTACTGCAGGGTTCATATATGTTGACCTATAACTATATTTACTTGTTTTAAACTGGTAGTCATTTAAGTTCAAATGAATTCTAAAAGATCTACATTTTAAAAATCCCCCCACCCACATTTTGTTTTTGATGTCATATTTTATATCTTCATGTTTAGCTCTTTACTGTTTATTGTAATTATAGTTGATTTTACAATGTTTTTTCCTTTAATCTTTGTACTAGCTTATGTAAGTGATTGATCCTCAGCCTTTACTATATATTTGCCTTTACTAGCTAGATTTTTCCATTTTTATAGATACTTCTTGTTATAGTCTTTTCTTTTCCACTTAGAGAAGATCCTTTAACATTTCTTTTAGGGTAGGTTTACTATCAATGAACTTTTATAGTTTTTTGCTGTCTGAAACGTTTTTTAAAATCTCTCCTTCAATTCTAAATGATAATCTTTCTGTATAGATATCCTAGTTAGCAGGTTTTTTCCTTTCAGCACTTTAAATATATCATGCTACTTCCTTCTAGCCTGCAAAATGTCTGCAGAAAAATCAGCTGATAGCCTTATAGGGATTCCTTGTATTTTAGTCTTTGTTTTTCCTGTTGCTGCCTTTAGAGTTCTCTCTTTAATTTTGCCATTTTAATTATGATATATCTTGGTATGGGTCTGTTTGGGTTCATCTTGTTTGGGACCGTTTGTTCTTCCTGTACCTTGTTCTCTATTTCCTTCTTCAAATTTGGGAAGTTTTCAGCCATAATTTCATCAAATATATTTTTGACCTCTTTCTCTCTTCTCCTTCTGGGAGCCCTATAACGTGAATGTTGGTACACTTGTTGTTGTCCCATAGACTCTTTAACTGCTCTCATTTTAAAATTTTGTTTTCCTTTTTGCTGTTCTGATTGGGTGGTTTCCATTATTCTATCTTCCAGGTCACTGATGCATCCTTCTGTATCACCTAATATGTGTTAATTCCTTCTAGTGTGTTTTTCATTTCAATTATTCCTCAATTCTGACTGGTTCTTTTTTATATTTTCTAGTTCCTTGTTAAAATTCACACTGTTTTCATCTATTCTTTTCCCTAATTCAGTTAGCATTCTTATTAATAATGCTTTGAACTCTTTATCTGGTAAAGTGTTGCATTAGTTGTCTTTTCAGGGTTTCTCTCTCTCTCTTTTTTAATTGAAACAAATTCCTCTGTCTTATTTTGCTTAACTTTCTCTGTCTCTATGAACTTGCCTGAAACAGTTATCTATTGCAATCTTGAAGGAGTGTCCTTGTGTTGGAATATTCCTGTACAGTCTGCACGTACTCAGTGGCTTTGGTGGGAGAGCTGCATCTGACATGAGCACGAGTCACATTTTCACCAGGGTGTGCTTGCAACTATCACCTTGGTAGAAAGTGAGACTGAAGATAGAGGGGCTAGAGCCTGATCCAGATGTGAGCCAGGGCTTCTTTTCTGCTCATGGTCCAACACCACCCTATTAGGGGCAGGAGTGTGCCCCAAGTTGCTGGAGCAGAAGCCCTGAAGGTTGGTACGAGCTGGCCCTGTTCCCTCTAAGTGTGTGCTCTCTCTCCTCCCAGCACTAGCACCCTTGCCCAGAGTGTGGCAGCACCGGAACTAGAGGGCCTGGAGCAGGTGCTCAGAATGGATCTGGGCATGAGCTGTGGCAACCCTGGGCCCAGTCATAGTCCCAGACCGATTCTGATGTGCTGCCTCTGTAAGCCCCAGTCATGGCTGCCCTTGACCCATTCAGATGCTGTCCTGGTTCTGGGTTGGTTCTGCCTCTCACAACTGAGCACTCCCCTCGGCCACTGCAGCCTTCACTCTAGTGTGGAGCTGTACCATGTAGCAAGCAGGACTGGTGCAGACATTCACCTCAGGCTGGAGCCCACTCTGGGGTGGCCATGGGAAACTGGCTAGAGTCCCGTGTATTGATAGTCTCAATGTGCTTTCTCTGCCTTGTTTTGGGAGCAAGCAAGTGTGTATGCATTCTTCACAAGAGGAGTCTAAGTTTCGTACAGCCCTACAGCCCACCTGTAGTCACACTGATTTTCTAAGTAGCTAAGAAGACTTGTCTTCCCAGTGTTGGTCCCCAGGGCTGGGGTGCCCAGTATGTGGCTTGAACCATTCACTCCCCTGCGTGGATCCCCCTCCTCTTTTGTGTCCCCTCCCAGGGACACAGGTCCCGACCTGATAGCTTCTCTTCCCTTCCTACCCAATTCTGTGTGGATGATTCTTACAGCTTTGGTTATATAAGAGTCTTTCTGCCAGTCTCCAGTTAGTTTTTGGTGAGAATTTCTCCCCATGTAGATGCAGTGTTTGTGGAAGGTGAGTTCTGCATCCTACTCCACCATCTTGATATTAGTCTTCCCTTTTATGTTTACTAATGTTTGCTTTATGTATTTAGATGCTTCTGTGTTGGGTGCATATGTATGTACAACTGTTATATATTCTTGTTGGATTGATCCCTTTATCATGATGTAATATTATCTCTTGTTACAGTTTTTGTTCTAAAGTTTATTTTGCCTGATACAAGTATTGCTACCCTAGCTTTCTTTTTGTTTCCATTTGCATGGAATATCTTTTTCCATCCCCTTACTTTCAATCTGTTTGTGTCTTTAGATCTGAAGTGCGTCTCTTGTAGGTGACATATATAGGGGTCTTGGCTTTTATCCATTCAGCCACTCGTGATTAGAGCGTTTAGTACATTGACATTTAAAGTAAATGTTGATAGGTATGCACTTATTGCCATTTTGTTCATTGTTTTCTGGTTATTTTTGTAGTTCTTTTTTGTTCCTTTCTTCTTTTGCTCTCTTCCCTTGTGATTTTATGACTCTCTTTAGTGTTTATGTTTGGATTCCTTGATCTTTTTGTGTGTGTTATCTATTATTGATTTTTGTTTTGTGGTTACCTTGAGGTTCATATATAACAACATATGTATGTATGATTTATTTTAAATTGATCTCTTAAGTTTGAGTGTATTCTAACAATCCTGCATTTTATACTCCCCCCCTCAATGTTTAATACTGTTGACATCATATCTTACACATTTTGTATATCCCTTAACTACTTATTGTGGATATAAATGATTTTACTACTTCTGTCTTTAACCTTCCTTCTAGCTTTGTAAGTGGTTTACCTACTCCCTTTACTGTATGTTTGCCTTTACCAGTAAGATATTATAATTTTCATCTTTTTAATTGTGACTTTTTTCCTTTTTTTCTTTTTTGCTTAGAGAAATCCCTTGTTAACCTTGGTAAAGTTAGTTTCATGGTGCTGAACTCTTTTATCAATAGCTTTTGCTTGTCTGTAAGACTCTTATCTCTCCTTCAAATCTGAATGATAACCTTGCTGGGTAGAGTATTCTTGGTTGTAGAATTTTTCCTTTCATCCTTTTGAATGTATCCTGCCACTCCCTTCTGGCCTGCAAAGGTCAGCTGATGGCCTTATGAGAGTTCCCTTGTCTGTAACAAGCTGCTTTTCTCTTGCCAGTCTTTTTCTTTTTTTAAATAAATTTATTTATTTTATTTACTTATTTTTGGCTGCTTGGGTCTTCATTCCTGCATGTGGGCTTTCTCTAGTTGTGTTGAGCGGGGGCTACTCTTTTTTTTTTTTTTTTTTTTTTTGTGGTACGTGCTCTGCGGCATGTGGGATCCTCCCGGACCGGGGCACGAACCCGCGTCCCCTGCATCGGCAGGCGGACTCTCAACCACTGCGCCACCAGGGAAGCCCGGGGACTACTCTTCATTGTGGTATGCGGGCTTCTCATTGCGGTGGCTTCTCTTGTTGCAGAGCACGGGCTCTAGGTGCGTGGGCTTCAGCAGTTGTGGCTTGCGGGCTCTAGAGCACAGGCTCAGTAGTTGTGGTGCACAGGCTTAGTTGCTCCGCGGCACGTGGGATCTTCCCAGACCACGGTTCAGACCCATGTCTGCTGCACTGGCAGGCGGATTCTTAACCACTGCGCCACCAGGGAAGCCCCATCTTTTGCCATTCTTAAGATCCTCTCTTTAATTTTTGCCATTTTCATCGTAATGTGTCTCGGTGTGGACCTCTTTGGTCTTGTTTGGGACTCTGTGCTTCCTGGGCCTGGATGTCTGTTTCCTTTACCAGATTATGAAAGTTTTCAGCTATTATGTCTTCAAATAAGTTCTCTGCCCTGATCTCTCTCTCTTCTCCTGCGACCCTGTATAATGGGAATGGTAGTGTACTTGACATTGTCCTAGAGGTCTCTTAAACTGTCTTCATTTAAAATGTTTTTTTTCTGGGAATTCCCTGGCAGTCCAGTGTTAGGATTCCACACTTCCATTGCAGGGGGCATGGGTTCCATCCCTGGTCAGAGAACTAAGATCCTGCAAGCTTCAGAGAGAGAGAGAGGGAGAGAAAGAGAGAGAGAGAGAGTGTGTGAGAGTGAGTGAGTGAGTGAGAGAGAGAGAGAGAGAGAGAGAAAGAGGAAAAGAAAAGAAAGGTTTTTTCTTCCTTTTCTTTTTTGTTCATCTTGGGTGATTTCCACTACTCTGTCTTCTAGATTGCTGACTCATTCCTCTGTATCATCAAATCTATTGATTCCTTCTAGTGTATTCTTTATTTCAGTTATTGTATTCTTCAGCTCTGTTTGGTTCTTTTTTCTAAAATTTATTTTATTTTTGGCTGCATTGGGTCTTCATTTTTGCATGTGGGCTTTCTCTAGCTGTAGCGAGTAGGGGCTACTCTTCCTTGTGATGCATGGAGTTTTCATTGTGGTGGCTTCTCTTTTTGCGGAGCATGGGCTCTAGGTGCTCGGGCTTCAGTAGTTGTGGCTTACAGGCTCAGTAATTGTGGCTCACGAGCTCTAGAGCTCAGGCTCAGTAGTTGTGGTGCACGGGCTTAGTTGCTCCGCAGCATGTGGGATCTTCCCAGACCAGGGATCGAACCCATGTCCCTCACATTGCAAAGCGGATTCTTAACCACTGTGCCACCAGGGAAGCCCTGTTTGGTTCTTTATATTTTCTAACTCTTGTTGAAATTCTCATGGTGTTCATCCATTCTTCTCCCAAGTTCAGTAAACATCTTTATGATCATTACCATGAATGCTTTCAGGTAGATTGCTTATCTCCACTTCATTTAGTTCTTTTTCTAAGGTTAAGTCTTGTTCCTTCATTTGTAACACTTTATCTCCTCATTTTGCCCAATTCTCTGTGTTTATTTCTGTGTATTATGTAAGTCAGTTACCATTTCCAATCTTGGAGAAGTGGCCCTATGTAGGAGATGTTCTATGGGGCCCAGTAGGATGCTCCCCTCTGGTCACCAGAGCTGTATGCTCTAGGGGTGCCTCCTATGTGTGCGGCATGGGCACTCCCACTACAGCAGGACTGACTACTATGGGTGTGCCGGTAGGTGGGGTTGGCCCCTGGCCCAGTTGGCTACAAGGCCATGCCCTGTGTGGTGGCTGTGGGCCCACTGGAGGGTGGGGTAGACTTCCACTCTGGTTGGCTGTGCAGCCTGGGGTGGGGCATGAGGCTGCTGCTGGCCTATTCCCATTGGTGGGCAGGGCCTTGTCCCCAGCGCTACTAGGCTAGAGGGAGGATTCCAAAATGGTGCTTACCAGTGCAGGTGTTATCATGGTAGAATGAGCTCCAAAAATGGCTGTTGCCAGCATCTCTGTCCCCAGGGGGAGCCCAGTTGCCTTCTGCCTCTCTAGGCTGCTCTCCAATATCAGCAAGTGAGACCGACCCAGGTTCCTCTCAAGCTACTGCCTCTCTGCTGGGACTCAGAGTGTGTGAGGTTTTCCATTTGCCCTCTAATAGCCCTCTTGCTCTCCTGAACATAAGCCCCACTGGTTTTCAAAGCCAGATGTTCTGGGGTCTTGTCTTCCCAGTGCAGGACGTCTGGGATTGGGAAGCTTGATGTGGGGCTTGGACCTCTTACTCCTTGGAGAGAATCTCTAGGATTGTGATATTCCTCCTGTTTGTGGGTTGCCAACCCGGGGGAGTGGGTCCTGACTATACTGCGTTTCTGCCTCTCCCACCCATCTCATTGTGGTTCCTTCTTTGTCTAGTTGTGGGAAATCTTTTCTGCTAGTCTTCAGGTCATTCTCATAGATAGTGGCTCGGTAGGTACTTTTAATGTTGGTGTATTTGTGGGAAGAGGTGAGTTCAGGGTCTTCCTTCTTCACTGTCTTGGCCACCTCCCCCCATATACTTTTTTTTTTAAACATATTTATTGGAATATAATTGCTTTACAATGGTGTGTTAGTTTCTGCTGTATAACAAAGTGAATCAGCTATACATATACATATGTTCCCATATCTCTTCCCTCTTGCATCTCCCTCCCTCCCATCCTCCCTATCCCACCCCTCTAGGTGGTCACAAAGCACCGAGCTGATCTCCCTGTGCTATGCGGCTGCTTCCCACTAGCTATCGGTTTTACATTTGGTAGTGTATATATGTCCATGCCACTCTCTCACTTTGTCGCAGCTTACCCTTCCCCCTCCTCGTGTCCTCAAGTCCATTCTCTAGTAGGTCTGTGTCTTTATTCCCGTCCTGCCCCTAGGTTCTTCATGACCTTTTTTTTTTTTCAGATTCCATATATATGTGTTAGCATACGGTATTTGTTTTTCTCTTTCTGACTTACTTCACTCTGTATGACAGACTCTAGGTCCATCCACCTCACTACAAATAACTCAGTTTTGTTTCTTTTTATGGCTGAGTAATATTCCACTGTATATATGTGCCACATCTTTATCCATTCATCTGTTGATGGACACTTAGTTTGCTTCCATGTCCTGGCTATTGTAAATAGTGCTGCAATGAACATTTTGGTACATGACTCTTTTTGAATTTTGGTTTTCTCAGGGTATATGCCCAGTAGTGGGATTGCTGGGTTGTATGGTAGTTCTATTTCTAGTTTTTTAAGGAACAACATTAAACGCACCAACATGCTAATTATAGGGGTCCCAGAAGAAGAAGAGAAAAAGAAAGGGACTGAGAAAATATTTGAAGAGATTATAGTCAAAAACTTCCCTAATATGGGAAAGGAAATTGTTAATCAAGCCCAGGAAGCACAGAGAGTCCCATACAGGATAAATCCAAGGAGAAACACACCAAGACACATATTAATCAAGCTATCAAAAATTAAATACAAAGAAAAAAATATTAAAAGCAGCAAGGGAAAAATAACAAATAACATACAAGGGAATCCCCATAAGGTTAACAGCTGATCTTTCAGCAGAAACTCTGCAAGCCAGAAGGGAGTGGCAGGACATATTTAAAGTGATGAAAGGGAAAAACCTACAACCAAGATTACTCCACCCAGAAAGGATCTCATTCAGATTCGATGAAGAAATTAAAACCTTTACGGACAAGCAAAAGCTAAGAAAATTCAGCACCACCAAACCAGCTTTACAACAAATGCTAAAGGAACTTCTCTAGGCAGGAAACACAAGAGAAGGAGAAGACCTACAATAACAAACCCTCCTGTATACTTTAAATCATCTCTAGATTACTTATAAAACCTCATACAATGTAAATGCTATATAAATCGTTGCCGGCATGTAGCTAATTCAACTTTTGCTTTTTGAAATTTTCTGAAAAATTTTTTCCAAGTATCTTTGATCCACGGTTAGTTGAATCTGCAGATGCAGAGGGCCGACTGTATATGTGAGTGTGTGTGTGTGTGTGTATACACACACACGTGTGGGCCTGTATTTCCAGACTCTATTCTTTTCCATTGATCTACATCTATTCTTCACCCCTATACCTTACTGGCTTGATTACTTTAGCTTTATATAAGTTCTGAATTCAATAGTATGAGTCTCCAACTTTGTTCTTTTTCAAAATTGTTTTGGCTTTTCCAAGTACTTTTGTTTTTCCATATAAGTTTTAAAATCAGCTGGGCAGTTTCTACAATGCAGCCTGCTGGCATATCAATTAAGAATGCTTTGATGCTTTTGATCCATTTGGTAGAATTAATCTCGCAACGATGAGCCTTCTGATCTATAAACATGGTATATCTCTCCATTTACTTAGAACTTTGATTTCTCTTTTCGATGTTTTGCATATAGTTTCTGTCCCTTTCTAGGGTGCTGCCTGGGCTCTAAGGAGGCACTGACATGCCTGCACCTCGTTTGTTCTCAGGTATCTCAACTTAAGCTTTTATTGGCCCCTTGTCACCCCTTCCTTGGAACATGCTGCTGTCAGTCTTCCATCTCAGTGAATGGCATCTCCCCCTACTTAGTTGTTCAAGCTGGATAACTGGGCTTCACCACTGAGACCATCCTGATCCCATCTCCCCACAGCCAGAAACAACTCTGCCTCCAAAACACATTTTGAATCCATCCGCTTCTTTCCATCTACATTTTACCATCCTTGACTCAGACACCCCATCTCCCGCCTGGATTATGCAGTAGCTCCCTAATTGTTCTTACTTCTACTCTTGCTCCCTCTCTCTCATGCAAGTGTTCTCTACCCAGAACCAGACTGATGTTTTTATAATGTAAATCTGATCATCTTACTTCTCTGCTTAAAACCCAACAAGGGTGACTACTACCCTTACAATAAAACCCAAATCCCTTTTTATGGGCGTTGCCTACTGCTCTCACTCAACTTGTTTCATGACCTTCCTTCGGCCTTGCCAACACCAAGCTCTTTTTAACGTTGGAGGCTTTGTACATATCTTTTCCTGCCTGGAATGGTCTCCCCACAATCTTTGCCTAGAGAGCCCCCACTCATGTTCAGGTTTTATTTTAAATGCCATCTTGCAAATCAAAACCACGATGAGATACCACCTTACGCCTGTCCAAATGACTGTCACCAAAAAGACAACAAATAACAAGTGTTAAAGATGTGGGGAAAAGGGAACACTTGTGCACTGTTGGTAGAAATGTAAATCGGTGCAGCCACTGTGGAAACATTATGGAGGTTCCTCAAAAAATTAAAAAACTGCCATATGATATAGGAATTTTTTACTTCTCGGTATTTACCCAAAGAAAATAAAAACATTAATTTGAAAAAATATACCCACCCCAATGTTCACTGCAGCATTATTTACAGTAGCCAAGATCCGGAAGCAACCTAAATGCTCATCGATAGATGAATGGAGGGCTTCCCTGGTGGCGCAGTGGTTGAGAGTCCGCCTGCGATGCAGGGGACACAGGTTCGTGCCCCGGTCCGAGAGGATCCCACATGCCGCGGAGCGGCTGGGCCCGTGAGCCATGGCTGCTGAGCCTGCGCGTCCGGAGCCTGTGCTCCGCAACGGGAGAGGCCACAACAGTGAGAGGCCCGCGTACCGCAAAAAAAAAAAAAAAAAAAGATGAATGGATAAGGAAGATATGATATATATATATATATGTATATACAATGGAATATTAGCCATTTCAAAAAAAAATTTCTATTTGTGACAAAATGGGTGGATCTAGATGGTATTATGCTAAGTGAAATAAGTCAGAAAAAGTCAAATACTGTATGATCCCCTTTATATGGGGAATCTTAAAAAAAACAAAGAAAACAGATTCATAGATAGAGAACAAATGGGTGATTACCAGAAGGGGATGGTGGGGGCAAAATAGGTGAAGGGGATTAAGAGGTACAAACCTACAGTTATAAAATAAGTCATGGGATGTAATACACGGCGTAAGGAATAGGTTCAATAATATTGTAATAACTTTGGAGACAGATGGTTACTAGACTTAATCATGTTGATCATTTCATAATGTATGCAAATGTCTAATCACTATGCAGTACACCTGGAATTACCATAATATTGTTCCTCAACTATATTTCAATTTTTGTCCCTTAAAATTTACCACCTTAACCATTTTTATGTGTATTTTGCCGCAATAAAAAAAATTGGGGAAATAAAGGTCATCTCAGAGAGGCCTACTACTCCTCAGAGCACCCTGATCTTTTTCTTTTAAAGTCTGTAATGTCTGTTTATTTATTTTTATCCAAATAGCTTTCTGACCCACTTCATGGATGCTGAAATGAAGCTGTTTGAGGGCCCAGTTATGGAAATTCCAGGTGTCACTGCTCCCCCACCCCCACCAGGGTTTGAGTGGAACCTGAGGGTGAGAGCTCCCGCCCATGGCTGGGCCAACAGACCTAGCGTCCTGTGCTTTTTGTGTCCCCGTGCTGGCGAGGGAGGCAAGAGGCTCTCCTGGCCCCTCAACTCTGGCCCCTTCCAGCCCCCAGCACATTCTGCCCAGCCCTTCCTTCTGCGTCCTGCTGGCGGAGCCCTCAGACACCCCTGGGACCGATTTCTTCTCCCTAGGCCCCAGGTGCCTCCGTTCACCATTAAGGTCAGCCCCAGCTGGTTGGCGCCCCGACTGGGGGCGAGGCCGTGACGTTGCCCCACCTCTGCAGCCAACCCAGCAAGGGTGTGAGGCTCCCCAGACGCACAGGCGACCCGAGGTCACACACCCGGCGGGTGGTCATCGTGAGGCCTAGGGCCCCGCACTCCGTGTGGGCGCGCATCACGACTGGGCAGTGGCAGCCGAGAGTCCTAAGCCTAGAAAAGCCGACCGTCGCGGGCTACCGTGGGAGCAGGCGCTGGTCTGCGGAGGCCGGGCGGGGGCGCCGATGGGGAGCTTCAGGCCACGGGGACAGGCGGCGGGACCCGGGTGCGGCAGAGGGCTCCGGTGGGCTGGGAGTGGGGACTGTGTCAGGGTCGGGCCAGGGGGCGAGCCCGAGGGTGGGTGCGGGCTGGACGGCAGAAGGAGGGCTCCGGGGCCGCAGAGGGCCAGAAGACTGGGGGGGGCGCGTTCGCAGGGACCCCCTGCTGGACCCACTGTGGGGTGGGGAGGGAGAAGCAGCTGACTGAGGCTGGGGGGAGTCACGGGGAGGGAGGGTCATGAGGCTGGTCTGGGGAGTGTTGAGCTCGGTCCCGGGCTCCGGGGTGGGCTCCTGGGCCAGCTGCAGTGGGACCCTTTAGAGCGGGTGGGGGGCGGGCTGGTGGCGCCACGCCTCCCCTCCTCCCCACTAAAAACATCTCTGCCTCCCAGCTGCGTGACCTTGGGCTCTGTCAAATGGGCTTATAACACGCCGAAGTGGTAGGTGTTTTCAAAGTAGTGAATAAGATACTTCGTGCCAAGCTGCTTAGTACTTGGTCCTGGTTTACAGTCTCCACACTCCCCTCAGGCCTTACCTCCCCTTACGTGAGGAGCAAAGTGAGTCTCTTAGAGACTAAGTAAACCACTTGGGGGTCCCACAGCGGGGGAGTGGCCCCTGGGATTCCAAGCCCGGTCAGCTCAGAGCACAAGGCTTTTGAGGGATTCTGGCTGAGGGCGTGTCCTGGAGGCCTCGTGGAGCTGCTGGGGCTGGTTCAGTCCTGTCCCCTTGGGCCAGTTCTCTCCCTCTTGGGCCTCAGTTTCCCCATGTGTTGAATGAAGGAACAGCAGAGCATGATCTCCACGACTGGGTTCTGAGGGGGGGCCTGGATGTTGCTCTGGGGGACCGTGTGCAGCCACACCTCCAGGTGCAGGGCCACAGCTTGGCTCTCTCAGCTGGTCCCTTCACTGCTGCTGGTTCTGGTACTTGGGACTGGGCAGTGGGGGCCAGGCCAGCTGCGGAGACTTCCTGGGTCCCGAGGATTCTGGTTTCATGTAGTGCAGGACCAGGCTGGGCTGTGGCCTCCTGAGCTTGTGGAAGGTGGGCTCAGGCCCGGGGTTGGGGGTGGGGGGCGGGGGATGGAATGGGGCCTCTCCCCTGACGCTCTGATGGGCAAGTGGCCAGGCTGAGGGCCTGGGAGCCCTAGAGCTGCCCCCCCATCCCATGAATAGTCTCTTCCTAGGGAAGTGAGGCTTCCTCCAAGGCCTCCCCTGAGCCCCCTTGCCCACACACCCCTGTGCTTGGTCTTGATGTGGTCCCAAGGCTGCCTGACGCTGAGCTACCCCCTCCCTTACATCTCTTTACCTTCCTCGGGGACTTCTGCAGCCCCACCTCTCTCCCTTGAACCCCCAGCCCTGCAGGAACTACTGAGCTGCCCAGGCCAGTGCTGAGGGCTCCTCAGAAGATGACGATGCCCACGGGCTGAGGAAGGCAGGCCTGATGACCCTTAGCCACCCCCTCACCCTGTCTGGTTCACCCTCTCTCCTGCGTGGTATAGAGCTGGTGGCTTGATGGTGATGGGTTCTGAGAGCACCATGTCTGAACAATGCCTGCAATAGTAAGCTGGGTTTCTGGAAGATTCTGTGGTTGAACATAGCCTCTGGGCAGGCCCTCCCTGAGCCAGGCAGAAGGAATGGTTCCTGGGATAGCAGGTGGCACTGCCTGGGACTTTCCACATGCAGGACCAAGGAAGGGGCTGAGCGACAGCTGTCTCCCCCAACACCCCCCACCCCCCAGTGTTCATCCTGTTTGGGTGCTGCCTTAGCCTGGTTCCAGGCCCAGGCCTCCCCCTGTCACCAGAATCCATCACGTTCTGTGGAGCCTTGCAGCTTACAGAGCTCTCTCACCATGTTGTCTCATGTGGCAAAGGTGCGATGAGGCCCAGGCTGCTGGGCCTGTTTACAGGAGGGCTGCTCCCGGATGGAAAGACGAGTGGGCGGGGGAGCATGGGCTCAGTCCCTGTGTCTGAGCGGGCCTCTGCCTCCCCGTGACTGGCCAGTGGGGAGTAGTCCTGGTGCCCTAGTAACAGGAGAGGAGCCGGAGGAAGCCACTGTGGGCAGATCTGAGGTGGGTCCCCTGCCTCTGAATGTCCACTCTGTGGAGGGAGGGCATCAGGGCCCCACCCCCAGGCCATCTCAGGGAGCCCCTGTCCCAGGGACTTTTCTGGGTTGAAGCTCCAGAAGCCCTTGCTGCTGTCCTAGGACATAGTGGGATTTGAATATGGGCCATCCTGTCTGGGGGCCACCAGACCCCCAATCCTGTCTTCCCACTTGGCATCCCTCAGCAAGGTCTTCAGGGCCAGGAACACCCCTGTCTCTTGTCAGGCAGAGGAGAGATCCCCACGCTGAGGCACCCTCCCCCTCCGGGTCTAACCTGGCCCCTGCATCCCAGGGGGTTGAAACCCCTCTAACATCTTAACCACCCCCCGCCCTAAAGAAAAAAAGGCCCAGCCAAAGCCCAGGTCAGAAAAACCATTCTTGTTGGTTTAGTTATCAACCTCATCTGGGAGGGCTGGGGACTTGAAAACAGGAAACGACCCGGGATGGGGTTTTGTCACTTCACATACATACACGTGCGCCCACGCATGCACTCGTGCTGACCACATCCACAGCAAGTGGGCCCTGGAGGGGTATGTGTGGAGACACTTACTGGAAGCCTGAGAATAAAACAAGCTGTGCAAAGACAGTGGACCACCAGGACACACACCCAGCAGAAGGGGGTTCCAGGGGCCCAGGAGAGGAGAAAGGCATAGTGGACTTGGGGTCCCTCTCATCGAACTTCTAACGCCCCTCCATGGCTCTGCGCCCCAGACAGTCCGGGAGCGGGATGAGGTCGGTGCCGGCGTGGAGAGGCCCCTTTTCTGCTTGAGCGTAGAGTCGGTTCTCAACAGAGATGAAGCTGCTGCGAGTGGAGGCCAGCAGGGGTGCCCACGGGACGGGGCTCTGGCTGGGGAGCGGCGCCCACCTGGGTAGGGGCTGGGGTGGGAGGACCCGGTGCAGAGTTGCCGGGCTGAAGTAGCTGGTGTTGATGGTGGCATAGGGGATGTGGAGAGAGGTCAGGGAGGCTTGGCCGGCTGCCTGCAGGGGAGACGGGGAAGGAGGCTCAAGTGAGGCTCCACCTCGTGGCTCCCCACCTCCAGCCCCCTCCATTCCCCTCTCCAAAGCCATCCCCCGATCCTCACACTTGCTCTCCTCTGTGTCTGGGGGCTGCTGTGGCTGGGTGGCTGAAGCTTCATGACAGACCTGGGAGAGAGTTAGGAGGGTCAGAGGCAAAGCATGTGGCTGGCCCAGTGCCGTGGGGATTTGGATCAGCAGGGGCTGGGTCTCACCAGTGCCTTTGCCGACGCAGGAGGTAGAGGAGGTAGACGCAGCCAAAGAGAAGGACCCCCGAAACCCCCAAGATCCCAGCCAGGTCAGCTCGCAGCATGGTGGCTGGAGTAGGAGCAGGGAGCCCTGTGCACAGAGAGAGACACACCGGTTAGGTGCCTGGCACCCCCAAGTCCCTCCCTGTCCTCCCAGGGCCCCCTCTCCTCATCAGCCCCACCTTGGTCTGGGCTGAGGGAGATGTTCCCACAGGCCTCCTGGGAGCCCTCGGGGAAGGAAGTAAACTTGCAGCAGAAGGTGGTGTTGGGACTGGAGCTTCTCCCCTCGGACTCTTCCAAGGTGAGGGAGATGCTCTTTCTGGTTTCCCAGTGGGCCTGGCAGGCAGGGTTCCAGCGCTGGGTGCCGAACTTTGGGTGCAACACAGCCAGCGTGGTCCCTCCGGCACCATCGGGGCCCCCGTAGCTTATAGTCACCAGGGAGATAGAGCCAGATCCCAGGAATCCACAGCGGACAGTGAAGGACGGGGACTCGGTGGCCTCCATCTGAACCTGCACCCACACCTCAGGAGTCCCTGTGGGATATGGGCACAGGAGCTAGGACCCAGGCCTAGGTCTCTGCCCCATCCCCATGGCCTCTGCCTCTCTCTGGCCCCCACTCACCAGCAGTGATGCAGAGAGTCAGCAGCGCCAAGAGCAGGCCCAGGGCCCGGGGCCTGTCCATGGCTCCCCTCTGGCCCAGGCTCTGGGGGCTGCCGTGGTGGGGACAGCACCTGTGTTTCCGGTCTCATCGCAGGAAGTTTTTACGTGTGAGCGGGCCCTAGGAGCGCTGCTTGGTGCTCTCCGCAAACCTGCCCCACTTCCTTCTCTGTCTTCCTCAGGGTGGTGAATCCAGGGTCGAGGACCCCCTCCCTCAGGAGACTTAAAGTGACAGTGACAAGGTTTTCCCTGTCCCCAGGCTGTGCTTTAGTGTGAGCAGGCTGGTGGCTCAGGTTCCCTTCCCAGCCCTGCCTTAGGGTACCAACCCTGGGCAGGCTCTGGGGAAGGGCAGGAGGGGGAAGGGAAGAGACACCACAGAGGGACCTGAGATGTCCTTCCTGTGGGAGGGAGGGCCCCCCCTGGTTCCTCCTTAGGAAGAAGGCTCTGACACCCCCCTCACCCCCAGCTAAGGGGTAGGGAAGTGGTGGAACTTGGGAAGAGGAAGACCTGTACGCAGGAGAACCAGCAGGGGAGCTACCTAAGGGGCAGGCACAGCTTGACCAGTGGCTTGCCTACGGAACTCTGCCCCATCTGCAGCCTTCCTTCCCACAGCTGAGGGCAACTGGTTTCTAGCTGCGAAGGCCAAAGGCGCATAGCCACCTGTGACTCTTCACGCATCTCCAGCCCATCAGGAAATTCTGAAGGCTTCCCATCCTGACCACCTGACCTCTTCTTACCACTCCCACCTCTCGGACACAAGCCATCTTTCCCCGCAAAGTGTTGCTGTAAATTGCTTTCCTGTGTATGTGCGTTTACAGAATGAAAATTGACTAGCATGCTGCTGTAAGCAGTGACAAGTGATCAGAAGGCTTTGTGTCCTGTCTCATCCTGTGCTGAGCTTGCATCTGGAGTGAGAGTAGCTTGGTGAGCTCAAGCTTAGAGCCACGGGTCTGTGTTGAGGACTCCTGTCCAGGGTGTGTTGAGAACTGAAAGGTGGCTCCACCTCAGGGCTGTGGTCCCCTGAGGCCTGCCCTGCACACATGCCCCTGACTCAGCATCTCTTCTAATCCTGTGGTGTTAGCCAGTCAGCCTCTTAAGTAAACTCTACCACCCCATCCACACCTGAGAGGCTGGATAAGCAGGGCCTCCAGTCACTTCACTGCTCCCAGCCCAGGTAGCATTAATTCTCTCAACCCTTTGAACTTCTCTCAGGCTCGGTGTGCCAATCTCCAAACCTGACTCTGACCCACTCTCACCACTTCCTCCACTACTGTTCCTGACACAGGGGAGGCCTGTGCAAAACTCACCCACTTCAAGGAGGCCCAGCCCAGCGTTGGTGGCAAGCAGCTGGGCACGTGGGGCTGCCGACCTCAGTCTCCCTAGCCTGGAAGACCCTTATCTTCTCCCCAGTTTGCAAGGGTCAGATCAAATCCCACCCACGCCAGAAAGCTGAACTGAGTGAGCTTTTCCTTCTTGGACAACCATTGCACAGATAGTGGGCCCTAGGTGGTGGCTCTTTTATTAACCTCCACACAGTCCAAGTACACATAGAGGAGCTCAATACTGGGTGATCAATGGATGAATGAAAAGCCATGGCACGAAGTTAACTTACTCACAAAATTTTCCATTTTTTTTAGTCTTGTAAGCCACGTTGTCCCCAGTAAGTTCTCATTGTATAAGATTCAAAAAACACAGAGTAGAAAACATTACTGTTTTTCACCAGCCTGCCCATTCCCTTTTCCCTCCCCATTTTAATTTTCAATAAGGTTAAAATTATCAATCTTTTATTGTTTCTGGATTTTGTGTATTGCTTAGGAGGGCCAAATTATAAAAATAACTTTATAGTTTTCTTTTTATGCTTAACTCTCATGAGGGTTTATTTTTAGCCCATGAATAATTTTATTTGGAGGTGGTGTTATTTTACAATTTAGGTGGACAGCCAAATGCCTTCAAACTATTTGTTGAATAGTCACTTGCCATCTTTTAAATTTATTATTATTATTGATGTATAGTTGAGTTACTAGTTTCAGGTGTACAACACAGTGATTCAAATTTTTAAGTAGATTATACTCCACTTAAAATTATAAAATATTGGCTATATTCCCTGTGCTGTACAATCCTTGAAGGCTTATTCTTTTTTTAAACTGAGGTACAATTAAGGTACAAAATTATACAAGTTTCAGATGTACAACACAGTGATTCACAATTTTACAGGTTATATTCCATTTATAATTATTATAAAATATTGGCTATATTCCCTGTGTTACACACTAGATTGTTGTAGCTTATTTATTTTATACATAGTAGTTTGTACCTCTTAATCCCCCACCCCTATCTTGCCCCTCCACACTTCCCTCTCCCACTTGGAACCACTAGTTTGTTCTCTATATCTGTGAGTGCTTCTTTTCTATTATATTCACTAGTTGTATTTTTTAGACTCCACATATAAGTAATAACATAGAGTATTTGTCTTTCTCTTTATTTTTGGCTGTGTTGGGTCTCTGGTTGCAGCGAGTGGGGGCTACTCTTCATTGGGGTTTGCAGGTTTCTCATTGCGGTGGCTTCTCTTGTTGGGAGCACGGACTCTAGGTGCATGGGCTTCAGTAGTTGTGGCGTGTGGGCTCAGTAGTTGTGGCTCGCGGGGTCCAAAGCGCAGGCTCAGTAGTTGTGGCGCATGGGTTTAGTTGCTCCGCAGCATCTGGGATCTTCCCGGACCAGGGCTCAAACCCATGTCCCCTGCACTGGCAGGCGAATTCTTAACCACTGTGCCAGCAGGGAAGTCCGTCTGACTTATTTCACTAAACATAATACCCTCCAGGTCCATCCACACTGTTGCAAATGGCAAAATTTCATTCTTTTTTATGGCTGAGTAGTTTTCCATTGTATATATGTACACCACACTTATTTATCCATTCATCTGTTGATAGACACCTAGGTTGCTTCCATATCTTGGCTATTGTAAATAATGCTGCTATGAACATTGGGGCGCTTGCATCTTCTCAAATTAGTGTTTCATTTTCTTTGGATATATGCCCGGGAGTGGAATCGCTGGATCATATGGTGGTTTTATTTTCAGTTTTTTTGAGGAACCTCCACACTGTTTCCACCAATTGGCTGCACTAATTTACTTTCCCAACAACAGCGTACAATTGTTCCCTTTTCTCCACCTCCTCACCAACATTTGTTATTTGTGGTCTTCTTGATGCTAGCCATTCTGAAAAGTGTGAGGTGATAACTCATCGTGGTTTTTATTTGAATTTCTCTGATGATTAGTGATGTTGAGCATCTCTTCATGTGCCTGTTGGCCAATATTTGTCTTCTTTGGAAAAATGTCTATTCAGGTCTTCTGCTCATTTTTTAATTGTTTTTTTTTTAAAAATATTGAGTTATGGGACTTCCCTAGTGGTCCAGTGGTTAAGACTCCATGCTCCCAATGCAGGGGGCCTGGGTTCGATCCCTGGCTAGGGAACTAGATCCCGGATGCCGCAACTGAAAGATCCCGTATGCCACAACGAAGATCTTGCACGTGGCAATGAAGATCCCGCGTGCTGCAACTGAGACCTGGCGCAGCCAAATAAATAAATATTTTTTTAAAAGTATTGAGTTATACAAGCTGTTTATAAATTTTGGGTATTAACCCCTTAACAATCATATAATTTGCAAATATTTTCTCCCATTCAGTAAGTTGTTTTTCTGTTTTGTCAATGGTATTTTTTGCTGTGCAAAAGCTTTTAAATTTAAATAAGTCCCACTTGTTTATTTTTACTTTTATTTCCTTGGCCCTTGGCAAAAGATTTTAAAAATACATTGCTATGATTTATATCAAAGAGTGTTCTGTGTTTCCTTCTAGCTTTATGGTTTCTGATCTTACGTTTAGATCTTTAATCCATTTTGAGTTTATTTTTGTATGGTGTGAGAAAGTGGTCTAATCTCATTCTTTTACATATAGCTGTCCAGTTTTCCCAGAACCACTTATTGAAGAGACTGTTTTTTCCCCACTGTATATTCTTGCCTCCTTTGTCATAGATTAATTGACTGTAAATGTATGGGTCTATTTCTGAGCTCTCTCTTCTTTTCTGTTGATCAATGTGAATGTTTTTGTGCCAGTACCATACCATTTTGATTACTGTAGTTTTGTAGTATAGTCTGAAGTCACAGAGCGTGATACATCCAGCTTTGTTCTTCTTTCTCAAGATTGTTTTGGCTATTTGGGGTCTTTGTGTTTCCATACAGATTTTAGAATTATTTGTTCTAGTTCTTTGAAAAAAAATGTCATTAATATTTTGATTGGGATTGCATTGACCTTATAGATTGCCTTGGGTAGTATGATCATTTTAATAGTATTCTTCCAACCCATGAACACGGTATATCTTTCCATCTGTTTGTGTTGTTTTCAATCAATTTCTTTCAGCAGTGTCTTAGTTTTTCAAGTACAGGTTTTTTATCTCCTGAGGTAGATTTATTCCTAGGAATTTTATTCTTTTGATATGACTACAAATGGGATTATTTCCTTAATTTCTCTTTCTGATAGTTTGTTGTTAGTGTAGAGAAATGCAGCAGATTTCTGTATTTTAATTTTGTATCCTGCATCTTTACTGAATTTGACGAGTTCTAGATTTTTGGTGGCACCTGTAGGATTTTCTACATATAGAAAATCATTAATCATGCCATCTGCAAACGGTGACAATTTTACTTCTTCCTTTCCAATTTTGGTGTTTTTATTTTTCTTTTCTGATTATTGTAGCAAGAACTTCCAATACTATTGTTGAATAAAAGTGGTGACAGTGGGCATCCTTGTCTTGTTTCTGATCTTAGAGGAAGTGCTTTCAGCTTTTCACTGTTGACTATGATGTTATTTGTGGGCTTATCATATATGGCATTATATCAAAGTATATTCTTATACCCATTGTGGAGAGTTTTTATCATAAATGGATGTTGAATTTTGTCAAAAGCTTTTTCTGCATCTATTAAGATGATTATATGATTTTTATGCTTTAATTTGTTAATGTGATGTAACACATTGATTTGTAGATACTGACCCATCCTTGCATCCCTGGGATAAACCCCATTTGATCATGGTGTATAATCCTTTTAATGTATTGTTGGATTTGATTTGCTAGTATTTGGTTGAGGATCTTTGGATCTATGTTCATCAGTGATATTGGCCTATACTTTTCTTTCTTTTTTTGTGATATCTTTGCTTTTGGTATCAGGGTGATGCTGGCTTCATAGAATGAGTTCAGAAGCATTGCTTTCTCTGCAAATTTTTTGGAATAGTTTGAGAAGGATAGGTGTTAACTCTTCTCTAAATGTTTGGTAGAAGTCACCTGTGAGTCACCTGGTCTTGGTCTTTTGTTTGTTGGGAGTTTTTTAAATTACTGATTCAATTTCATTAGTGATCATTGGTCTGTTCATATTTTCTATTTCTTCCTGGTTCAGTCTTGAGAGATTGTACATTTCTAGGAACTTGTCCATTTCTTTTAGGTTGTCCATTTTATTGGCATATAGCTGTCTAGTAACTTTTAATAATCCTTTGTACCTCTGTGGTGTTGGTTATAACTTTTCCATTTTTGTTTCTCATTTTATTGATTTGGGCACTCTTTTTTCCTTGATGAGTCAGGCTAAAGGTTTGTCAATTTTATCTTTTCAAAGAACCAGGTTTTAACTTCACTGATCTTTTCTATTGCTTTTTAAATCTCTATTTCATTTATTTCTGCTCTTTATGATTTCTTTCCTTATACCAACTTTGAGTTTTATTCTCCTTTTTGTAGTTTTAGGTGTTAGGTCAGGTTGTTTGATATTTGTTTCCTAAGGTAGGCTTACATCACTATAAACTTCCCGCTAAGAACTGCTTTTGCCATGTCCCATAGATTTTGGATTGTTGTGTTTTCATTTCCATTTGTCTCCAGGTACTTTTTAATTTTCTCTTTGATTTTTTTTCATTGACCTATTGGTTATTTAGTAGCATTTGTTTAGCCACCATGTGTTTGTGCTTTTTGCAGGGTTTTTTTTTTTCCTGTAGTTGATTTCTAGTCTCATAGCATTGTGGTTGGAAAAAATACTTGATATGACTTCAATTTTCAAAAATTTGCTGAGACTTGTCTTGTGGCCTAGCATGTGATCTAACCAGGTGAATGTTCCATGTGCACTTGAAAAGAATGTGTATTCTCCTGCTTTTGGATAGAATGTAATATATATATAAAGTCCATTTGGTCCAGTGATTCCCTGATTTTCTCTCTAGATGATCTGTCCATTGATATAAGTGGAGTGTTAAAGTCCCATACTATTACTGTTACTGTCAACTTTCCCCTTTATGTCTGTTAATATTTGCTTTATGTATTTAGGTGTTCTATGTTGTGTGCATATATATTTTTATTCATTGTTATTGGATTGATCCCTTGATCATTATGTAACGTTCTTATCTCTTGTTCAGCCTTTATTGTAAAGCCTGTTTTGTCTGATACAAGTATTGCTACCCCAGCTTTCTTCTGATTTTCATTTGCATGGAATACTTTTTTCCATTCCCTCACTTTGTGTGTCTTTAGATCTGAAGTCAGTCTCTTATAGGCAGCATATATACGGGTATTATTTTTGTATCCATTCAGCCACTGTATGTCATTTGATTAAAGCATTTAGTCCATTTACATTTAAAGTAATTACTGATAGGTATGCACTTATTGCCACTTTCTTAATCGTTTTCTGGTTGTTTTTGTAGTTCTTTTGTTCCTTCTTCTTTTGTCCTATTCCTTTGTGAATTGATGACTATCTTTAGTGTTGTTTGAATTCCTTTCTATTTTTTGTGTATCTATCACAGATTTTTGGTTTGTTATTACCATGAGGTTTACATATAGCAATCTATATATGTGTGATTAAGTTGCTGATCTCTTGATTTCAAATGCATTTTAATATCTTTTTGTTGTGTACCCTTTAACTACTTATCGTGAGCATACATGATTGTACTACTTTTGCCTTTTAACCTTCCTAATAGCTTGTATGTGGTTAACTTACTACCTTTCCTGTGTATTTGCCTTTACCAACGAGCTTTTTCTTTTTGTAATTTTCATGTCTCTAGTAGTGGGGTTTTTTTTTTTTTTTTGCTTAGGCAAGTCCCTTTAACATTTCTTGTAATGCTGGTTTGGTGGTGCTGAACTCTTTCAGCTTTTGCTTGTCTATAAAACTTTCGATCCCTCCATCAAATCTGAATGAAAACCTTGCCGGGTAGAGTATTCTTAGTTGTAGGTTTTTCCCTTTCATCACCATATCATGCCACTCCCTTCTGGCCTGCAGTTTCTGCTGAAAAGTCAGCTGATAGCCTTATGGGAATTCCCTTGTATGTACCTTGTTCCTTTTCCCTTAGTGCTTTTAACATTGTCTAATTTTTGCCATTTTAATTACAATGTGCCTTGGTGTAATCCTCTTTGGGTTGATCCTGTTTGGGACTCTGTGCTTCCTGGACCTGAATGTCTGTTTTCTTTCCCAGATTATGCAAGTTTTCCACCATTCTCTCTTCAAATATGTTTCCTGCCCCTTTCTCTCTCTCTTCTCCTTGTGTTCTGGGACCTCTATACAGTGAGTGTTAGTGTGGTCCAGTTGTACTGTCCTCACTTCTTTTTATTCTTCTGCAGCAATTGCCACTACTGTCTTCCAGCTCACGGATCCATTCCTCTGTTATCACTTTAATCTACTGTTCTTTCTGGTGTATCTTTCAATTCAGTTATTAAATTCATCTCTATTTCATTCCTCTTTGTATATTCTTTCTTAAAAACTTCTAACTCCTCACTCTGTTCATCCATTCTTCTCTGAATTTCTCTGATAATCTTTACAATTGTTACCTTCAACTTTTTATTGAATAAATTGCCTACCGCCTCCACTTCACTTAGTTCTTCTTCTGGGGCTTTATCTTTTTCCTTCACTTAAAACATGTTCCTCTGTCACCTCATCCTGCCTGATCTGCTGTTTTTATTTCTATGTAACTGCTAGATTGGTTACATTCCCTGACCTTGGAAAAGTGGCGTTTTGTAGGAGACGTCCTATACATCCCAGCAGTGCACTCCCCTCTGGTCACCAGGGCTACATGCTCTAGGGGTGCCCCCTATGTGGGCTGTTGTGGCTAGCTAATTACCATGGGCAGTCTGGTAGGCAGAGCCGGCCCCCAGTCCAGTTGGCTTCTAGACCCTGCCTTGCACAGAGCCCATCAACTAGTTGGGGCCGGGTCACAAGGCAGCCAGTTGCAGAACCCCAGGGGGCCCCAGGGGGCCCCAGGAATCCTGATGTTGGTGTCAGCTGGCTAGCTGGGTGGTGCTAGATCCTGGGTTCTCTGGCTAAGAGGCGCAAGGTGTCCCAGAGCTGAAGTTGACCTGCTTGTGGGCAGGGCCAGGGCCTGGGGGATGCTAGGGCTGGTGCCTACCTGCCTGCTGACGGGTGGCCTAGGTCCTGCCATGGCATGCTGTGGTCTGCGGCTAATATCTACCTGCTAGTGGGTGGGGCTAGTGAATGCTCACTGATGTGACGTTGGTCCTCAGCCTAGTGCCAGCTCACTAGTATGTGGACTCAGGGCCCAGGGTGTCTTGGGACTGGTGCTTGCCAACTGGTGGGTGGAGCTGGGTCCTGGGTTTAGTGTGTGAGGTGAAGTCAGGTCCTGTGCCCCCCAGTGGACACTGGCTGTGAGCTCAGAGGGTCTTAAGGAAACCTTCTTGCTGGTGGGTGGGGCTACCCTGGACCCCAATCTGGCCCACCAGTGGGCAGACACCAAACCCAGGACCACCCCAGCCCTGCAGTTTGCTATGTCAGGACCCAGCCAACATACCAGCAGCAGACGGGTACCAGCCCCAGGACCCCAAGCCCTGGCTAGTTGCTTGGCCTGAGATATCCCTGAACTGGTGCCTACAGGCTCTTGGGTGTGAGAAGCAGTGGTGGGGCTAGGTCCCAAGGCTAACGAACTGGAGGGAAGATTCCAAAATGGTACTTACCAGCACCAGGTCCTTGTGGCAGAAGCAGCTCCCCAGAATGGCTGCTGCCAGCATCTAGGTCCCCAGGGTGAACTCCAGTTGCGTTGCCTCCTGCCTCTCCGGGAGACTCTCCAAGATCGCACGTGGCTCTGACTCAGGGTCCTTTCAAATTACTGCTTCTGCCCTGAGTCCCTGAGCATGTGGATTTTGGGTGTACCCTTTAAGAGTGGAGTCTCTCTTTCCCACAGCCCTCTGGCTCTCCCCAAAGTAAGCCCCGCCAGCCTTCCAAGCCGTTCTTGGGGGCTCATTTTCCCAATGGCTGGGGAGCCTGATGTGGGCCTCTGAGCCCTTGCTCCTTGGGGACAACCTCTGCAACTGTAATTACTTTTGTGTTTGAGGGTTGCCTGCTCCGGTGGTGTAGGTCTTGACTATACTCCAACTCTTCCTCTCTTACCCATCTTGTGGTTCCTTTTTAATATCTTTAGTTGCAGAAGATCTTTTCTGGTAGATTCCAGTCTTTTTCACCAACAGTTGTTCTCTAAATAGTTATAATTTTGGTGTACCCATGAGAGGAGGTGAATTCAGCATCTTCCTACTCCATCTTGGTCAAATTCCCTCAGTCTCTTGGTGTCTTAATCATAAATTCTCACAAATGGGTCTACTTCTGGATTCTCCTTCCTAATCTATCCATTGTTTTGATTATTCCTGTGTCACTATCAAATGGTCCTAAGTAGAATGCTTTTACATTTTGATATTGAAGGTACTCATCCTTTCTCAGTTTCTTGGCTATTCCTGAACAGTATCCAGAATTTTGAGCTCTGGAGACACAAAAGGTCATTAAATCTAACTACATGAGCCCTGTATTCATCATTGTTGGCCTTTTCCTCTTTTGCCTTGAGGTACAGGTTAGACAACACAGGTCTGGTTAATGGCCACCTCCTGCTCTAACATTTCTTGGTGAAATCCCTGCAGCCACAGCCCAAGTCCTGCTGCAGAGAAAACGGCCCTTGTGGTCAGTCTATAGAGTTAGGCCCTTGAGGCTTTGAACTGGTGCCAGGATTTCACAGCTCTTCAATATTAGGTAAAGCAGGAATAGCCCACCAGGGGACCACACTCTACTTGAGTGTAACTGAGAGGATTTTAGCATAGGTGCAGCACTCTGCTCATGACTGGCTCAAGCCCTCTCTCAGTGAATCCTGGTGACCATTCTTTTATATGAGACATTCCTCATTTGAGTTTGTAGCATGAGACTCATTTATTTTTACATCTATTTTAAATGTGCGTAATAAGCCACTTAAGTTCCTGCATCAAAACAATATAAATAGAAGATAATATCTGAGTATACACTACATGCTGAATTTGTAACTATGAAGCTAATATATGTGAATCACTCACAACAATCACCTTAAGAGGAAACTCTGTTCAGCATCACAAGGCTAGCAGTACACAGTGAACAAAAACTGTAGCTCCAGAACCCACACTATTAACAACCATGCCGAGCTGCTTCTCCCAGTGGAAAATTTAAATTGAATTACAAGGTTTTTGTCACAAAAGCCAGCAGCCCCTGCCACGTCAGCAGAGAACCTGTGCTGAGTTCCCAGATCGGGATGCCTCCCCCTCCTGATGTGAGCGGCTACAGCACCAACACAAGATGCTTTACTTTTCAGCTTCTACTGCACACTCAGCCCCATCACTGGGTCTAATCTGCTGAATTAAATATATTTTCCTTCAGGTTTCCCCAGGATTCTGGGCTCCTGTTCTCTAGTTTCCTGAGGTTCACAGGTTCATCTTTGGTGAGTTTGCTGGTTTTCTCACTGTTTCTCTGCTTCTTCCTAACCACACTCTTCAGTGCCTACTTCTCAGCCATCCCAACTAAACACACAGGGTTTTCAGTGAATCTGTGCTAAAGAGTGACTTGTTCTGTGGACCCTTTCCAGGATTGCAATGTTCCACCCTATCCCCTGGGAAGGAACTATAGAGCTCAAGTAAGACTTCAAAATGTTTTCATGTGAAAATACCTCACCCCCGCAACCTCTCATGTCATCCAAGCACAAATTCTTCTTTCATCCTGTAACCCCCAGGGTCAGTGTTGACTGCAGTTCAAAGGACAAAGTGAAGACTTTAAGTGTCACTTAGCTGAAGACTTTTCTCAGCAATCTGGAAAAACCCTGTTCCCTTTATAATTTAGGAGAGAACAACGACTCACCTTCTGGCAGAGCTCATGGTCACAAGGGAAGAAAAAGTCTTACTGAAAAGTATTTTAAATGATTTAAAAGCAATGATTCAACAGTAAGATTAACAGGCCATGCACAGCAATGCCAGTTCCCTGAAAAGCATTCCTTGCTGTCAGTTATCAACATGGGGAAGGTTCAGCCTGTGCAGAGGCCTCCACCTCTCCTGCCGGAACTGGCCTCAGCTATGGTTCCATCCTGGCCTGGGCCTGACCAGCTGGTGTTGCTGCTCATGAAGCCCATAGCCCTGCCTCTGCCAGCACAGGGCTTAGTGGCACAAAACGCTTCAGAGCTGTAGTTGTCAAGGTGGGGCATTTGCACTGCACATGGTACAAAATATCCACTGGCGTCATGCAGGAAAAATTAGTATTTCTAATTTTTAAAGATAACAGTAATAAAAAGTTAACTTCATTGTATTTTTAAGTGACACTGGTACCCTCACTGGGATCCGCATGCCATGGTTCACCTCTAACAAGATCAGTATCCTAAGGTCATAGAGGCAAATTCAAGATTATGACCAACTGCAACTTATGTGCTACAGGATGTAGTGGTTTTGTGGTCCCAAACAGTATGTACCCCCTTTAAGAATGCTGTTATTTGAACTTGGAAATCACTTTCTGACCTGTTGACAAGTCTTCCAAATGAAGAATCTCAGTGGGTTTTGACTCATTTATTTAAAAAGTAATAAATGCAGCCAAAGAAGCACCTATTCTACTTGGATTTACATATGTTTGAGACATACTCTTTTCAGTTATGAAGGTCAGTTTATTTTGAGAGTTTTTAATGAACTTTCAACTAGAACTTCAGAAAATGTTAAGCCATGATTTTAAAATTGTTTCTCAAAACAGGCAGAGTAGAAAGACGTGAGCTCACCTCTTCTTACGAAAACACCAAAATCACAACTGCAAAACAACCACTGACAAAAAAATGCTGGAACCTACCAAAAAAGATATCCTACATCCAAAGACAAAGAAGAAGCCACAACAAGACGGTAGGAGGGGTGCAATCACGATAAAAATATTTCTCACTTTGCTCAGTACGTTTCTTTTAGAGCAAAAAAGTGTTTTTTGTACTGTTAACCAATAGAATACTTAAAAACATTTATTTCACCATAAATTCATCCATTACATCTTAATGTGTATAATAAATAAGTGGTAAATTTTAATAGATAATTTTTAAACTGATAAATATGTCCAAACTTCTGGCATCTTATGACTCTAAGGTTCTGTTTCAGTTACTAGTGCTACGTAACAAACCACGCAAAACTAGTGGTGTAAACGCCATTGTTTTATCATGCTCATGGATTCTATGGGTCAGGAATCTGGAAAAGGTACAGGAAAGATGGCTTGTCTCTGCTCTCTGATGCCTGGGACCTCAGCTGGAAGACTCAAAAGCTGGGTGTTGGGATCATCTGATTCACATCTGAACCACGTCTTGTGGCTGATGCTCAACACAGGCTGGGACCTCAGCTAGGTCTCCTGGAGGGACACCTACATGTGGCCTTTCCATGTGGCTGCTTGGGCTTTCTCACAGCATGGTGCTTGGGTGCCAAGAGTAAACATCTCAAGAAACAGGACGTGGAAGCTACCAGTTTCTTCAAGGTCTGGGCTTGGAAACTGGCCCAGCTACACTCCACCATATTCTGTTAATCTAGCACTCACAGAGCCCATATTCAAGGGGAAAGGACTTAGACCCAAACTCTCAATGTATTAAGAGTGGCAAAGAATTTGGGGAACACGTTATAAAACTTGCACAGATTCTAAGGTTGGGGCTCTATCTACCACACTGGTCTGTCAGCTGCATAAACATCTCCACATTTACAGAGCTTCCAACTTTCCCTTTTGCTCTTGTGAAGTACCAGCTTGGCAGGCATTTAATAACTTGGGACTCCTCTTCCCCCTCCTGGATCCCTAGTGACCTCTACCTCTATATCTCTACCTTAGTTTTCCCACTCTGCTCCCAGATCCCACAGAAAAGCTCCGCTCTCTGGAACTGTTCCACTGAATACAGGCTAAAGATCCCCAGGGCACTGGTAGGCTGCCTTTCTAAAATGAGGCTCACAAACCCAACTTCTAGCTTTTATTTGGCAGGGAGGGAGGGGGAAGGAAGAAGAAATGAGCTTGTTTGGCTGAGTGACCTAATCACAGGAAATCATGGATCCTCCTGCAGAAACCCCTAGACTAGCTGGATGACTGTGTCCAGCCTGGGACACCACACAGTGAGAACTTGAAATTACAGCAGATGCCCAGGACAGGGAAGAACTCGAAGTCCTATTTTAAAAGGAGAGGCTGAAGAGTTCCTTAAACCACAGAAGGAAACAGTGAAAGCAGAAAGAGACGACAGTGTTTTCATGTATTTGATTGCTTGTCAGAGGGAAAGGAGAGAACAGAGGCGCTCTGCTGTTCCAGGAAGCAGAACAAGAACAAGTCAGAATTTTAAGGAGTCCAGCATCCAGAGGCTATTTTGTGGCAGTCTGGGTGAGAGATGATAGCAAGCACTGAGAGAAGAGAGAGATCAGAGACATTCTGGAGAATAACCTGCCAGGACTTGGTGAGGAACTAGCTAGGGAAGGAAAGGATGAAGGAGACAATGGTGTTGAGGATTTGGGGCTGGTCATTCAGAATAACTTCTAAGTTTCTTCCCAACTCTCAGATACTGAAATTCTATAGAAGTTCAAACTATGACAGGTGTCTCTGGGATGAGGGCATGAAATTATCCCTGGAAAGAACCTTTGAGTGAAGGCTGCCAAGATATGTGGACTGGCCTGGCCTCAGTGGAGGTGAGACGGGTAGGTCCACCCTTCAGCCCATCAGGATGCTACTCTTACCTTCCCTCTTCAGCCTAAACTGTCTCCACTAGATAAACTACTCAAAGGCAGCCAGTCTCCCACTTACTAAGCAATACATCCCTAAAAGCCAGCGTACAAAGCACCTAGTGGTGTGTGTGTGTGTGTGTGTGTGCGTGTGTGCGTGTGCAGGGGTGCAATGCACCTGGTACATGGGACCACACGGCTAGGCAGAGCTGCGTAAGACTCCAGGAAAGAACCTGACCTCCATCAGTTTAACAATCGCTCAAGCCACAACCTGTAATTGACTCAAACATGTTTATTGAGTTAAATCAGCAAGGCACAAAAGAGGCTAGGAAAGACATTCCCAAAATACAGAAAAACTAATGGGCTCCTTCCATTCAACACAGGCAGTGCCCCTCTGCAATACTGAGGTGAAGCTCCCACCCCTCGAACCAGCAGAAAATAGGCACTCTGCTCAAACAGAGGGACAGAGCCATGGTGCACCAGGAAGGACAGGGGGCTTATGACTGCTCTATCCTAGCAGCATCAGAGAAAGGTCAGTCAGAGAAAGGTCAGGTTAGAAAGGCACAGCCCACCTCTCCTTCCCCTGGGGAAGGGGAAGGGGAAGTGATGATTCCTTTTGCTCCGTTTCCCATTGGCCTTTTCCAAGTGGTCATGTCGTAGAGGTGGGGAGTGGAGATGGGGAGGGACATAGGGTCATGTCAGAAATCCTACAATGAGAAAGATGAAAGTAAGATACAGAGACCTAACAACAGACCAAAGGGCAAAGAGATGACTGCAAGGTCCTCCAGAGGACAACTCTCATTCTCTTCCTGTACCACCCCTCCCCCAGGATACCCCTAAAGCCCCAAGGCAGCTGAGACAGCAGGCCAGGGGCTGTGGCCTTTCTTTCCACCTACTTGACAGGCACATGTGCTACCTGCCAGCATCTCCCAAGGATGCACAACTCCTCTTAACCTGCCTTCCAGTCTGTTTTGGGGACGCTCACCTCAGTGTTCAGCTCTGTAAAATCTAAGAGGTCCAGCCCGTGCTCACTGGGGGAAGACTGCTAGAGAGAATGGGATCAAAAATCAGAAAGGTGCTTCCCCACTCCCATCACCTGCAAACAACAACAAAAGGTCCCTTTCCAGTCTCTTGTGACAAGCTTGAAGGCTGGGGTAGGTCCCTGAAGCAGCCAGGGAGGGAAGAGGAGCAAAGTCAGAGTGGGCAGCAGCGGCAGAGTCATCAGAGAAGTGCTTCCTCTCCTGGCCTGCCAACTGAGACCCTTAAATTTGTTCAGCTTTGGAACGAGAGAATGGGGTTTTTCCTGAGGGGACTTTAGGAAAGACTAATAGAGGCCTTGCTGTCTAGTCTCTGGGTTGAACATGTTATCTGGTTTTCCCTTTGAGCACAAGACCTCCACTCCCCTCTTCTACTGTGTCCTTTCTCCACCTTCAAAGAGAAGAGAAGGGAGCAGAACAGCAGCAGACACACAATCCTTTTCTGTTTATAAGGCGCCTTCACTTCGTATTTTGTGTAAAAGGTCCATTTTAAAGATGAGGGGATTGAGAGGGGTTAAGGAGCTAACTTGATAAAGTGGTAAAACGGGAAGACTTTTAGATCTCCTCACTCGAATTGCATGCTTTTCCTACTGAACTGGCAGCATATCCTCCTGAGGAAGCAGGCAGGCAAGGGTAGAAAATGGAGTGACTGGAGGAAGAGGGACTGGGGCAGCCATCTAAGGAGAGAGGAAGGAAGGTCGGCTGTGCCTGTGTGCGTGTGTTATGAAGAGACTTGCTGAACGGGCTGCAAGGTTGGAGACTGGGTGACCTTCCATCTCTGTCTAGCTCTAGGACTCCCTTTAATTCTTAGTAGATTAAGAGGCAAAATACCTATAAGGGGATTGAGAGTGTGGCAGTGCTATTCCAGTCCAATGGTATTTAAAATTTTCCCCCCCTATTTCCTTAAAGTCCAAGCAAAGTCAACAGCAACTTACAAACCCTTCCTCCTTTACTCTATGATTCTTTCAAAACATCTTGGGCAGCTTCCAAGGACAAGGCATCATCAGGACAGAGGAGAATCACAATAGTTTCTCTCCCTCACATCTGCTTCCAGTTCTAGAGGGAGAAGGGACTGTTGGATCCACTCACCTTGCCTGTACCTTGCCACTCTTCACTTGAGTCATTCTGAATTTCTAATTCTTCTTCATCCTCTTCCATCAGGCTGAGCCTGGAAACAGTGGCAAAGAGTAGAGGTTTTCAAGGACCCCTGAGAGTTTCTCAGAGGCACCCCAGGGGAACAGGGTGGGCAGTAAGCAGACCAGGGCTCCAGAGTCCCACTCCAGCTTCAATCAAAGCAGCTCTACTTATATCTGTTTTACATACTAGGGTTCCATGTTACACTGGAAGGAAGTGTTCTGTGGTTAAAACAAGTCCACAAAGCACCAGCATAGAAGCAATGAGAAGGAAAGAATTCCCTCACAATGGGTGACATCTGAAGTGAAGACAGAAGATGATGAGAAAAGCTCACCGGGTCAGCCGGCTGCCCAGACCAGGACCCAAAGAGTTGAGTGGAGTCTGGAAATGCTGTGGACTCGAGGACCTTAACCTCTGGGCACCTAAAAGGGGCTGGCTGTTGGGAATGAAGGTGGATCAGTGACAAGGGTTAAAAACAAAGGTAAAAAGAGGAGGTAAAGTGGCCAGCATGAAAGCCAGTAAAAAGCTCAGAGTGGAGGGAAAAAGAGAAAATGTAAAGCTAAAGAAAGGGGAAAGGACCGGAGAAGAACCCGAGAATGAGGGGCTGCTGTGGGAGGGAACAACGCAACAGAAATGACGAGACACCAAACTGGGACATCACAGCCAGGCTCTCCTGGGGCCGCACCCTTGGGTAAATGCCAATTCTGAGCCGCCGCCTTCTTCCATCTCTTCCAATCCCCCCAGGGGCTGCCTACTTTTCACAGCCGTTGAGGTGAGGGTGGGTGTGGGTGGGATACTGTTCAGCTGTAGGCTTTCCTCCTGTGATGCAGAGATGTCCTCTCTATGCCGCCTGGAGGGGCCTGCAAAGCAGCAGAGGCACATGTTAACTGTAAACCAGGTACCACCACAGACACTTTTAGTTTTTCAAGACCTGCTCAGAATTTGGTAAGGAAAAGTTATAAAAGAAGAGAATGGAAAATCTAGATGGTCTCATTATGACACGACTAAAAACGAGTACAGCCCTATGTACTATAAAAAGTAGGGTTTACAGAATTGTACCAAGGACTTGTCCAAGAAAAGCTCATTACACAGCTTAGAAAACAAGAAGGAAAGAGACATACATTCCACAGATAAACAGTAACATACAAACACGAATGTGAGAGGGTTGGAGTCCCTAAGATTGAGAGGTCTCAGTTAATCAATGAAGACATCTGAAATCCTATTCATTCAAGATTTCTGTAGTGAGAAAAAGCTTAGAATGGCCTGAAATGAGGGAGGAAACATGAGGGTTAAGGACAAACAGAAAAACGGGAGACTGGATTTTTTAGAAGCCAGAAAAAATGAGATAACAGCAATGTCAGCACAGTTCTAATATGAAGGGTAAATGGAAGACCTGGGGCTCAAAATATTAAGGACTCTCTCCTGCAGAGCTCTAGGAAGGCAGAGGAGGAGAAAAAAACCCAAAATGTCTTAGAAAACCTAGATAATGCTATTTTTAAAATATAAGTCAAATCCATATTAGTATTTGTCAACTGTAAACGTTCATACCCCCATTATCCTCCCTCCCCACAGCCTTGTTTGTACACTGAAGCCGGCAACCGGAGAGTGAGCTGCTTCTGGTTTAAGCAGAGGGCTACCGAAACAGGGAAGAGCCACGTCCGTGAGCTGTGTTCCCAGAGAATAAACCTTGGGCCCCCACGTGACTCCTAATCTCTCCAACCTATTATCACTGGTGTAATGTCCACAGATTTAGCCCTGGGACCTCTCCCTATCTCCATCTTCACTGGCTTCCTTAGCCATTCAGGTTCATGACTTTAAGTACCAACTCCCACATCTATCTCAAGTCTGCCTGCCCCCCTCCTCCGAATTCCTGTCTGTCCAACATCTCCACCTGTAGTAACATGGCTCATACCAAAGCCCTGGTCTCATTTCTCACTCACAGCCTTCCCCATCTCAGGTGCTATCAACTCCATCCTTCCAATTATTAGGCCAAAATCCTTGGAGTCATCCTCAACTCCTTTGTTTCTTACATCTTACATTCTTTCTTATTATGAGGTCCTATTAGTGATATCTTGGAAGTATGTCCAGAATCTGGCCGCTTCTCACCATATCTGCTGCTCCCCTGGCTCACACACTCTCATCTCCTGTCTGGGCCCCCACAGCAGCCTCCTCACCAGCTCCTTGGCTTCAACCCCTGCCTCTCCTTCGGTCGGTTCTCAACACAGCAGCCAGAAGGAACCCCTTAAAATTTAAGGCAAATCCTGTCAATCCTGTGCTCAAATCCTCCAATGTTTACCCATCTCACTGTGAGTAAAAGCTGGAGTCTTTATTCTGGCTCATATGCGCTGGACTCCTACAACCTCTTTGGTCTCATATCCTACACAGTCTCCATTCAGCAATACCGGCCTTCTCTGCTGTTCCTTGAATGTGCCAGAGACATTCCCACCATGGCCTCTGGACCGGCTGCACCCTCTAGTCTGCTATTCTGATATACACAAGGCACCCCCTCTTTCACTTCCTTCAGTTTTCTCCCCTGCATTCATGTTCTCTCCAAGGCCTTCCCCAATCACTCTTTGTAAGACTGCAATCCCCACCTCACCAGTATTTCCCCATCCCCAGTTCACTGCAGTATTCTCAGCACAACTGAGCACAAGGTGCTCAGTAAGTGTCTGCTGAATGAACAATGGAACCGATCTTTTCAGTTTTCTCCTACCTTTACAAACTCTGTTTTAGGCAAACCAATCTATACATCTATGTGCTTTGGCAAAATCTTACCTTTCTATGTTCTGCTTGTGCTCTTATGCTAGCCCATGATACTCACTCCTCTGTTCAACTTATATAAATCTTACCCATTTTTCAAGATCCGGCTTAAATCCCATCTTCTTGATAAAGCCTTCATAGATCAACTAAACTTAAAATGATACCTTCCTTCCCTTAATTCTATAGCATTCCTCTGTCAAATCCCTGGGAATTTATTACTTACTGGTGACTTCATAACTCAGATTTTCTATAAATGTATTTTCTTTCTTTTCTATTAGATGGTAAGCTGCTTGAGAATCCTTCATGGCCTCTAAAACACCTAACACAGTATCTCGCATATAGTATGTCCTTAGGTGGTATACAAAAGACAGTAAAAGGAATTCATACCCTACCTCACAACACACACAAAAATTAACTCAAAATGGATCACAGGGTTTCCCTGGTGGCGCAGTGGTTGAGAGTCCACCTGCCGATGCAGGGGACACGGGTTCGTGCCCCGGTCCGGGAAGATCCCACATGCCGCAGAGCGGCTAGGCCCATGAGCCATGGCCACTGAGGCTGCGCGTCCGGAGCCTGTGCTCCACAATGGGAGAGGCCACAACAGTGAAAGGCCCGCGTACCGCAAAAAAAAAAAAAAAAAAAAAAAAAAAAATGGGTCACAGACCTAAATGTATTAGCTGTAACTAGAAAACTCTTAGAAGAAAACACAGGAATAAATCTTTGTGACTTTAGGCAATAGCTTCTTAAGACATCAAAAGCACAAGCAACAAAAAAAAGATAAGTTGAATTTCACCAAAATTAAGAACTTCTGTATTTCAAAGGACACCATCAAGAAAATTAAGACAACCCACAGAATGGAAGAAAATTTTTCTGTACCATACATCTGATAAGAGACTTTTGTCTAGAATATGTAAAGAACTCAACAAGAAAAGGACAACCCAATTTTTAAATGAGCAAAGGATTTGAACAGACATTTCTCTGAAGAAGATATACAAATAGCCAATAAGCATGTGAAAATATGCTCAACAGCATTAGTCCTTAGAGAAATGCAAATTTAAACTACAATGAATGAGATACCAATCCACAGCCACTAGGAGATGGATAAAATAAAAAAGACAATAACAAGTGTTTGCATGAATGTAGAGAAACTGGGGCCCTTGTACATTGCTGTTGGGATTGTAAAATGATGTAGGCACTTTGGAAAACAATTTGGTAGTTCCTCATAAAGTTACACATAGAGTTACCATATGATCCAGCAATTTCAGTTCTTAGATATATCTCAAGAGAAGTGAAAACCTACATCCACACAAAAACCTACACATGAATGTTCACAGCACCATATGCCTAACAGAAAGTGGAAACAACCTAAATGTCAATTAACTGATGAATGGATAAATAAAATATGGCATATCCACTCAATGGAATGTTATTTGGTCATGAAAAGTTATGAGATACTGATAAATGCTAAGCATGGATGAACCTTGAAAACGATGCTTAGTAAAAGACACACAAGGCCACATACCATATGATTCCATTTATACAAAATGTCTAAGAATAGGCAAACCCAGAGACAGGAAGTAGATTAGTTATGCTGCCTAGGCTGGGGGAATGGGGAGAATGGCGAATGACTACTAACATTTTAAAATGTACCCTAGGGCTTCCCTGGTGGCACAGTGGTTTAGAGTCCGCCTACGGGTTCGTGGCCCGGTCCAGGAAGATCCCACATGCCGCGGAGCGGCTAGGCGCATGAGCCATGGCCGCTGAGCCTGCGCATCCGGAGCCTGTGCTCCGCAGTGGGAGAGGCCACAACAGTGAGAGGCCTGCATACCACAAAAAAATTTTTTTCAATAAAAATAAAATGTACCCTAAAAAGCACAAACACACACCTCAAACTTGTGATTTCTAGGATATTACCACTTAAGATGAGACTATATTTAAAAAAAAAAAGAAAATCAGTTTAAAGAAAACAACAGGTAAATTATAAGACAGGTAGTGATCTGAAGATTAAAAAATCACGAAGATTATATAAAAATCTTTAAAAATTGGAAAATAACAAGATGTCACAGAGAGGCATCCTAAATGTACAGATTTCCGAGTTCAATCTCTGGTTTTATGATTAGTTTCTATTTAATTTTTCACAGAAGTTCGCTGTTTTTAGTTGGCTAGATGAACCTTGAAGAAAATGAGTACCATTAATGATAGTAGGTGATTAATGAAATAATTATTTAACCAGACGCAAGAGTTTGAAGGAGGCAAAAGCCAATATGCTGCGTATCTAGGTAGTGGCGATCAAGGAAGTAGCACTGAGCACCCTGATACCTGCATTCACAGCACTTTACCTTCAATGCGCCTCTTCTTGGAGCGGGGGTAGCCCTGAGGGTTGGCCTCTGCTGTACTCTCTACAGGGCTGAGGGACTGGCAGTAGGTGGTGACTGGACCCCAGGGACGGCCAGGTGCCTGGGAGACACGTTGCAGACACTTTTCCAGGTAGGACAGTCTAAGAAAGGGGTGGGATGGAGAGGGTGAAGTGGTCACAGGCCCTCGCCACACCCTTCTTCTCTAACTCCCATCTTTATCCACCCACGCCCTAACTTACAGCAGCTGCTTGTCCTGATGGAAGAGTCGGGGGGAGAACTCTGAAAGGAGCTCCAGGAATGCCAGATTTGGGGGCTGACTGGAGGAGCCAGCTGGAGGAAGCTCAGACAAGGAGAACCTGATGCCTTCCCTTGGTTGAGCAAAATCATTTTAGGAAGATAGTCCCTTCCCACTTCCCTCCCAGGGCTGAGGCATCCTGTCCAAGTGCTTCTTCCCCTGGACCCAGCCTGTCTCCAAAGGATACCCGCTCACCAACTCTACTGCGACTCCTCGACATGCTTACCCTCCCCCTCTGAGGCCTCACTCCCAGCCCTCCCTGTACCCAGCCTCTGGCTCAGCCCTCTTAGGAAGATTCAAGTACCTTGCTTTCCAACCAATACTTCCTTACTTGTGTAGCATGACCACAAGGTCACGGTTCTGTAGCTGCTGGGGTCCAAAGCTCAAGGCAAACCTCCTGGCCAGGTCCCTCATCTCGATGAAGGCTGGAAGCTCATTCAGGCCCTGGGGCCCCTGTTCCTGCAGCAGTTCTGTGTATAACTGTGTCCAGGAGACATGGCACATTTGGGAAAGGGAGAAACAAGGAAGTATAGCATTCCCTTCTCTGCCCAGAAATCCGAAAGGGCTTGGGACACCATCTGCTATTTTTACTCTTTCTTTCCTCCTAGGACACTGACCCTATTCCTGACCCCCTTGCAACAGAGAGAGGCTTCACCCTGCTCTGTAACAATAAAAATGTCTGTAGTAACTGAAGGGGTTGAGAGAGAACAGACTAGAAAAAGAATTAGGAATTCCCTATCACTTTATTGTTGGTGCTCCCATGTCCTAACTGACGTGGAGTTTCTATGGGGTTGGGGTGGAAACTGCCCACAGTTAAAAAAAATACTTTTTATGGCTCCGTTAACTGTGAAGGTGACTGTCATGTGGAATAAAAGCCAAAGTAAATCAGAAACTTCCTGCTCTGAAGGATCTCATGTTCTAGACGGCTGTGGGTGGGCCGCAAGGAGGGCACGTCAGGTCTGAGGCACTGTAGGCAGAAGGGCATACCTGCTTGAGGCTCAGCAGCAGGATTCGGGAACAGTGACTTCGGTCAATCTGCCTTGCTCTAGTTAACGTTTCCTTGATAATGTCACCATAGTCATTGTAGAACTGATGGAAAAGAAGTGGAGAAGATACTGTTGGACCACAGGAAAAAACTATTTGTTTTGTTTCTTTCTTCACAGCCCTAACCGTATCTCTTTCCGAAACAGCCTTAGGTAGGGAAATGTGAACCTAAGCATAAAACAACTCATACTAGACCACACTTCTAACCAACAGGTACAAAGCCCCAAAGAAATCAGTTTAGGCAAATAAGGGAAGAAACTCTGCCCTGAGCCCATTTCTTGGAGAAGGAGGATATTAAGCCTGCCAGAGCCCAGTGTCATCCAGCACCGAAGCCTTTGCTATTTGTCTCTCCCCACTAGAACAGAAGCTCCAGGAAGAAGGAACCGTTGACTATTTTGTTCACTGAGGTGTCCTTAGTGCCTGGGATAGTACGTACTCAATAAAGAGAAATCAACACAATTCTGGATTAAGGAAATGAGGTATATATCTAGGTATCTTGTGAGGACTGAACCCTCTTCCATTCTTATTTCCCTTTCTTACATTACCCCATTCCATAGACTAGATTCACACACAAAAAAAATCTGGACAAGAAGAGTAAGATACTTTCCCTCCAATGAATTTCTTCCTCCTAACAGTTTTTTCTCCACTATTTACTACTAAAGTCTCTTTTCTTTGTCCCTTTATTCTAAACTATTGGCCTTCCCCCCTGCTCCTCCTTTTAAGCCTGATACCATCATCTCTCCAACCCTCCTTTCTGTAGTGCTACAGCGTCTGCAGCCATGGCCGTACTCAGCTTGGCGCCCTGCTGTACCTTGTTGTAGTGTTTGAAAACATCCGAGGCTGCGTCCATCTCCAGCACCCCATAAAGCAACAGCTTGCAGAACCCAGCCAGGAGGCGGCGCCGCTGGTGCAGCTGCTCTATCTGTAAATGATCCTCCTGGGAATGACCTGGTTCACATCAAGTGCAGAATGGGAAACATCAGAATCACAGATTCAGACTTCCTGCCCTATATGCCTGAGCCCCAGGTATACAGCCCCTGTACCACTGCCCAATCCTCCAGGCTGGATGAAGACGTGGTCCATGAGGAAGCTGGCCAGCTCAGACTGGAGAGTGGCTTCAGGAATAAAGACAAGGGGCCTAAGGAACTCTCGTCCCCCGACAATCATCTGAGGGCCAAAGATGAGCAGCAGATCACTTAACAATACAAAAGCCTGTCAGGGAAAAAAAGAATGCTTAAAAAGGACAGAATATTGACCAAGACAGAAATTACATTGCCAATTTCCCCTCAGAACGGGGTTTCCTCAGACCACAGGGTCGGGGTCGGGGGGGTGACTCACATCCTGATATACACTCACTTGAGAAAATGCTCACCTGCTCCTGAATCTCAGGATCCACATCTGAGAGGCAGTTCTGGCAGAGTTCACAGAAGGCCACCATCCTGCCCTTTAAATTCAACAGCTGCTTCTGTGGAGACAATGGCTTCAGCAGGGAGAAATGAAGGAAGACACGGACTCCTCCATTCCCGTTCCCCCTACTCAGACCCATATTCACCTGGGAAGCACCTGATCCAGAAACGAGGGTTAGTGTCCAGAGAATGGAAAAATAGACAAGAGTCAAGGCTGGTAAGATCACCTGTAACAACCAAATGTGACAAAATGAGGGTCAGGAGTAAGGGGCAGGTGGGGAGAGAGAGACAGACAGGCAGATACACACAAAGGAGGGAAAAAAGAAAAAAGCAGACAGAAGAGAGAAAATGAGATTAGGAGAGACCCAATTCCTTTTCCAGTAGAAAAAAACTGATTCTGGAAGTCTTCAGAGGATTCTATCCTGAGTAGGAATGCCACCTCTCCCTAATTTATTTAAAGTCTCCTAGACCCCCTCAATATTATCCTTGACTCCCCAGAAACCAGAGAGAATGGCTGTTTTCAGGTGCTGGAAAGTACAGTCACCTTCCAAGATTGGGATGGAAGGAACGACACACATGATCAAGATCTCTCTCTCTCATCTGCTCCACAGCCCTGGGACTCGAACTGCGTATGTGGTGGCCACCTAGGACACGGCCCGTAAAACTCCTCTCCTGCCTCCATGTCTCCAACTTGTCTACTTGCCTGGTGAGGAACCTCTCCTGTGTCCACAGCCTTCCGGAGGAGTCGGTAGCAGGGCTCATAGAGCTCCCAGCGAGTTAGGTCATGGGCACTTTGGGGGGCGGGGAGAGAAAAACGTTACACTGGAAGAGAATGAGAGGAATCAACCCCACAGACAGTGGTAGAAACAGAAGGAGCAGGAGGGGAGCTGCTCACTTGTAGAGGGCAGAGAGGCGCTTCAGGGTGGCTGCCAGACTGTACACCTCATCCTCATCTAGGAAGGAAGACTGAGGAAGAAAGAAGGTCCACAGTGGGATTTTCCCAAGAACTCACAGATCCACACCCCCATCTTGGGGCCTCTCCCACACAAGTCTGGGGTGTCCCATCACGCAGCCCCACTTCCAACCTGCAGCAGCTCTTCAAGCTCCTGCTGGAAGCGGTCAGTCAGCAGATCCACAAGTTGGCTGCGGGCAAAGTCCACCCGGCTGAAGAACGTGAACTCCGGATTACAGAGCAGATAGAGGGCATGAGCACCAGCCTCAAGCACCGCTGGTTCTGCGTGCTTCACCACCACCTCTTGGAGCTGCTGCAGGAGCAGCTCCAGGTGCTGAGAGAGAAAACGGTGGGAGAAGACCGTGCTGTGGGGGGGCAGGGAGGACAACTCCTCCGGGAGGGTCTAGAGGTGGGGAGGAAAGAAACAGGGTCGAAAGCTTTAAACTTCAAGGATAAGATGCCTCAGAAAGGGAGGGCTTATTGGTTTTTCTAGAATCCAGGTTCTTGAGAAAAACCGGATACTGGCAGTAGAACCTTTGGCCCTAGGATGAAAGTAGCAAAGTATAGGGAACGTGTCCTCCTCCCTCCTCACTTTCTCCAAGCGCCTGGTGCAGTAGATGTTGAGGTCAAAGTAGCTGAGAAGCTGCAGCAGGGGAGCAACCTTCTCTGCATCAGCTGAGAACTGTGGTGATTGAGAGAGAAGCCTACTTATTACCTGCTACACTGCTAATCTGGAGGCCAGTTCCTTCCACCCGCTCATTCCCAGAGGCTGAGCAGTGGGGACCCTCTACCTTGGCCAGGAGCTGGGGGAGCAGGGGGATGAGGTGCTCAGTCAGCTTCACCTTGTCGTCGGCTTGGATCTTACGTTCTTTGGGTGTTAAGCCCTGGAATTACAATCATTTGGGGGTGGGGGTAAAAGTGTGTGTTCATGTATTCTTCTGCCCAACAATTTTATCTTCCCAGGAAGGAAAACTCAGCAGCTCCCTTCAATTTCTTTCTCTGGAAATGGAATTCTTTGAGGGGCAGAGGAAGGAGCACCTGAACCTAAGACTTGAGGATTAGGACAGACAATATCTGCCCGGATTTAATATTGCTAAGCAACCTACCCTGCCCCTCTTGCCATACCTTCCTCCCCGTGACCCGCCCCACAGGCGGGTGACCCTCGGAAGCTTGCCGGACACTGGACACAAGGATTTCTGTCAGTGTGCTCTCCTGTACGTCGCCCAGGTCTGAGGTGGCAGGAGGATGGAAAACAGAATCACAGGGTGGCCACCCTCCATCTCCAAGGACCCCACCGCCCCACCGCCCATGACACCTATGCCTTTCACAAGTCAGGAGAGAAATCTCTCCTGGTTTCCTACTAGGAGATGAGAGGTCCCCTCCCCTGGCTACCAGGTGGCACACACTCTGGTCCTTCTCCAGCAGCAGGCTTGTCAGACTCTCCCAGTCCTTCAGCTGAGGCCCCGCACAGTCCCACAGGCTGTCTACTAAGTATGCAGCGTGGTAATGGAGCTGTGGAAGAAGACAGATGTTAAGTTACTGAAGCCACATGTTAAAACTCTAGAAATTGGCTACTAATGAACCATTTCTCTCCTTCCTGCAGTGCCACCTCCCATCCTTCTCTACCTGAAGGTCTTACGCCTGAGAGCCCAACAGCTCCTTTTCATACGTCACCTCACTCTCCACAAAAAAGGACAGCAGAAGGTGGAAGAAAGTCCTCTGGGAGCGTGGACTTCGGCGTCGCTCTCTCTCACCCACCGTTCTTGTCTCACACTCAGGGCAGAAAAGCCTGGTAGAGGGGACACAGGGAAAGGGCATAGCACGGAAGAAAGTAAGCAGTGCAACAGTTACCGTGGAAGGAAGAAACAGTTCAAGGAGAGGATTAAAGAAAAAAGAGGCACAGAGCTAAGGAAAGCCCCAAGGTGTTGAGAAGGGAAGGAGACACCAAGGGAGACTTTATAGGTATGGGGAGCCCTTAGAAAGAGCACCAGCACATGATGGAGAGAAAACAACAGATGATGGTGTTAAAGGAACAAACGAAAAGAGGCCCACTCACTTCCAGTACAGAAACTCCCCCACAGCAGAGGCCAGGGCTCTGTTAGAGGCATACACAACAGGGTAGATGCTCTCACAGTCTGCCTCTGTCAGCATCCCTTCCATGTTCCTGCCAGGAGAAATGCAGAACAAGCAGGTGGATATGGATGTCGTCCTCTAGCCTCTAACTAAGGCTAGAAACAAAAAGGGAAAACCAACAAGGATTAACTCACAAAGAACTTCCAAATGGAAGAGTGGAAAACAGAGGGATATGAAGAGTTAGAGAAGATAGGAAATTTGCCCCCTGAAGATCCTGCAACTCGGGAGTGACCTCTGTCTTTCAACCTGTACATAAACAAGAGTCAACCTATGATCCGCGGAGGGACAGGACTCTGGAAGGGCCTGTCTGATGCTGAAAGGTAAGTCTGAGATGCTTGCCTCTCCACTTCCCAGGACTCACTTAAGGATAAGTGTTAGTAACCTGACGGCCTCCACTGCCACGTCATACTCTCGGTCCATGACCATGGAAACCAACCGGTCCTGTAAAAAGGAGAACATTGCTCAATAGCTCATTATATCCATCCCAAAACACCGCTTTCTTAGAATCTGAGGGATTCCTAAAGACAGGCTGTAGAAGCAGACACTGGGATATCTATGGATATATAAAAGTAATAGACATGGATAAATGAGGTGGGGAAATGGGAACCACAGACAGAGCCAAGCACAGGAGCACTGTCCCGATTTTACCTTAAAGCGGCTGGTAAAGAGCTCCAGGCGTGCAGTCCAGTCTCGGTTGCCGTACAGCCCTTTTAGAGCCTTCAAGCACTTCAGACGGACGTCTCGATGCTACTGAGGAGAAGGGAAATGTGGCTGACTCCTCCTCTACTCACCCTCACTGGGCCTCCATACCTCCCTCTCAGATTACTCATTCTGGGCCTGGGTGTCCTCTGTATCGAGGACTCTGAGATGTCTCAGAGACAATGAACAGCTGTCTTCTCACTTAAAATCCAAAAGGATCACAGCAGAATTTAGCAATCGTGATTAAAAGGATCTTTTGGCTACCACCCTAGCACTTGCATTACCACCCTGTCAACTTTCTCGCCTTTCCATAGGGAAAGTCCTTCTCCACTCGACTGTGGTTTTGAGGCATTTAATCTCCTAGATATATCTTTCTCTCTCCTAACTTATCCTACCCTCCCAAATACTGGGGGAATTTCGAGGTTCAGTGTCTTGATGAGTTGATCACTGACCACTAGTGAAACACCTAAGTGGCAGTACCAGGAAAAGCTGAAGCATCCTAGGGCAGGGAAGAGGACTGACTGAACTCTCACCTTATCATGCAGGGTCCAGCCAATATATTTTAAATAGCTGTCAGTGAGGAAAGAGGTACTGTAGCTTTGCATCCAAGACCCAATCTCCTCAATGCAGATAGCACGGATCTCAGGAAGGACATCCCTAGGCACAGAGAGAAACTGACCCTTATTACCTTCTCTCCAAACTCACTTTCCATCCCAGCAGATATCTCTTTGTCACAGGAGAATCTATTTTCTTGACTAAACACCAGGTACTAGGCCTTTCATTTCCTCCTCCCAATGTGAATATTTTAAAAAGTGAACACTTTCTTTCTGTAACCAACCTATAAAATAGTTGAACTTATCCTCCATGCCCCTTTTAAAAACCGATTTTGGAATTTAATTTAGCTGTTGCCCAAACTGCATGTGTGTGTGTGCGTGTGTGTCTAATTGAGGTACAGTTGATATACAATATAAGTTTCAGGTACAACATAGTGATTCACAGTTTTTAAAGGTTATATTCATAGTTACTATAAAATATAAGCTATATTCCCTGTGTTGTACAATATATCCACCTGTCTGTTTTGCTTCCACTTCAAGAAAAGATTACATCAGCTAAAGGGTTCTTGAAAGGCAGAGGTTGAAATCTAGGTAAGAGTGAGACACAAATACTGAGGAAGAAGTTCTTTACCCAGTATAAAACTCCCCTGCCGGGCTTCCCTGGTGGCGCAGTGGTTGAGAGTCTGCCTGCCGATGCAGGGGACATGGGTTCGTGCCCCAGTCCGGGAAGGTCCCACATGCCGGGCCCATGAGCCATGGCCACTAAGCCTGCGCGTCCGGAGCCTGTGCTCCGCAACGGGAGAGGCCACAACAGTGAGAGGCCCACGTACCAAAAAAACCCAAAAAAACAGAAAAAAAACCTCCCCTGCCTTTAGCACAGTGTAAGGCACAGTGAAGTGGGCTAGGAAAAGGCTTGCCGAGCTGTACACCCTCAGAAAGGTCCTGCCTTTTGGCTCTCTGCTCTTATCCTCTCAAGGCTCAAGCCCCAGAAAGATGGGGGAGGGGAGGTCTCAGGCAAAGCTAGAGCAGAAGAATACTCAGCAATGCCTTACCCTCTTATTGTCTCTCCCAGAAGAGTTTACACGATCCTTTGTAGGCGGGGATAAACTAAACCTAATTTGGAACATTTGTTGCCCCAGCTGCACTAGCTGTAGGACTAACCAGATAACTCAGGGTTAGGAGGAGACCTTGTCACTTCTACAGACTCCATAACTGAGGACCAGCCACTTCATTGAGAGGATCCCAGTAACTCACCTGTACCGATGTACAAAGACACCCCTGAAGAGGGCATTCATCATTCCCTCAATCTCCTCTTGATGCTCTTTGAGCTGGAGGACAGGGAGTAACAGGTCAATCTCTCATGTCCCCCAATAATATAAGGCCACAAAAATATAAGAAAAGCATGACATCCACCTACTTCCTATTAATAAGAGGACACAGTCTGAACCTCTGGTATCCTTTGTTCCCTTTTAAACCTTCTAATTTTTTTTTTAAATTTTCAGGACATTTGGCTTTACTTCCCACACGTTCATAATACTTCTATCTCCCCAAATCATTTTTTCCCCCACATGAGAAATATACATCTATAGTAAGGTATGAAAGTTACAGGCCTCTAACTTTCTCTTTCTATGGATTAGATAACTTGGAAAAGAGTATCACCTACTCATCCACTTGTGACAGTGGACAGGCCGGTGAAATCAGGCAGTCAATAGATACATCTAAAATACAAAGTTGATGAGAAGGGTGGAGTTTGCAAACAAAAGTAATTAAACTAATCAGTCAAAAGCAGCAAAAAAGAAAATGTAGCCAGTAAGTTATCAGAATAGAAAAAGGTTAAACCTTCTAATTCTGGAAGAAGCTGTATAGTCAACTAATGCCTCAGAGATTTGTGTTTGGAAAAAATAATATCCCTTCTGTGTCTCATTATTTTGACTATCTTTGGCTATTCAGAGGCCCTAGCTGGTAGTTATACATGTTTTTGACTAACAACAATCGGGAAAAAAATTTTAATAAATGCAGTTTGACAAAAGAAGCGCAACAAAAAAAGAGAAGGAAGAGATTATATCAGTGGTTCTCAACTGGTAGCTCCCAGGGGACATTCAGCAATGTCTGTAGACATTTTTGGTTGTCATAACCTGGGAAGGTACTACTGCCATCTAGTGGATAGAGGACAGAGATGCTGCTAAACATCCTGTAATGCCAGGACAGCTCCCTAAATGTCATTGTTGAGAAACCCTAGACTAGATGAATAACAGATAACAAAGAAGCAGAATTACAAGGGAACATTCTTTAAGACAACTGCCCCAACTCTTCAATAAATCAATATATTGGGGGAAAATGCGGGGGGGGGGAGCAGAGGTTCTGTATAAAAGAGACTTAAGAAACACAACAACCCAATGTAATGCATAGTCCTTAATTAAATCCTGGTTGGAATTAACCAGATATAAAAGGTATTTTGGGGACAAGTGGAATATTTTAAATATGAATTGGGATTAAAAAATATTAGGGAATCATTGTTAATATTTTTGGATATGAAAATGGTATTAGGATTATGTAGTAACATGTTTTTTAGATGACATACTTAAGTCTTTAGGTTGAAATACCAATATGCCCATAATTTAGTAGAAAATAGTAAAAAAAAATAGATGAAGCAAATATAGTGAAATATTAGTTAAAACTAAATTTAAATCTAGTTAAATCTAGATTTAAATTAAATAATCTAGTTAAATCTAGATTTGTATGTGGTGTTCATTCTACCAGTGTTATCTATTTTTCTGAACGTTTGAAAATTTTCATACTTAAAGGAAAAGGAAAGAGAGGGAGGGAAGGAGGAAAAGTGTGTCATCAGTACCAAATTCTATGTAAATCGAAAAGGATACTGAAAAAAAGTCATTGGCTATAGGGATTAAGAAGTCACTGGTTTGGGCTTCCCTGGTGGCGCTCTGGTTGAGAGTCCGCCTGCCGATGCAGGGGACACAGGTTCGTGCCTCAGTCTGGGAAGATCCCAAATGCCGCGGAGCGGCTGGGCCCGTGAGCCATGGCCGTTGAGCCTGCGTGTCCAGAGCCTGTGCTCCGCAACGGGAGAGGCCACAACAGTGAGAGGCCCCCATACCACACACAAAAAAAAGAAGTCACTGGTTTGTTGAAAATAACTTGAAAGAAAAAAAATGGGGATAGAAGCTAGGTAGTGAAAGGATTCAGTTGGATATTAAGGAAGTAAGGAAATACTAAAAGGGAGGATAGAAATGGAGTAGCTCATAGAGGAGAATGAAAGAAGATTCAAGGGCTTATATACATTTATAAGTGGAGAGAGGAAAACAGTGGTGAGGGAGAGATTAAAGACAGAAAGCAAAACGATAACTGATGAAGCAAGAGCCCAGAGAAGTCCAAATAATAGGAGTCACCCTAGTGTATATAATTTAAGATTTGACACAGACCCAGTACACATAAGATTTAAGAGATACTGACAGTGAAAATAGCAAAAGAGAATCAGGAAAGTATAGATCTGTCTCTAATGATTTAGCATGGAAGATATGTTTGGTGAGAGCTGGAAAACAGTCAACTGGCATAGTTACACATGATGAGTCCTGCCAACCTCATGGTGGGGGAGGTCTCAGATACTTAGGGGGAATGAAGGGAAAGTCGGTGTTAGTCTCATGATAGACACAGCTGTGTGAAGGTTTAATCAGTGTAAAAGATTTTGTTGGGGTTTATGTCCTCCAGTGGTCTTCTTCAAGTTTAACAGGCAACAAAGCAAGTACCTACTATGTGCCCAGCTAGGCAATTTATTCATCTCATTTAATCTTCACAAAAAGAATTATTCCATTTTTAAAGGAAAGGAAACTGAAGCTTAGAGATTACATAAGGCCATGGAGCTAGTAGCTAACTGGAACAGAATTTAAACGCAGGAGAGATTGAAAGGCCTGTGTCCTATCCATTCCTTGAAAACTTGGCCTCCTGCATCAGTGGTTGGCCTTCAGTACTCCTGTGGTAACCTGCATACTGCACACTTGACAAGAAAGTCAATGCTTAACCCCCTGCACAAGATGCAGGCACAACATTTAAACACCTGTGATAATGAATGCAGACAATGGAAACTGAGCAAAAGTGGAATTATAGAGAACTCTAAAATTTACTCTAAACTAGAAATGCTCTATTGAGCCCACATCCCAGAAACAAAGTGAGCATGCAATAACCTCTGACCGGAGGAGTCTATTAAACTATTGCCAGACTCCATCATTCACGATCTCAAAGCTTGCCTGGGGGACTGTGCCTTAGCAGAGAGAAGCTTGGGGACTGATAAGGTGGGCTGCAGCAGCTGTGATGGAAGCCAGGAGAGGAGGGAAGAGGCAGGGAACACTTCTCACCTCTTTGTGTTTCTCCAACAGGCTCTCCAGTCGCTCAGGTGCTCTCTGTCCTGGACCCTTGTTTCGTTCAGTCTCGTACTGACGTTGATTGTTGTCCTTGTGCAGACTCAGTTGGAAGGCAACTCTTACCAAGGAGGTCATCAGCTTCATGGCTTTGAGTCAGTAAAAATAAGATAACGAGATCATTAATTAAGTCAGAGAGAGGGAGGGTAGGTTCAAAAAAGAAGGAAAAAAAGGGCAGTGAAAAAGAAAAGCTAGAGCAGGGTGACCCTAAAATCCTAAGACTCACTGTTCTGGAGTGGATTTTTTCTCTCCCTAACTCTTTTGGGCTTCCTTTAATGCTTAGCATATTCCCAGTGGTGAGCTATAAGAAACACGTTAAGGCTGGAAACTATCACTGTAATCCACTCCTTTTTACAATTCCACTAATGAGAAACTGGATGGAGGTTTGGGATGAAAGAAGCATGACCCTGAAGTAAAGAGCTAGAATGCAGGTAGGAAAGAAGATCCAGGATTGGAGAACAGAGGAAAGTTCTACCAACCCCCAAGAGAACACTGACAGAATAAAAGTGACTGCTTACCAGCCAGGGTGCTAGTGTGACGGAAGGCACGGACTTGGGAGTCTGAGAGGCCAGTGAGCAGAGAGATGAGGTTGTCTATAGGGAAGCCATCATAGAGGAGGCTATACTGGCACCGATAGACCAACGTCCTCACAAATTCACAGAAGCTGCCCTGGAACTTCTTCCAGGATGGGCCTGGAGCTATCAGAGGATAGTCTCCTGAGTCCTATAAAAGAGGTTATGAAAAGGATGGAAAAGTTATTACCAGGTCTATGAAGTCACAGGGACTGGATGTCAAAACCCAATAGTATAGTAAAAATGTATCTCTTATACCTCATTCTCAACTCTACAGGCCTATTCAGATAACGTGTATAGGTCCCTTTTGCTCCCAAGAGATTAAACTCCTCTTTCTAAAAGCTATCCTATTTCCCAGAATCAGAAAGAGGAGGATAATGGGCCTTGTATTTTGCAAAAAGAGTGGCAAGAGGATCCTGGACTGTCTTCCTCCACCTCATTAAACTGTTCTGTTAGGTGCTGGATGATCTCCGAGTTGGACATCTTCTTGAACATCTCAGAGGTCACAGTGCCTGAGAAATGGAGGAGATGAGGTACTTAGAAGGTAAATAACAGGACACCATGACCATTTAACATACATTTGAAGATGAGCTAGGAAATATACTGAAAAGAGCTTAGATGGGGAATCAGAAGACCTGAATCCTAGTCATAAATCTGCTGCCATCTAACTGAGTACCTGCTATAAGGCAACCTCTCTAGAAAACCCAAGGGAATCAAATAGTGGAAAACTATGGTTAAAAAAATATTCCAAACAATCAAAAAACAAAGAAAACTATGCCAGATTCTTATAATACAATCTGCTGACTTATAAGACTAAAGTTAGGTCATGGCCTCTGGGGACCTGGGGCCCCACAGCTTCAGTGGAGAAATATGCAATGAAGTGGCTGAGAAATAAGGAATAAGAAAATAAAAGATTATTTCATTTAGAGAAAGGAAGAGTAAAAGTCTGATGGTCCATTTCCAAATTTGTAAACATCATACCATCACAATAGCATGATTATTTATTTTTCTCCAAAGGGTCTTGTCTCCAAACCAATACATTTCCTTACTGGATCTCTTCCCTACTTACCAATCAACAATGTAGTCGGCACTAGTTAAATAAGTGAAATTTTTCTTATGCTTTTCCCTCTCCATTTATTTAGGAAATGCCTAATCCTACACATCTAAAAGGAGGAAAAGTTTTACAATATAGGAGCAAAGGCTGGGGATTAGAAAATGGTAGGAGTTTCCTCACCTTTACATCCACATGATCGGATGAAAAAGTTAATGAGCTCCAGGAATCCTGCATCCTGGTCTTGCTTGTAGCTATCCAGCCACTCATCTACCAAAGACTAGGAAAACAATGTGGATGATTTCTATTTCTGGCAACATGACAGACTAGAAATTCTGTATAAGCTTTCTAACTGAAGCATCTAAACTTCTGATTAAAATATTAAGACATCTTTTAAAATGTATTGCTAAACCAGAATGAAAGATAAAATTCCATAAAAGCCAAAAATGAAGTGAAGGTAGCAGTTCTGAGAGATAAGCAAGGTGACTTTTGCTCTGAGGGGTCTCTTAACTACAGTTAGGAAACCAACTTTCTGTCCAGATGGCTGCATGGAATGTAGAGCATAGGAGACAGAGCCTAAGGGGCTTCCAAAAACAGTAGTCCAAAAGGAGGCTCCTGCAAAGAGTCACACCCTCATGAAAGCAAGAATGAGAAATAAACCTATAGGTAAGATGGGGACAGCAAGAAAACTAGCTTGTTATGACCTTAGTGTGGGGTAGAGGGAAAAACGAATTGTCCCTTGAGAATTCAAAACCATAAGCCAGTTCCCATATCTGGATTTGCAGTCCAGATCCACATTACCTCTACAGTCAAAATAACTTCAATCAGATAATTTAATTAAAAGTGACTCTGGGGGCTTCCCTGGTGGCGCAGTGGTTGAGAATCTGCCTGCCGATGCAGGGGACACGGGTTCGTGCCCCAGCCCGGGAAGATCCCACGTGCTGCGGAGAGGCTGGGCCCGTGAGTCATGGCTGCTGAGCCTGCGCATCCGGAGCCTGTGCTCCGCAACGGGAGAGGCCACAGCAGTGAGAGGCCCGCGTATCGCAAAAAAAAAAAAAAAAGTGACTCTGGAGCATCCTCACTCAACCACCAGAAGCAAACGTAGGTTTCCTCTCTTAACAACCCATCTTCAACCCAGGCCCCAAAGAATTCCAACACACAGAAACCAGTAACAAAAACAGAAAAACTCCGTATGTTTGAAAATTTTTAGTTTTTCTAAAAACTATAAAAATCCACACTATACATCAATAAGGGTCAACCTCAAACAACTGAAATAATTTAAGTCACAGAAAACTAAAGAACGACTCATTCACTTAAATTAAGGAAAACACATTCATTGGTGATAAAATTATAATGAGAAACAAGGGAATGGTTAACAGAAAATTCATTCTAGTAGTTATCTCTGGGTGGTGAGGGAACTGGGGGAGTAAGGTGGAGGGAAGATACACAAGGGTCTCTACAGCACCATTAAGGTTTCATTTCTTGAGCTGGGGCTAGAGGCCTGGGTGATCACTGAAAAAAAAATTTTAAGCACATATATGCCTTTCATGTTTTTAGATGGTAATTACAATAAAATTATTGAAAAAGAAATGTAAGAAGAGAAAAAAGATATGTGGGGAGGGAAAAAAATTAGGTATAACTGTCGAAGTGGAGCTAAAAAGTGACAAGGGTGAACAAGTTGCCACCCAAATCCAAGCTTCTTCTCTACATTATCCAATGCCTTTCCTTGTCTCCTCCATCAATCAATCAAGGCAAAATCTATTCTGTGATACTATTAGGAAAGGAACATTCCCTCTCATGTAAGATTCCCCTTACATCAATCCCTCCAAGGATTCACTCTGTGGTCTTATCTGCCTTTCCTGATACAGGTTATGTTCACTAAAATGTCTACATTAAATCAAGTTTGTAAGCACTTGTACTTATCTTTCCACCCAGCAAGGGGTAAGATGGTATCAAGAAACAGAGACGAGACACTCTGTTTTACCTGCATGTCACTTTTGGCAGCTTTCACAGCATCAAAGAGATCACTGCCTGGTGGCTCTGACTCTTTCTGACCATGAGCACGTACCATTTGGGATCCCTTCTTTGGACGTTTTGCCACCTAGTAAGCATAAAGAGATCACGAATATCTTTAAAAAGTGAAAGTGACATTAACGCTCGGTCTCATCACACAGGTAGGCTTAAGCTGCCAATTCCACAGCAGAGTTTGAGTTACTGACTCAGATTAGAAATAACTGATTTTTATATTGCAAACGTTATTATTTCTAGCCTCTTGTCCTTTTAAAAGTCCCTAAGCCCCATTCCTGTTCCTCTATACCCTAATACCCTCTTCTCTTATTCTTTGCTCTTCAAAATCTGCCTTCTTCCTACTTCTGTCCCTTAACACTTTTTAAGCCTTGTCTTTTCATCAAGCATATCAGCTGACCTCTTCTAGGTTTTCTTTTGCTGCTTCCCAGACCAGGTTCAAAAACAGAACAAAACTGACTCACTGGGGATGTTTTCAGTGGTCGTTTTGCTGCTCTCTTCTTTACATTTCGTCTCAAGTTGTCTTCGAAGTCACTGCCTTCACCAGCCGACAAAGATTCACTATCCCTGTGAGGGAGTGTGGTTCTGCTTAGATACAACACCCTAGTCCCTATATATAAAAGGGTAAATGAATTATAGTTTCTTTTTGTCTCTAACTTTACACCCCTCTCCATGAGAAAAATACTTTCAGATTTTAAGAAGAGATGAGCTTACTGTTGCCAGGAAGTAGGGACAATGTCTTAAGGGAAAACTTTCACTTGAATAAAGCATTGGAGATGAAGAACTGAGGTAGGTAAAGGACAACCCTTTCTTAATATCCTCTCTGAATAAGAGAATCAAAAGATATTCACATTAAAAAAAAGATATTCACATAAGCAGTGAGGGGATCACTGCTGAGTAGAGAAAAATGGCTCAGTAAGTCATGTATTACTAATACACAAACCAGAGATTAATACGCGCTTAGCGTTAAATTTTACCTCTTGAAAACAAATTCACGTCTTGTCGATTAGGGTTAAGTTTACAAAATAGATATAACCTGGTGCCAAACAGCTGCACTGACAAATAGAAATGATTCAGAAGAAACCAATTAAAATTACCATGGGATACTCTTATAACTGAAGTATAACCTTTAAAAATTGTGAATCATTATGTGGTACACCTGAAACTTATAAAATATTGTATATCAACTATACTGCAATAAAAAAATTACCAGGGGATAAATCAGACCTTGATTAATTTTTTCCTGGAAAGATTTTTTTAAAACCCAAGACATACTCATACAATCTTCCAGAATAAGCTCATAAATGCCAACAGCTAAGGACCTGTTTATAAAACCCCAAACAAAAGAACTACAGGACACCACCTAAAAAGTATACACTAGTTTTCAGGCACCAAATAAAGAACTCTTTTCCCTTTCCCCCATCTGTGGGCCCCCACCGGAGGCTGTCCATGAACATACAAAAGTGTTCAAGAAAGGTTCAGACAAGTTGGATGATGGATTCAGAACAGGATGGATTATTCTTGACGCCTCCAACACGTAGGGCAGCCGAAACCCAGCCTGTTCTGAACCAGTATAGCATCTCCTGGCTTTTCATAGTCACACACGTGTTGCCACTTTACCCGTCTGTTAAATGAAAACGGGAAAAGCTGCGGACAACGCAACCAACCCCACTCACCCCTCCGATGTCTGGTCCGAGTCCCTGTCATCGCAGGGCACAGCGACAGACGAACTAGAAGACGCAGACATGCTCCTCGGCCCAGTCCCCACAGCTCTGCGCAGCGGGGAGGACCCGCTGCTCGGGGAGGAGGAGCTATGGGACTGGGAGGACGACGACCGCAGGGTGGCCATGGTGGTCCAACTGCGGGAGAGAGAGAGAAGGGGGAAGGCTTCCTGTCCCACCACGTCTCCATCCGCAGCCCCGACGACCCCCCCTTGTTTCCAAGGGAACTGCTTTGGAACTCGGGGAGTGGGGGACCCACAAAAAAATAAGACGGGGAACACACTGTAGATCAACTACAGGTCAAATTAAAAAAGAAGAACAGCACAGCTTCTATGGTTTCTCCTGGGATAAACCATAATAGAAAAGAATATTTTAAAAGACGTATGTGTGTATATAACTGAGTCACTCTGCTGTACAGCAGAGACTAGCACACTGTAAGTCTTCTATTACTTCAACTGAAAAAAAAAAAAAAAAAAAAAGAAAGACGGTGGTCTTCCCTGGTGGCGCGGTGGTTGAGAGTCCGCCTGCCGATGCAGGGGACGCCGGTTCGTGCCCCGGTCCCGGGAAGATCCCACATGCCGCGGAGCGGCTGGGCCCGTGAGCCATGGCTGCTGAGCCTGCGCGTCCGGAGCCTGTGCTCCACAACGGGAGAGGCCACAACAGTGAGAGGCCCGCGTACCACAAAAAAAAAAAGAGTCCCGACCTGAGGCATCAGGGCGTTAAAGACACCATGGCCCCAACGCCGACCTCTGGTTTGGGGTCACTCCCCAAGCACCGAGGAAGGCACACACCAGGGCAGCTTAAAACACACCCCTCTCCCCAGGATTCGGAGTTAACTGCCAGTGAAAGAAAACCAGCTCACAGGGTGCAAACGAGAAACAAAACCGCCCCCCCAAACCCCCGCCCCCCACAGAAGCACCTAGACTTCCATTTCTAAAAGGCTAGAACGGGACTCCTCAAGGACCCGGTTGCGACGCGCTTAACGATTTGGGGCTACAGGCGCCATCAGAACCAAGCCGGAAACGCTGAAGGAATCACGGAAAGCTCGCATTCTCCATTTTTCCAGAAGAGGGGATCTCTACTCAACGCTGGGCTACGCTATTTGGGCGGAGGAGCCGTCTAACCACTCAGGAGAGCGACTATCAGCCTTTGGGTCTGGGATTCCTGGCCACTGTGGAGGGGGGTATGGAAAAGGAAGAGTCCTCTCTCAGGGCCAGAGTGTGGGGGAAGGCGACCGCCTGGGTCAAAGGGGAGCCTCACTGTCTGAACACGGAACAGCGACTTCTGGCCGAGCAGCGTTGAGGAAAAGTCACCACCGCGGGTCCCTTGGGTCTCTGTGGTCACCCTCCCCCACCAGCCCCACAGTCCGGCACGGGCGCCCGCCGCTTCCCTTCTGGGTGGCAGAAGACTCCAGAAAAACGCGGGAAGGCGCGGGGTGTGCGGTGCGCAGGCGCGAGCCCAACGGCTCGTCTCAGGGCGGGCAAATTGTCGCGAGGCTTGGGCGTGTGCGAGCTCGTGCTCACCACGTTCCAGTCACGGCGCTCCGGCAGCCTCGTGCGGCCACGAGCTCTCCAGCGTGTCGCCGTGTCACGTGGGCTCCGGCGCGCTGGCCACCTGCTTTAACTCGGCTCCTCCCGGCCCCGCCCCAGCCCCGCTCCTCTGCCCCCAAGTTCCCCCTCCATTGGCCGGGTTTCACACTGCACTAGCAAGAGCTCCTTTAATCTGGCTTCTCAACTGCCACACGCTGGGTTCCACCCGGGCCCCGCCTTGCGAACCAAATAGCCACGCCTCCGAGGAAGGCCACGCCCTTCCCCCCAGCCTCCTTAGTCCTGCCGAGTCCCGCCCCACTGCCGAGCTTCCCCAGTACATTGGCTTAATTTCTCCCTTGACCCCGCCCCTGAGTCCGGCTCCTTACCATCATTGGCCGGGCCCCGCCCCGGGCCCCGCCTCCTGTCCGGCTCCCGCTCCCATTGTCTCGGCAGATGCCGCCTAGTCCAGCGATCGTGCTCCGTGTTCAGTTTTCGGAGGTCGCGCTCTTTCTCTGGCCGGCGGGGCGATCCCGCGGCAGAGAACCGGCTTCCTGAGTTCGGGCGGCTCTTCTTCCCTTCTTAGGACCCACTTTGCCGTCCCAAGGTGGCAGCAGCTATGTACGCGCTGCGATCTCTTCTGCTTCTGCTGTTGCCTCTGTGTCCCGGTCCTGGTCCTGGACCCGGTACCGAGGCAAAGGTCACCCGGAGTTGCACTGAGACCCGGCAGATCCTGGGGGCCCGGGGATATAGCTTAAGCCTACTCCCTCCCGCCCTGATCTCAGGTGAGGAGAAAAAGGAAGACTAGAGAATTGGGGGCGAGGGAGGGGGCGGGGGCCGGTCCCCCCCATCTCACAATAACTCTCTTCCCTTTCAGAGTGGCCGTTATAATAATCTTTTCGTCTCATAGTAATAATGTCTCTTCTCCTCCGGAACTTCTTTACCAGGATCACAATAACACTCCTGTTCAGATAATAGCTCTCTACTCCACCCCAACCCCAGGAATCCCTTTCTAGTAATTAGCACCCGCCTCTGTGTTTCTTTATTCACAGCCCAATTTGTTCCCCTCGCTATTTCCATGAGCCCCTTCTATGACAATACTTTCTTTCTTACCACCCACCCCTCCAAATCCCATTCTTCCCATTGAAGCCATCCTGTAAGTCCTTAAAGGCCTGGGGTGTGCGATGTTAGGCAGGCTACCTAGGACCCTCTGATCACTAAATCGGCCCATCTTTATTTGATCCTATGGCTAGTGCCAGTGGACTTGGGATGGGTGAGGGGACAATAAGAAGGGGGTAGAGCCAGGTGGGAATGAGGTGGCAGACAATAGAAAAGAAACCAGACAGTTCGAAGAGAAAGGATGGCCCCCAGAGATCAGCAGGAGAAGGAAGGAGTTTCACGACACGACTTCCCACCATTCCTTCGTGTCTCCTCTGTCCAGGTGAGCACCTCCGGATCTGTCCCCAGGAGTACACTTGCTGTTCCAGTGAGATAGAGCAGAAGCTGACCTGGGAGACTGAGGCCACCTTCCGAGGCCTGGTGGAAGAGAGCGGTTCCTTCTTGGTTCACACACTGGCTGCCCGGCACAGAAGATTTGATGGTGAGGACCTGGCGTCCCCAAACCTGGCCTCGCACCTCCTCTCTGTGCTCATGACCCGAGCAAGCATCCCGTCCCTGCTCCTGACTCTATCCCTAAGGCACTCCGGCCCTGGCTTAGCCCCCGCATCCCCACCCTAGGCTCTCTCAAGTTCCTGCCCTCCACCCCCAGCCCCAATTTGCCCAGACCTCTAAGAGTTGCTTAATTTCTGACTCACTTTTCTTTTCTCTCCCCATGCCCATCTCTTCCTGCCTCTGCCCTTTCCCTTTTCCATCCTTCTCTGGCCTTACCCCACCTCACACCCCTTTCTCTGCACTTGCCACAGAGGTTTTTCGGGAGATGCTCTCATCAGCTGAGCACTCCCTGTCCCTGCTCTTCCACCGCTCCTTCGGCCGCCTGTATGCCCAGCACACCCCCTTGTTCAGTGGCCTGTTCTCTCGGCTACGGGACTACTATGAGAGGTCCGGTGAGGGGTTAGATGATGCCTTGGTGGATTTCTGGGCTCAGCTCCTGGAGAAAATGTTCCCCCTGCTGCACCCACAGTACATCTTCTCCCCTGACTACCTGTTCTGCCTCACGCGCCTGGCCTCTTCTGCTGATGACTCTCTGAAGCCTTTTGGGGACTCACCCCGCCGCCTCCGCCTGCAGGTGAGAGGCCCCAAGGCCTGAGTTTCAGCCACCTTTGACCTAGTGACCTCTGAAGTATGTACTACTCACCTCCAGCCCAATGGCCCCCTTTCCATGCCCCAGTCACCCCTGACCTGGTGATCCCTCTATCCTGCATGGCAGCCATGTCTGACCTGGTGACCCGTATCTTGAGCCTCAGTCACCTCTGCCTGACCCAGTGCTCCTTGGTCTCCTTTAATTGGATGGCCCCCCTTTCTGTGTCCTAGTTTACACAAGTTGCTGACCCACTCACCTGCTCTTGCCTCCCCCCACCCCACCTTTCTGCCAACTCCTCCCTAATCCCAATACCTTGGCTTCCTCTGGTTCAACTGTGAATTAGACACTTAATATTTAAGAAGGATTTTCATTTATAGTCTCTCATTTAATTATCATCATAACTCTAGGAGGTAGATATTAGCATTCCTATTTTACAGATGAGGAAACTGAACTTCCCAGAGGTTAAGGTCTCACAACCAATATGTGGTAGAGCTATGTTTCACACCCAGGTCTCCTGGCTTCGGGTTCAGTGTTTGTTCTGATACAAGCCCCTCTATCTCCAAGCCCTGTAAAATGTAATCCCTCCACCTCTTCCCAAGCCCAGTTCCCCTGGGTCCTTCTAGACTGTGATTCCTTTGATCCTCTTGAACCTGCCTCCCGGGACCACCTGACACTCTTAACCACCCCAAGATAACCCTACAAACATCACCCCCCTGCTCATCCCCTTGGTGCAGTCTCTTGGTCCCAGTGTTGACTGACCCTCAACAGTCCTGTGGTTTTTCTCACCTTCTTTCCCCTCCCCCAGATAACCCGGGCCCTGGTGGCTGCCCGGGCCTTTATCCAGGGCCTGGAGACCGGAAGAGATGCGGTCAGCGAAACGCTTAAGGTTAGAGGGAGCCTGAGTATGGGCAGGGCCCAGGGAGGGAGACAAGAAGCAGGAGAGGTCCCATGAAGAAGAGTCCGGTGCCAGCTGGCAGGAGAGGCCTGGGGCCTTCCCATATCAGCCTCGAAGCCCTGGCATCCCAGGGTAAATCAGGAAGGCTGGAGTCTCCCTTGTGTCATGACCCATGATCTCCTCCCACCTCTGACCCTCTGATGACTCTTACCCCCTGCCAGCCTCTACGGGCCTGCTCATCTCCATAGTATCTCTGAGATTGGAGTACTGGCCCTCCTGGTTTTCTCCAGGACCACTCAGTGGCTCCCTCTTCCCTGCTACTGGAGGCCAGTTTCCTGGCCTGGCCTTCAAGGCTCTCTCTCTACTGCTCATTCTCTCCCTGACCTCCCAGCCTCACTTCCTGCATCCTCATCCTCCTCTGTCCCCAACCATGATGGGCTCACTCTTGTCCTGGAACCTTTTCTCAGATCCCTCACCACCCCATCTCTCCCAAGAAGCAGCATCTGCAACCTGGCCCCGCGGAGCCTCTCTCTTCTGATCTGTGGCAGTCCTGGGGTCACTCCTGCTGCCACACGGGGTCATCAGTCCTAGATGTTCACATCCAGCTCTACACTGAGAGCCTGGGAAAGGGGGGGTGGGGTATTTGACTTCTCTCTGTGCCCAGCACCAGGCTTGGCTGAGGGCAGCCAACCGTGGATGACACAGGCCTGCTCTCTGCTCCCAGATGCCGTTGTCCGAAGGCTGCAAGCGGGCTGTGATGCGTCTGACAGGCTGCCCCCTTTGTCGGGGGGTCCCCTCGCTGCCACCCTGCCGGGGCTTCTGCCTCAACGTGGCCCACGGCTGTATCAGCAGCCAGGGACTGGATCCTGACTGGGGGGCCTATCTGGGTGAGGGGATTCAGGAAAGCCTGGGAGGGCTGTCTGTGTGGGGGTGGGCAGGGTGGACCAGGGAGGGAGTGTTAAGCGGTACTGAGGGGAGAGGATGAGGAGCGGCTCTTCTCATGTCAGTTTCCCCCATCTAAGACCTGCTGCTTCCCTCCAAGGCCGGGGTCAGGATTTGCGGGAACATCCTACTTCAGTGAGTATCTCCCTGGATGTCCCCTCATTTCACCCTTTCTCTTTCTTTCCCTCTTTCAAGATGGTCTCCTGTTCCTGGCCGAGAAGATCCAGGGCCCCTTTTCCTTTGAGCTAGCAGCACAGTCCATCGGGGTGAAGATCGCGGAGGGTTTGATGCATCTGCAGGAAAACAGCGTGGGGCTGTCAGCCCAGGTACAGGGGCCACGAGAAGAGTGGGAGTTGGCGGGAGGACCGGAGAGAGAAGGGTGGAGGGGGAGGCCCCGGGCTGGGGGTACAGTGCGGGGTGTCAGTGAGACACTGTAGGGCCTCTGGATAAACTGGGGTGTCGGGGGCGATTGGAGTATTGGAGTGTAGTTTTTACCGCGGGACGACTGTCTGTGGGGTCTCTTCCCGGTGCCGCAGGTGTTCCAGGAATGCGGGAGCCCCCAACCGGCGCCGGCCCGCGCCCGCCGTGCCCCAGCCCCCCGGGGGGAGGTGGGCCGGCTCTGGTCGGCGGCGGCGGCGGCGGAGGAGGAGCGGCCCACGACGGCTGCGGGCGCCAGCCTGCCCCGGCTGGTGAGTGGCAGGCGGCAGGCGGGGACGCAGGCGCGGCGGTGGGCGGGGGGCGCGCGCACCATCTCCTCCCGGGCTCTCTTTGCATCCAGGTGTGGGAGCTCCGCGAGCGGCTGGGCCGGGTGAGGGGCTTCTGGGCCGGGCTGCCCCTGACAGTGTGCGGGGACCCCCGCGTGGCTGCGGACCTCTCCCAGGAGGCGGCGCCCTGCTGGACCGGAGCTGGGCGGGGCCGGTGAGAGCCGGGCGGCGGCGGCGGCGGCGGGCGGGCGGGAGGGCGAGGCGGACTCCGGGGGCGGGGCGGGAGCCTCCGGGGCTGCTCTGCTCGCAGGTACTTGTCGCCCGTGGTCGGGGGTCCCCAGGCCGGGCAGATCGACAACCCAGAGCTGGATGCGGAAGCCTCGAGCCCCGACCTCCAGACGCGGAGGCGGCGGCTGCAGCTCCGGGCGGCCACGACCAGGATGAAGGCGGCCGCCCTGGGACGCGACCTGGAGCTGGAGGACTGGGGTGAGGCCCCGGGCCGCCGCGAGGGCCTCGCTCCGCCCGGCTTTCCGCGATTGGACCCGGGCCAACCCGCAGCCCCGCCCCCTGCTTTCTGTAGTCCCTCCCCTGGCGTCTCTCCGTTACCATCCATTCATTGACTCACACACACATTTTACACGCACGTATTGAGCGCTTTACTCAAAGGTAGGGGGTAGAGCACCAAAGACAGGGTCTCTATCCTTGAGTTCATGGTTCCCTGGGGGAGACACCAAAACACTCTTACAGAACGGTGGGAAGCTCCTAAGAGTGGGCAATCTCGGGAGGTGGGGAAGTGGGGTGCGGGCGCCATGGGGCTGGCTCCCCAAAGTAGAATTTGCCAGGGAAACAAGGCACTGACGTCCACTTTTTTCCTCTCTCCCACTGTCTCTGTCTCTCTTTGTCTCTCCCCCCCCTTCCCGTCCGCTCGCTGCTTCTGTGTACGTCTGTTTTCTCTCTTTTCCTGTTTATCCTCTCTCTCCATCTGTCTCTCCTTTTTGTCTGCCTCGTTGTCTCTTCCTGTCTCTCGTTGCCTTCTCTCATTCTCATGTGTCTGATCTCTCTGCTCACCTTCCTGTCATTCGCTTTCTCCCTCTTCTCACCCTGCCTGCTCCTCCACCCCTCCACCTATCACTGTTTTTATCTCGAGTTCTCTCCCTTGCTGCCTGTGGCTCCTTCTCTCTCTCTGTCTCCTGCTACCTCTCTTTCCCATCCCTGTCTGTTTCCGATCCTCCTCCTCCCTGCAGAGGACGCTAGCGGCTCTGGAGAGGGACAGCACTATGCAGATGACTGGATGGCTGGGGCAGCAGCTGTGGTCCCCCCGGCCCGGCCTCCTCGCCCTCCTCGAAGGGATGGTGCTGGGGGCAAAGGAGGAGGTGTCATTATCCGCCACAGCCAAGACAGGAGCAGGACTGGCGGGACGTCTGTCAGTTTTCACACCCAACCCCTCCTCATTCTCTTCCTCTCAGCCGTGGCCCTGCTCGGACCTCGATAACTGGGGAGGGGTGCCCTGGCATCAGAAGGGTTCGTGGCCCATCCCCTCCTCCCCCGTCTGCTGGGTCTGGGGAGGAGTCGGAGGGGGCTGCAGAGAGGGTAGAGAAGGGACTTTTTGGGTGAATGGCTGGGGCCCCAAATCCAGATTTCCATTGGTGGGTTGGGTTGGGGGTGGGTGTTCACTATATTTATTTTTTCATTTGGTATCTGGGGAGGAGGGGCTGGGGGTATTTATTTAGGAAGGAGGTGTGGTCTCTCTAACCCAGCCTCTATGGTTGGGCTGGTGGTGAGCCCCAACAGAGAAAAAGGGAGGAGTTTTAGAGTTGCGGGGGGAGGGGTTTGAAGGAAGTTGAAGGTGGGGATGGGTGGGGGCACCCGGTCTCAGAAACAGACAAAGCTGGTGTTTGCGGGGTGCAGGGCAGGGGACTAGGATGTCAGGATCTATGGGTCTGGGTTCTATCGAGTTTTTTCAGTATCACTTTCTTAAACTAGAAAAAAGAAAGAAGAAAAAAAAAGCATATCTCATGGCCTCTGCCATCCGCCACATCCTTCACAAGCTTCCCCATTTCATGTTTCAGTGTTCGACTCGATGTTTATTCTATAAATAAATGGCTAATTTATTGGACCCTATGTGTGACTTTCTGTACCTTTAGCCCAGAGCCTCTGTGACCAGCAGTTCATTTCTGCCTGCTTATCTTGGAACCTGTCCCCTGGGATTGAGTTTGGGCAAGCTGTCCACCCTCTGGGTCTGAGCACCTTCATCTGCAAAATGGGGAGAGTTGCGGGGAGGGGACTGCAAAACTCTTTTGGACCCAAGCCACCGTTAATATTACCACACCACTGACCCTGCCGTCAGAGTCGGGGCCCCAGTTCTCTGTGTCAGCCTCTGGCTACCTTGTCATGTCCTTGACAATGTCTGCTTTCAACTCTTGTCTGTCATTCTCCTTTCTTCTTTCCTTCTTTCCTTTGGTCGCCTGAATGAGTCTTCTGTTCTGCAGAAAGCTGAAAGAAAAAGTATAATTGATTCCTAAGTGCCAAAGGAGGGTAGGACTGGTGTCTTCCAATGGCAGGCTGGGTGCCCTGAAGGAGAGGGAAAGGTGCAGGGAGGGAGAGACCCAGAGACGCAATCAAAGCCGAATCAGCTGCAGAGACTGGCGGGACAAAGGGAGGGAGGGGGAGGAGCCTGGGCGCTGAGAAAGTTTAGGGGGAAAGTTGAGCCGAGCGAGAAACCGGGCGGTGGCTGGAGCAGGCGGGAGGGCCAGACCCCAATTTCCCTGCTGCTCCTCAGGTGGCCTGGTGAGTGGGCATGTGAAGCCGAGGCCTCGGCCAGTGGAGGGACTCTAGAGTTTATGGGAGGAGACTTGGGGGGGGTTTCATAGAGAGAACCCCAGAGGGAGCCGACCCAGGGCTGGCAGCAGACTGAGCAGTCACCAAAGCTGGAGGGAACTGCGGGCTGGAATCGGGGGTAATGGGAGGAGACAGGGATGGATGGAAGGAATAGAAGAAATCTGGACACAGGAAGGAGTCCAGTGCGGGGCTGGATCCAGGAGGCTGGGTTGGGGGAGGAAATTGGGGGATGATGCCAGAGGGGGCGGGTCTCTAGGTGGCCAGTGTGGGTTCTCTGCCTGGGGTCGCTCCGGGCTCGTCCTGGAAGGGGGCCGTCGGGGCTTGGTGGAGGGGCTGCGGGTTGGAATTGAAGGGGCAGGTCTGGACTCTCAGTAGATTGGGAAGCTGGGGCCTGGGAAGGAATTCTGAAGCTCGGCGTTCGGGTTTTGTCTCTTTGTGTCGCAGTCTCTCTCCAGCCCCACCCTCTCAATCCCCTCTGGGTGCACTGCTGGGGTTGGAAAGTGGGAATGGGGGTGTGTGGGATCTGGGCTTCCTAAACAACCCTATACTCCCCAGGCCCTCTCACACACTGGGCTCTGCCTGGCGCCGAGAGGGAAAGCATACCTGAGCTTAGATGAGCTGGTCGGCTCTTATTCTTTACAAAGTTGCTCCTGTGGTTTCACCTCCCTGGGTTCCTAAGCTGGTGCCCTGTCTGGCCCTCATTCGCTCCTTATGGCTTCTCCTCTCAGCCTCAGAATGGGGCTCTTCAGCCCGACTTGTCACAGACAGAGGGGTAGAGGAGGTGGTCAGGGGCCTGGTGATGTCTGTTTCACTGGTATGAGCGGACCGGTCTGATCTTTCTCCCCTTGACTTCCAAATCCCTGGGGCTCAGTGAGGAGCTGTCAGTGGGGGTTGGAAGGAGCTGCAGGTTGACAGCAGAGAAGCAGTCATGGGGCACCTAGAAGATCTGGGTGTAGACAGGGCTCCCCCCTCCGCTGCCCCCCTGCCCGGAATGAGGTCTCAGCTGCAGCAGCAGCAGGAGAGAAGGCTCTACCGCCTCCTTAGACTCTCCTCCTTCCCCCTCATTTCCCTTCTAGACGCTGACAGAGGCAAAAATCTGCTAACTCAGGGGGCAGACTCAACCGGGGCTGCGAGCAGACCTGGGGAATGAACCCCCAAACTCGAACTGGCGCCTTCCGCGGCTGCACGGCTGTCTCAAGCTGTCTCTGCCTCTGTGCCTTGCCCTTGCCCTGCCCCGCTCTAGCGTCCCCCTTCCCTGTGCCACATGGGCCCTCTGTCTCCTACCAGGACCATGCGCCTCTGGGGGCCTCGGAGCCTGGGGGTGGCTCTGGGAGTCTTCATGACCATCGGATTTGCCCTCCAGCTCTGGGGGGGTCCCTTCCAGAGGAGGTGAGTTCCTATCTTGTCCCAACGCCCCACAGATGCCCCCCCCCATTTGCTCCTCCCCGTCTCACCTGGGGCTGTGACTCTTGGGGACTCAGAGGACGCTCCACGCCCTCGTCCTTTCTCCTCAAGACACTCATCCACCTGCTGGTGAGGGACACGACACTTCCCCTCCCGTCTCTCCCCAGGCTACCTGGGCTGCAGCTCCGACACTCCTGGGCCTCAACCCCGGGACCAGCTGTTCCATCCTGCCTGCCACGGCAGCGACTCGTGTTCCTGAAGACGCATAAATCCGGGAGCAGCTCTGTGCTCAGTCTACTTCACCGCTACGGGGACCGACACGGGCTGCGCTTCGCCCTCCCCGCCCGCTATCAGTTCGGCTACCCAAAGCTTTTCCAGGCCTCTCGGGTCAAAGGCTACCGCCCTCAGGGTGGAGGCACCCAGTCCCCCTTCCACATCCTCTGTCATCACATGAGGTTCAACCTGAAAGAGGTGAGGAGTGTCGAGGGGGTGGACAGGACTGGCGAGAGATGGGCTCATGCCTGTAGCCAAGACCACCAGGGGAGGAGACCCCAGGCCTGGAGGCTCCCCAGGCATCCCCTCACCCAAGAGTTGGGCATGGGGGCCACAAAGGTGAGTCCTGCTGCCCCCTCCTCAGCTGTCCCTCCCTCAGAATTTTCTGGCAGCCGAAGTTCTGCCCTCTCCATCTAGAGTTTACTGCAGTCTCTCTCCTTGACCAATTTATCCTGCTGGCATCAGTGTCCCGCCAACTCTGACCCCACCCCGCCAACCCTCCCTCCAGGTACCTGGCCCTTCCTGGCCCCTTCCACTGGCACTACCAGGGCCCTGTGCAGTCACTGCCTTCTGACCCGGCTGCATCTCACTCCCCTCACCACGTCTGCCAGATTTTGAGGATCAGCTACATGCCAAGCCCCAGTCCCAGCCCCACCCCCAACCCCCGGAGCCTCAGTTCTAAAGGGGGAGATGAGTGCACGCACTCACAGGTCATCCGTACACACACACACACGAACCTCTTGGAGGAAGAAAATCAATGGGCAAATGAACACATACAGGGAAAGAGCGAACTTTCACTGAATACTTCTTGGGTGCTGGATAGTCATCTTACCATCATCCTGCCAGGAAGGCATTATAAGTGTCTCCACTACACAGATGAGGAGGTTGACTCTCAGAGAGGCTAAGTGACAGGCCTCTGTTAAAGGAAAGCCACAGAGCTAGCGTTTGAACCCAGGCCCAGCTGCTCCAAAGTCAAAGTGCCTTCTGTGGGCTGTGTGCGTGTGTATGTGTGTTTGTATTTGAAACTGTGGGGAGAATATTCATCAAAAGAGGTGGGGCTTTCTGGAGAGGTGGGTTTTATAGGAAAGGGTGGACATGACTTTGTAGTAAGGAAAATATCAGGTGTTCTTAGAGCAAAACATCTTAAAGACATGGTGGCAGTGGTGTGTGTGCGTGTGTAGGTGGTAGAACTTCAGTGGTGGCTGCAAAGGCAGTCCTGTTGGAGCTGGAGCAGGAGAAAGCAGCTGAGCAGCATGAATGTGATCTAATGGGAAGCAAGGGGGCACTGCTGGGAGTGAGGCGAGGACAGCGGTCACTGAGGCAGGTTCCTCTGGAGTTTAGGATGATTGTCACCACCCCTCACTACCTCCCATGTTCCCCACACTTCCACATCCTTCAAGGTAAGTGTTAACCCAGATTTACTGATGGAGGCTCTGAGAAGGCTCTGAGAAGTTCGATAACCTGCCCGAAGTTACAGGGTTGGTAAATGGCTGAATTGGGATTTTATTCCAGGTCCGTCTGATGCCACAGACCGTTCTCTGCACTGTTTCCCTATGCCTTCAAAGAGACATACAGCTCACAGGCTCGCCCTGCAGGCATGCCCACATCGGCAGAGCAGACTGGAAGACTTGTCAGGGAGTCAGGTTCAATGACAGAGGTCGCGTTCAGAGGCAGAAACCCTTCAAGGAGCCCCAGAGCTGGGTTCTGGCATGGATCTGCCTGAAGGACCACGCTAGGGTGTGGCTCAGCCCAATTCCCACCTTCCTTCTTGCCCAGAAGTGGGATCACACATCCTAGGCCTCAGAGCAGCACCCTACCGAGTGGCCACGGCTCCCCAGTGCCCATTCCAGGGGTGTCTCTTGCTCTGCAAGATGCCAAGGAGCCCCAGGAGTGCCCTGTCCTTCGGCCATCCTGGGCTTGGCCTGCCCCTGACGCCTATACCTGAGACAGCATTGCGACTGCTCTGTCTCCTCCCTATTTGCTGCCAGTGATCCTCCTGAGAAGGCCTGAGGCCAGCTCCTTTCTTGGAGTTGTGACAGAGTCCCAGAGTAGGCACTTAGGTTTCTGTTGGAGAAGTGAACACAAAGCTTGATTCCTAGAAGTGTTACTGACCAAGGCAGACAGAAAGGCCCAAGGAAGTTAATGTTCTCCAGGAGCTTCCCATGTTCCAGGTTCCTTCCTATCCTTATCTCATGTAACCTCCATAATCACTTGGGAAGGAAGGTATGATGGATCCCCGTTTTGCAGATAAGCAAATTGAGTCTCAGAGATGTTAAGTGCCTTACCCAAGATCTATGTAGCTGGTGGAGGAAGCTGGGGGTTCCCAGCAGAGCTGTCAGAAGGAGGTTGGAGGAGGCTGGGGGATCAGTGGGCACTGGGTTTGCTCTTAGTTTCTTCCTGGCTTAGTTCTCTCTCCCTATGTCTGCTTCCTCTTCTCTGCAGGTACTTCAGGTTATGCCTTCTGACAGCTTCTTCTTTTCCATTGTCCGAGACCCAGCGGCTCTGGCCCGCTCTGCCTTCTCCTACTATAAATCCACCTCATCGGCTTTCCGCAAATCACCGTCCTTGGCTGCCTTCCTGGACAATCCCCGAGCCTTCTACCAGCCCGGGGCCCGTGGGGACCACTATGCGCGCAACTTGCTATGGTTTGACTTTGGCCTCCCCTTTCCCCCAGAGATGAGGACCAAGAGAGGGAATCCTCATCCCCCCAGAGATCCCAACCCGCCACAGCTGCCTTCTGGTGTTGGCCTGCGAGCCCACACCTTGGATCCCAATGCTCTCTTCCATCCCATTCCCACTGCTGCTGATGGTCACAGCCAGACGTCCAGCTCTGCCTCTTTAGATTTGAGGTCTTCATCCTTCATCCAGTGGAATCTGGCCTGGCTGGACTCTGTCTTTGACCTGGTCTTGGTGGCCGAGTACTTTGACGAGTCATTGGTCCTGCTGGCAGATGCCCTGTGCTGGGGTCTAGATGATGTGGTGGGCTTCATGCACAACGCTCAGGCTGGAGGTGGGCAGGGCGGAAGTGCTGTCGGCGATGGTGGACTGACTGCTGAGGACAGGCATATGTCTGCAAGGGCCCGAGCCTGGAACAACCTGGACTGGGCTCTCTATGTTCACTTCAACCGCAGCCTGTGGGCCCGGATAAAGCAGTATGGCCAGAGCCGGCTGGACAGTGCTGTGGCGGAGCTCCGGGCTCGCCGAGAGGCCCTGGCTAAACACTGTCTGGTGGGGGGTCAGGCTTTAGACCCCAAGTACATCACTGACCGGCGGTTCCGCCCTTTCCAGTTTGGATCAGGTAAGGTTTTGGGTTACGTGCTTCAGAGTGGCCTGAGCCTCCAAGACCAGGAGGAGTGTGAGCGCCTGGCTACCCCTGAGCTACAGTACAAGGACAAACTAGATGCCAAGCAGTTCCCCCCAACCGTCTCTGTGCCCCTCAAGACTTCAAGGCTACCCTCCCCCTAGGCATCAGACCACTAAGTCTTAGGCTGAAAAGCAGCTGAGCCACAGGGGCACAGTGATGAATGTGAGGCAGCCCCATGCCCTTTCTGCTTCCCCCAGAGACCATGTCTGCTCCCCAAACGACCAGTGGAACTTAGCACGGATGTGGACCCCACGTCCTCCAGCCTGTGCCGAGGAATCCTAGTCCTAGAAGCATCCTCCCCCCATCTTGCCCCTTTCCCTTCCCGGCACCTCGCGCCCCCCACCAGGTCCAAACAGCACTCTCAAAGCCCCCCTGGAGGATCAAACCATGGAGTGCGGCAGAGATTGTTTGGGACACAAGGGACAGGAATAACGCGTCCATCTCTCTATGAAATATTTGTTACTGGGCTATACTCATTTCACTATGAAATGTTTGTTGAATGAATAAATAATTTGAAACTTTGACCTGCTCTATATAGGGCGGAAGGGAAGGGGATGGAGCATCTTCCTGGGAGAAACGGGGTTGGAGGGGGTTCTCTTCATAGTTCTTCTCTAAGAAGGGGTCTGTCTGCAGTCTCACCTAAACCCTTCACGCAGCGGGCTAACCACAGGAACACGCCGCTCCTCTTGTCCAAAATCCGGTCGCCCACAAATTCCGGCGCCTCCGAGGCCACGCCCCTTCCCTTCCGCTTCCGGTGTCTCTCCAGTCATTCGGCCCAGCACCCCGGTTCCGGCCCCACGGGGTCTCGGTTCCGGGCTCGTTGCCCCGGTTCCCGGCCCCGGCTGGTCTGTCGGGCCGGTCCGGCCGCGCGCAGCACCGGTCGGGGCTCGGGGCTCCCCGGGCCCACCCCAGCGGCCCCCTCGCCCTCCGCCGGCCACGGCCCACCTCGCTCCCCGGCCCGCGCCGCCTTCACCGCCCATGGAGTCCCAGTGCGACTACTCGATGTACTTCCCCGCCGTGCCGCTGCCGCCACGCGCGGAGCTGGCTGGGGACCCGGGCCGGTACCGGGCGCTGCCCCGGCGCAACCACCTCTACCTGGGGGAGACTGTCCGCTTCCTGCTGGTGCTGCGCTGCCGGGGCGGCGTGGGGTCCGGCGCCGGAGGCGGCCCGGGCTTGGGCTCCCGAGGGGCCTGGGCAGAACTGGCGACCGCCCTGGCCGCCCTGGCCTCGGTCAGCGCCGGAGGGGCGCCCGTGGGCGGTGGCTCCGGCGACCAGGATTCCGAACCCCCGGGGGGCGGGGACCCTGGTGGTGGGGGGTTGTTTCGAGGCTGCAGCCCCCTCCTCACCCACGGCCCGGGCCCTGCTACCTCAGGGGGAGCGACCACGGTGAGGAGCTCGGGGCGACACGGCACAGGGCGGAGGGGCGGTCTGCTGGGCTCCAAAGACCGGAGGGGAGAGGGACGCTGGAGGGAAGCGGGAGGCCGATGACGGGTGAGGAGAGGGGAGGGCGAGAACCACATACCGCAGATCTTAAAGGGAACGCTGGCGCTGCGGGCGGCCTTGACTCTTCTGACCTCTTCACCCTTTTCACAACCCAGCTGCCTGTGGAGGAACCAATTGTGTCCACAGATGAGGTCATCTTCCCACTCACCGTTTCACTGGATAGACTGCCCCCAGGGACACCTAAGGCCAAGGTAAGGCTGGCACGGGGTGGAGCTGTTGTCCTAATTCAGACGCCCTTTCTGAGGCTGGCCGTGTGTCTTTTCTCTCGACTGTGGTCCTGTGTCCCCTGTGCTCAGATTGTAGTGACCGTGTGGAAGCGGGAGGTTGAGGCACCAGAGGTCAGAGATCAAGGCTACCTGCGCTTGCTGCAAACCCGATCTCCTGGGGAGACCTTCCGGGGCGAGCAGAGCGCTTTCAAGGCCCAAGGTGGGGAGGAGAATGCAGAGAGGAAATGCTGGAGTCTGGAATTTGGGGGACAGTGGAGGGGTGATACTGGCAAGTGCCCCAGCTGGAGAGAAGAGCAAGATTAGAACTGTGGGTTGGAATGAGGCTCACCCAGCCCATCATCTCTTGCCTCCGCCCTCTCCTGCAGTGAGCACCCTGCTGACTCTGCTGCCCCCTCCAGTTCTGAAATGTCGCCAGTTCACTGTGGCTGGAAAACACTTGACCGTGCTCAAGGGTGAGCAGATTGGCGGCTCAGTTCTTGGGCAGCAGCAAGGGCACTGACTGGGTGTCAGTTACTCTGGTGGGGATAGATCCATTTTAGGGGGGAAAAGGTGGGGTCCAAGGGGTCCAGATACTCTGAGCTGAGCTGGTTACCTCCGACAGTGCTGAACAGCTCCTCCCAGGAGGAAATTTCCATCTGGGATATCCGCATTCTCCCAAACTTCAATGCCAGTTATCTGCCTGTCATGCCCGATGGCTCTGTGCTGCTGGTGGACAATGTCTGGTGAGGTCCTGGGGAGGGGCAGGGCCGCACAGTGGTGGGGATGGGGGCAGGGCCGAGAGCTCTGGTGTGGAAAGATCCAGCTCTGGTCCCTTTCTTCTGAACTAGTCACCAATCTGGGGAAGTCTCCATGGGCTCCTTCTGCCGGCTCCCTGGTACCTCTGGCTGCTTCCCCTGCTTGCTTAGTGCTCTGGAGGAACACAACTTCCTGTTCCAGCTCAGAGCGGGTGAGCAGCCCCCTCCAGGGGCCAAGGAGGTGAGTATAAGAGACTGGTGTGTTCAGGAGAAAGGGTGAGAAAATGCAGTGGGGGGAAGAGGCCAGGGGGTTGACTAAGGGGAGAGGGAACCTCTGATACATGTGATGTTTCCCTTGGTCCCTCTGGCAGGGCCTAGAAGTTCCCCTGATCGCTGTGGTTCAGTGGTCCACGCCGAAGCTGCCCTTTACCCAGAGCATCTATACCCACTACCGGTGAGTCTGTGGGACACCCCACCCTGGCCCCGCCTGGGTACCATCCTGTTCATCTTTGTTTCAAAACACACACATCCTGCTTCCCTCTCTCTCTCATTGCTTCTAGCCTGCCCAGCATCCGCCTGGACCGCCCGTGCTTTGTGATGACTGCTTCTTGTGAGTCCCCTGTTCGGACCTACGAGCGTTTCACTGTCACATATACGCTGCTCAACAATCTCCAAGACTTCCTTGCTGTGAGGCTCGTGTGGACCCCGGAGCACGCCCAGGCTGGTAGGTGGCTGCCAGGCCTAACCTTGTCCCGAAGGAAGGGAGGGGAAGGGAAGCAGTCACAGAGATGGGTGACTGTGGCCGGCTGCTTCGGCTCTGAACCGGGGTGGTCTCCATGGTGTCACAATGGAGAGTTTAGAGAGGCCGCGGGGCAGAGTGATTTTAAGGGCCTTGACACTGGAGCTGGGCTCCCTGGTATGTTTGACTTGTACCTCTCCCACTTCTTAGCTGTGTGACCTTTGGTAGGTTACTTAATCTCTCTGAGCCTCAGATTTCTCATCTCTCAAACAGAGAAAATAATACCTCGTGGGGCTGTTAGAGCAACTTAGTGAGTTAATATTACGTGAAGTGGTTAGAATAGATCTCAATACACAGTAAGTATTAGCTACTGTTATTTATAAAATTCAGCAAACAATAGCATATACTCAGTTTACTCCACAGAATGGCTCTGAGGATCAAAACAAGACTGTGCTCGTGAACGCCCTCTGCAAACTGAGGAACACCATACAGATGTGTTTCCCAGCCCCCGTTTCTGTCCCCCCCAGGAAAGCAGCTGTGTGAGGAGGAGCGCCGGGCCATGCAGGCAGCCCTGGACTCCATCGTCTGCCATACACCCCTCAACAACCTCGGCTTTTCCCGGAAGGGCAGTGCGCTCACCTTCAGTGTGGCCTTCCAGGCTCTGAGGACAGGGCTCTTCGAGGTGGGCTGGTGGGGGCCAGGCTGTGTGCTGGGTGAGGCAGAGCGTCAGGTGGAAGGAGTCAGGGCCGCTGGCTTCTGTGGCTGAAGCATAATGGGTGGTGCTACAAAGCCGCGCGGAGGGAAGGTGGAATTTAGATCCGACTTCGGCCTGTCAAGTGGGGAAGATGACCTGAAAGGAGGTCCGGGGCCTGGAAGCCGAGCTGGGTGGCTGATCCATGTCTCCCTACCCCAGCTGAGCCAGCACATGAAACTGAAGCTGCAGTTCACCGCCAGCGTGTCCCACCCTCCGCCAGAGGCCCGGCCTCTCTCTCGCAAGAGCAGCCCCAGCAGCCCTGCCGTCCGGGACTTGGTCGAGAGGCACCAGGCGAGCCTGGGCCGCTCTCAGTCCTTCTCCCACCAACAGCCCTCCCGCAGCCACCTCATGAGGTACGGAACCGCGGGAGGGGTGCCAGTGGACTTGGTAGAGGCCGGAGTTGGAGAGGGAGCAGGGAGGGGCCCTGGGTCCAACCAGAGCTCATAGCCTCTGCCTTCCCCCAGGTCGGGCAGCGTGATGGAGCGCAGGGCCATCACGCCCCCCGTGGCCTCGCCTGTCAGCCGCCCCCTCTACCTGCCCCCGGACAAGGCTGTGCTCTCTCTGGACAAGATCGCCAAGCGCGAGTGCAAGGTCCTGGTGGTGGAGCCCGTCAAGTAGCGCCATCCAGCTCTCCTCCCTCTCACACTCCTGGAAATCAACAGCCCCCGGAGCGGTGCTCCCTCCAGGCTGTGCCTCCCCTGGGATGCCTCCCACCGAGGGTGAGGAGGCCCTCAGGGCCGCCTGTCTGTGTCTGCTGATGAGGGACGAGGGAAGAAGCTGTGAAATGGACAGGGATGGCTGCGGCGTGAAGCCAACAGTATTTCCCGGACCTCCTGGGGGGGCTGGCCCCACCCCTCGGCCAAGGCAAGGGCTCCAGGAGCTCCCTTGCCCCCTGCCTTGCACCCTGGTTCTAAGTTTACAAAGTGTTTTCCTCGTTCCTTTAAGTTGTCTTCCCTGCCTCTGACATCCCCTCCCTCCCTCCCACCCGCAGGGCTGAGATCAGAGGGTGGTGATGGTAAAGGGACCCGACAATGATGTGACCCTCCTGTCTCAGGTCAGGGGAGAGAGCTTGGTGGCCTCCCCTCGTCCTCATGTTTACGTTTGCAGTCTGAAGCACTTTACGTGGGGTTTTTTGGTTTTTTGGGGTTTTTTTTTGGTTTGTCTGTTCCTGTAACTTATTCTCCAACTACTGCTTCCAACTGAAATAAGACTATTAAATACCTGTTCAGGAGGGAGAAGAATGACTGTTCTTTGTGTGTTGGTGGCAGGAGCAGAGAGCCAGGGGCTCAGAAAGATTTCCTTTAGAATGTACACCAAATAGCTCCCCTCAGCTCCCTTCCCACCCATTTTCTTTTTCTTCTGAGTCCCAGTTTTAGATGTCTAGAGGTGGCCTTGCTCCACTCCTCTGGGCTGAGGCCCTAGAAGCTGGAAGACACATGGGGTGTGACCCTCCTCCCCCAATACACACGACACATCCCTGGGCCTGGGAACATCAGACTCACGTTTATTAGGAGGGAAGGTGAGGAGAGGGAGGTCCCCTCGCCCTCACTCTCCTTAACATAGTACAGAGTCCCCAAGCCTCTGCCCTTCCCGGTAGGGGTGGGGAAGTGGGTGAGCAGACAGCCTTAGTTCTAATGGCAATCAAGAGAGAGGCGGCGGGAGGTTTGCGTCTTCCTCATCACAGAGGCTCACGGCCCCATCCACCTCTGCCCCTCGCCCTCTGGCAGGCTCACACGTCAAGGGGCTCCCGGCCTCGGTTCTGCCTCTTCACCACAAACACCCTCTGTCCCGACACGGTCACCAGCAGCGTGTGTTCTCCAAAGACCACTGGAGGGGAGACACACCTTCCCCCGCCCCGGGAGAGGGAAGGGAGCAGAGAGTTAGTGGGGTGCGAAGGCCTCCCTGGGGGTCACCACAAACTGGCTGGGCTCCAAAGCCAAAGGAATTTGACAGTTCCAAGCTCAGAGATTTGAAGATGAGAGGTCTCCATTAAATCCCCTTCTCTTGCTTTCTCATAATTCTGATGCAGGGGTGAATACCAAGGGGAACAGAGTGGCCAGAACCAGGGACCCCAGGGAGGTGGTGGGCAGCTGGTAGGAGACAGGTGCTTTTCCCTGAGAAGAGAAGCCTCGGGGAGCAGCACCCCCCAACACCGTCACCAGGGCCAGGGGCTCACCCGACAGGCGCTTGAAGGGTACGTTCATGCTGTGGTGCAGCCGGAAACCGCAGGCCGTGCTGACCAGCTCAGAGATGGCGCTGGCTGCCTGCTCGTCATTCTCTAGATCCCCAGATGACTGCATGCAGACAGAGGAGGGAAGATGGCAGGAATTAGGGAACAGAATTGGGAGAAAATTCCAAGGACACTTTGGCTCTAGCACTTGTAACCTGCCTCCACTTTCCAATACCCCAAGGTCACCCCCGGTTTTGGAAAGACCCACCTGAAAACTGCCCTGTGACGTTGTTGCCCCTCTTGATGCCATCCTGTTTGTCAACCTTAAAATACCGGGCTTCCTCCTGGGAAGCAGTGACTCTCATCCATTTCTTTACTGACGCTGTTTTCCTAATCCCTGAATCTTGATTTCTCTCCCTGTTCCCACTTATTTGATAAAATCACATTCTCAAACATCAGTGCCCACCCACCACAGACTTGTCCCAGACGCTGTCTTTTCCTCACTCTTCCCGTTTGTTGCCCTGTCTGCAGAATCTGAAACATAAACATCCCCTTTGTCCCTGAACCCCTTCCTACTACCTAGCCCTTGGGTAATGATGTCACAGTGGCCTGGGCTTCCTCTTTTCTCGTGATGATCTCAACTTCCTCTTCCTACCTCCTCAATATGGGCCTCCCACTGAGTCAAATTCAGCACCCTTTGCTCTCTTGGACATTCTGTACCTCAGTAACCTCATCTGTAAATTGGGGACAACAATACCTATCTTATGGGCTTGTTGTGAGGGTTACGAGAGCATATTAGCAAGATGCTTAGAATAACTCCTAGCATTATATATTTAATTGCTATTATTCTATATCAAACTCAGTGTTTAAAGTTAAGCCACCAAAATTCCCCTTACCTCTCCCCCTCCGCAATCAACTTCCTTTCTTAAGTCCCTGTTTGCTAAGGCACCATCATTCTAGGCTTGAGTTCAAAGTCTTACAGCATGGAAAAGTTATCTCCTCTATTACCTATCTCTAGTCATTAGGAAGACATATCGATTCTTCCTTTAAAAATCTCTTCTCTCCTTGCTCCTTCTCACTGCCACCAGCTGTTTCATACCTAGATTTTGGCAACAGCATCCCTGCTTCTGAATCCCTCTCCTTCCGGCTCATCTTTACACCTAATAGAACAATTCCGCTCAATCACTTCATCAGCTCATGTTTCTGTTCAAAAACCCTTCAAAGCTCCTATTACCCGCCAAGATTAATCCACAGGTGTTAACCCAGCCTTGAAAGTCCTCCACAATCAGATATTTCCTTAACATATCCTCTTCTTCCCCCAAACATTTCCAAATCTTTTCAACATAAACCCACCAGCAATTCAGACAGACTGATGTCACACTCCTGCAAATATGTCCACCTCCCAGCCCTGAATATGCTCTTTCTTTTCTGCCTGTTCACAACCATCCATCTTTTAAGGCCAGCTGAATTCTTGTCTCTTCCAAGAAAGTTTCCTTGCCAAAACACAAGTTATAACACGAAGGGCTGAATCCTTCACTCTCTGGACTCCTTCAGTTATCTTTACCACGTGCAATACTTTGAACTTTTAACCTTAAGCCTTGTCTCTCTAGCTGAACTTTTAACCTTAAGCCTTGTCTCTCCAGCTAGATTGAAAACTTCTAGAGCACTGACACTACATTGTACTGCAGAACAAAATACCAAAAGCCTCTTCAATAAATACCAAATAAAGACATACTCAAGAATAACTCAGGTAACGTCAGTTATCAACAAACCTGTAACTAGTCTGGCTTTGGTAAAGTCAGTAAACCTCTTTTACCTGAAAACAGTTACAGGACTAAGATTCCAGAGATAGATTAATTGATTTAATTCCTGAATTTAATTCCTATATGCCAGGCATGATACCAGGTAAAGATCAAGAACAGAGACAAATCAGGTTAAACTGGGCAACGTTAGAAGGCATCATCGGGCGATGTGTATTGGAGGAGCCCCCCCTCCCTTTTCCAGAACGCACCGCCAGCACTGCGCCTTCACTCAGCACCAGGTAGCCGAGCTGGTCTGGGATTCGCTCCAGCCCCTGGGTCAGTGCAGAAGTCTAGTGGGTAAAGATGCAATCAGTGAGCAGCAGGCTAAGAGAACAGCCCTTGGCAAACCCAAGTCTCTCTCTTGACAATGGCCCCCCAGGCCTCTTTCCCCAACCTGGGCCCTTCCAGACCCTCTTCCCTCTACATGGCCTTCAACACTGATCTTCCTGAGCCTCCATCAGTCCTCACTCTCTGCCCCTGGGCTCCACCGGCCTTCCACACCCCACCTTTGCTACCCCACAGACAACTCCCCTCAGCCCGGTCTCCAATTCCACCTGTGGCCCGCCGCTCCCCCTCAGATTACTCCCCAGCCTCTATACACCCTCCCACCGTCCCCTGCTCAGCCCTCTACGTCGCCACCCCTCCATCTCCATTCCCTCTCGGTCCCGGGGCGGATAGGAGGTGAGGGCGGAGTGCAGGCTCAGGACTGGGCGACCAAAGAGATGGGGGGGGTAGGGACACCGAACCCCCGGCGCGTAGTCCCGCGCATGCGTCCTCACTCACCATCGCAGCCTTAGGTGCTGGGGGGCGCTCACTGCCAGACGTAGCTTCCGGCTCCAGTCCCAGGTGACGTGATTCCACCCGGCGGTCTCCTCCTCCTGCCTTGCACCGCCCGACTTGAGTCCCGCCCCCAGAATGCGGATTGGAGAGTGGCTACGTCATCAGACTTACTCTGCCAGTGTGGAGCGCCGCTTCCCGGAGGCGCACGCGGATTGGCCGCAGATGCTCTTTAACATTCATCTCCTCTTCCCTCAGCCCCAAAGCGCCGAGATGGGGGGCATGTCGGCGGAGGGGCGGGCCTGGGGGGGCGGGGCCGGAGGGAGGAGGTTGGGCTAAGGGTTTGTGCTTGCGCACACAGGCGGCCCGGGTTCCACCTAGGGCTAGACCGCCCGCAGTGGGACAGTGAGAGAATAGAGTAAAAAAACGTGAAATGCAGATGAAGAGCTATTCAAGTGCTACTCTTGTGCCTACTCCGGGCAGCTCTCTAAGACAGAAATTTGTTCCCAAAGTGGTTTTTTGTCCTGGGATTCTGTAAGAAACGGTGTGATGGTGCATTGATCCCTCGCTAGCCAAGGCAGCTGCAATACTGAATATTCTCTGCCAGGAATAATTAGAAAATGACCTTGGAGTCATTTTTAAATATATGAGTGTCATAGAAATTTTTTGTTTTAATTTGAATAGTTTTTAGGGCTGCTGCAATGTTAATGTGGGTGAGGGAAAATGATAAGTAGTAATGAAACAGTAAATACTTGATGAGGATGTGGAGAAATTGGAGCCCTCATACATTGCTGGCAAGAACGTAAAATAGTGCAGTTGCTGTGGGAAACAGATTGGCAAGTTTCCTCTAAAAGTTAAATATAGAGTTACTATATTTATAAATGAAAATTAGATGTAGAAAAGTTAAATATGACCTAAAAATTCCACTCCTAAATACATACCAAAGAGGGTTGAAAACATACATTCACACAAAACTTGTACACAAATGTTTATAACAGCATTATTGACAATAGCCCCGAAATGGAAACAACCTAAATATCCATAAACTGAAGGCTGGATAAATGAAATGTGGCATGTCCATACAGTGGAATACTATCCAGCTATAAAAAGGAATCAAGTACGGATCTGTGCTACAACATGGATAAACCTTGAAAACATTATGCTAAGTGAAAGAAATCAGACACACAAGGCCACATATTGTCTGGTTGTATTTATGTGAGATGTCTACGCTGGGCAAATCCAAAGAGACAGAAAGCAGATTAGTGGTTGCCAGGAGCTGAGTGGAGGGGGAAATGGGGAGTGACTAATGGGTGTGAAGATTCTTTTTGGGTGATGAAAACGTTCTGGAATTATAGAGTGATGATGGTTGCACAACCTTGTGAATGTAATGAAAACCACTGCATTGTAAAGCTTAAAAGGGTGAATTTTACAGTATGTGAATCATATTTCAACAACATAAAACAAAGTGTTGTTGCTTGAGGAGAAAACTAATTAGAGAAGATGGATGCCTTTTTTTAAAGATGAGGTATGTTTATAATATAAAATTTAAATTGGAGGAGGATGTAGAGAAAGTTCTGTGGGGATGCTTGATTTGCAAAGCCTTCCCTGGCCTTGGATATTGATGACAGTTTGTGGTACCAATTTTTTTTTTTTTTTTTTTGCACATACTGGTTCTGAGCGTTTTCATCTGTATATCGGCCTAACCCACTCATCCCAGATACTATACAGATGAGGAAGTGGAAACAGGAGAGATTGAGCCTTGCTCACGGCACACAGCTGGCAAGTGGCAGAGCCAGATTCCAGTCTAAGTCGGCTGGTGCTGAGGCTGATGCTTTTTCCATTGCTCCGTTGGCCAACTACTTTTTTATTTTTTAAGCTACATTTAATTTTACCTCAGAAATTCCCTGTTCTCATTTTACTTAACACAGAGGAAACTTTTACAGGACCTTGCTCATCAGCCATCATTAGAATTGTCTCATTTTCACAAACAGCTTGAATCATACTACTGATGTAGGGAGCAAAGTTTTTCATCCTTTCATTCAACTGGTGTTATTGAGGACCTTCTATGTACCAGACCCTCTTCTTGGAATTGAAGATACAGCAGTGAATAGAAATAAGACATATTTTTTTTATTGTTTTCAAGTTGTGAGGAAGAGGGTGAGTCAGATAATAGATAAATATATTAAGTGGTGAAAAGTGCTATGAAGAAAAATGAAGCAAAGTTTCCACTCACAAGACCCAGACCTAGTGAATTCTGTAAAACAGACCTTATTAAAATAATTCCTTTCTTTCCTTAGCCTCCCCACAGTTCAGTTACTTTTCTACAATCACCTCTTTTTGTTCTATCTGGTATAAAAGCACATAGATCTGGCCATTTCTTTGGGTCTTCATTTTCTTGTGAGGGCTCCCACGTCACGTAAAACTTGTACTAAGTAAGCCTGTATGCTTTTCTCCTGCTACTCTGTTTTATGTCAATTCGCAGACCCAGCTGAAAACCCTAAGAGGGTAGAGGTAAAAAAATTTGCCTGCCCTACACTGTGAAGGTACTTCTAAGGTAGGATGAGTATTTAATTTTGAACAAAGCACATTAGCCTCCATAATGTGGATGGGCTTCATCCAACCGGTTGAAGATCTTAAGGGAAAAGGCTGAGGTCTCCGGAAAAGAAGGAATTTTCATCAAGACTTGAATAACATAGAAACCCTCCCGAGTTCTGGCCTGTTGCCCTGTGGATTTCACACTCAAAACTGCAATATCGGCTCTTGCCTGAATTTCCAGCCTGCTGACCTAACCTACAGATTCGAGACTTGCCAGTCCCCACACTTTGTGAGCTAATTCCTTAAAATAAATACTCTCTCTCTCCCTCCACCCCCCTTCGCCTTATTCTCTGGAGAACCCTAATACAGTGGTTAACTTATGGCTGGTTTCTGTGGGTTTGGCATCTTTGCTGCCTCAGTTAGCATTCTTTTTCTTTTCGATTCTGATTTTTTTGGGGTGGTTGTTGTTTGCTTTGAAACTAGACGTCCTTGCCTCTTATTTTCCTAGTACCAATTCTTACCCTATCAAACAGCCATCAACAAACTTCCCAACCCCAAGTCTGCCTTTCTTGATTCTCTTAACCTTGACCCACCCCTTCAACCAGCACTTTTCAAAGACTACAGTGCAATTAAATTGTTAAAAATTAATTTTTAAAAAGACTATAGGGTAAGAGTCAGAGTCATGTGCTTTGACCCCATAACTGCTCAGCTTGTAAGTGAGCGAGGCAGGCAAACAAAGTGTCACAGTGATGTGTAGTAAGTGCTACACTAGAAATGAGCCCCTTAGGACCCATGGGACAAGGTGTGTGCATTGGGAGGGGTCGAGTGCTACACTAGAAATGAGCCCCTTAGGACCGATGGGACAAGGTGTGTGCATTGGGAGGGGTCGAGTTGGGGGTAAATTTTAAAATGTGTGGTTTCCAGTCAGGAGGCTCTGCTAGGCTGAGAGACGGGGTGTTGGGATCATTTGGAAACGGCTTAGAAAGGAGGAGGCCAGCTCCGCCACTGGGATGGACGAAAACATGTTATTTCACGCCTCACGATTTGTTCCCTCCTTTTCAAAAGAAGGAAGGGCAAAGAGCAAAGTTAGAGACCACGAGGCCGAAACAAAAAGTCTCTAAAAACCAGAAGGAAATCCTGGGAGCAGCTGGAATAATATAGAAAAAAATTATTCAATTTGTAGGTTAGCAACGTGCTAGGTACTGAGGTAGACACTGGAATTTCAAGGTGGACCAGGTCCTCATCTTCAAGGAACTCATTGTCTAAAATAAGCTCAGTGAGCACTCACCAGCGTATTCTTTTTTCTTTCTTTCTTTCTTTTCATTTTATGTGTATTTACATAATCGAAAAATTAAATTGTGGCTATTACAAATGCTATGTGTCATCCAGTTTGCACTGTTCATAGTCATCAGTTTTCTCCCATGTCAGTGTCACATCTCCCAGTCTCTAAGGCTACTTAGCATTCCAGGATTCAGGTATCACAACTGATCTAATCGTGCCCATTATCTTCATCACAATATTCTTAATATTCTTCCTCAAGGTATACAGATACTTGCACAGCGAACTCCCTCAGGGTCTCCGTCCAGTTTTCACCTTATCCGAGAACCTGATCCTGTCCCCTTGATAGAAAACAGCACACCCACCACCACCCTGACCTTCTACATCCTCTCACCTGACTTTGTTATTAAACTTTATTCAAAAGCAGAAACTAACACACCATTGTAAAGCAATTATACTCCAATAAAGACGTTAAAAAAAAACCTTTATTCAAGCATAATATACATACAGGAAAAGTTCACACATCATAAATGTACAGCACAGTACCTCTTCACAAACTGAACGCACATGTACCAGCATCCAGATGAAAAAACAGCATTACAGCTCCCGAAGCACCCTTCTTGTCCAGTCTCAACCTTTCTCCCATGGAGAAAGGGACTTCTAACAGCATTGAGTAGTTTTGCCTGTTTCTGTACTTGACATAAATGGAATCACACAGAATGTACTCTAGTGTGATTGACTCCTCTCATTTACCATCAAGGTTGTGTGATTCATTCATGTTGCCATGTGGGGGTTTCGTTCGTTCATTCTCATTGCTCTATAGTGTTTCATTGTGTGCATGTGACACAATTTATTTGTCCATCCAACCATTGATGGGCACTTGGGTAGTTTCCAATTGTGAGTTATTAGGACTAAAGCTTCCATGAATGATCCAGTTCATGTCTTTTGGTGAACATACGTACACATTTCTGTTGGGTAAATACCTTGGGGTGAAATTGCTGGGTCACAAGACCTACTTTATTTTTTTAAGATTTTTAAAAATTATTGAATCTTTTATGTATTAATAACAGTGTGTATGTATGCACACACACACAGAGTGAGAAAGAGAGAGAGAGAGAGAGAGACACACTTAGATCTTAAGAAATAGAATATTACTGCCATAGACCATTCAGGCGGCTATAAAAGAATAGACTGGGTGGTTTATAAACAACAAACATTTATTTCTCACAGTTCTGGAGGCTGGGAAGTCCAAGATCAAGGCGCTAGCCGATTTGGTGTCTGGCAAATGCCCACTTCCCGTTTCACAGATGACATCTGTGCTGTGTCCTCACATGGTGGAAGGTGTGAGAGGTCTCTGGGGTCTATTTTCTTTTCTTTTCTTTTTTAACAGATCTTTATTGGAGTATAATTGCTTCACAATACTATGTTAGTTTCTGTTGTACAACAAAGTGAATCAGCCATATGCATACATATATCCCCATATCCCCTCCCTCTTGAGCCTCCCTCCCACCCACCCTATCCCACCCCTGTAGGTTGTTGCAAAGCACCGAGCTGATCTCCCTGTGCTATGCTGCTGCTTCCCACTAGCTGACTATTTTACATTTGGTAGTGTATATATGTCCATGCCACTCTCACTTTGCCCCAGCTTCCCCCTCCCCGCCGTGTCCTCAAGACCATTCTCTGTGTACGTCTTTATTCCTGCCCTGCCACTAGGTTCATCAGTACCTTTTTTTTTTTTTTTTAATTCTGTATACATGCATTAGCATACGGTATTGGTTTTTCTCTTTCTGACTTACTTCACTCTGTATGACTCCAGGTCCATCCATCTCACTACAAATAACTCAATTTCGTTTCTTTTTATGGCTGAGTAATATTCCATTGTATATATGTGCCACATCTTCTTTATCCATTCATCTGTTGATGGATACTTAGGTTCCTTCCATGTCCTGGCTATTGTAAATAGTGCTGCAATGAACACTGTGGTACATGTCTCTCTTTGAATTATGGTTTTCTCAGGGTATATGCCCAGTAGTGGGATTGCTGGGTCGTATGGTAGTTCTATTTTTAGTTTTTTAAAGGAAACTCCATACTGTTCTCCATAGCAGTTGTATCAATTTACATTCCCACCAACAGTGCAAGAGGGTTCCCTTATCACCACACCCTTTCCAACATTTATTGTTTCTAGATTTTTTGATAATGGCCATTCTGACTGGTGTGAGGTGACACCTCATTGTAGTTTTGATTTGCATTTCTCTAATAATTAGTGATGTTGAGCAGCTTTTCATGTGCCTCTTGGCTATCTGTATGTCTTCTTTGGTGAAATGTCTATTTAGGTCTTCCACCCATTTTTTAATTGGACTGTTTGTTTTTTTGATTTTGAGCTCCATGAGCTGTTTGTATGTTTTGGAGATTAATCCTTTGTCCATTGTTTCATTTGCAAATATTTTCTCCCATTCTGAGGGTTGTCTTTTTATCTTGTTTATGGTTTCCTTTGCTGTGCAAAAGCTTTTAAGTTTAATTAGGTCCCATTTGTTTATTTTTGTTTTTATTTTCATTACTCTAGGAGGTGGGTCAAAAAAGATCTTGCTGTGGTTTATGTCAAAGAGTGTTTTTCCTATGTTTTCCTCTAAGAGTTTTATAGTGTCTGGTCTTACATTTAGGTCTTTAATCCATTTGGAGTTTATTTTTGTGTATGGTGTTAGGGAGTGTTCTAATTTCATTCTTTTACATGTAGCTGTCCTGTTTTCCCAGCACCACTTATTGAAGAGGCTGTCTTTTCTCCATTGTGTGTTCTTGCCTCCTTTGTCATAAATTAGGTGACCATATGTGCATGGGTTTACCTCTGGGCTTTCTATCCTGTACCACTGATCTATATTTCTGTTTTTGTGCCAGTTCCATACTGTCTTGATTACTGTAGCTTTGTAGTATAGTTTAAGTTGGGGAGCCGGATTCCTCCAGCTCCATTTTTCTTTCTCAAGATTGCTTTGGCTATTTGGGGTCTTTTGTTTTTCCATATGAATTGTAAAATTTTTATTCTAATTCTGTGAAGAATGCCATTGGTAGTTTGATAGGAATTGCATTGAATCATTAGATTTCTTTGGGTAGTATAGTCATTTTCACAATACTGATTCTTGCAATCCAAGAACATGGTATATTTCTCCATCTATTTATGTCATCTTTGATTTCTTTCATCAGTGTTTTATAGTTTTCTGAGTACAAGTCTTTTGCTCGGGTCTATTTTCAAGGGTGTTCAAGCCATTCATGAGGGCTCCACCCTCATGACCTAAGCACTTCCCAAAGTCCCCACCTCCAAATACCATCAAATTAAGGATTAATATGAATCTGGCAGGTTGGGGATGCAGAGAGACACAAACATTCAGTCTATAGCAACTATCAACTCTTTGAAACCCTTTGTGTGTCTCTCTATCCCATCCCCCTCTCTACCCCAGAAGTAACCATTATTTCAAATTTTTTTGGTCACTTCCTTGATCTTCTTTATCATTTTGAGATAGATTTCTAAATAATACATAGCTTTGTTTTTCATGTTTCTGCCAAAGAAGTGGTAAAACCTACATGTTTTTATACCAGGTTGAGCAAAGGGGTGATTGTGGAAAAGTAACTAAACTGTGGAAAGACAGGAATTATTTTAATAAGGTCTGTTTTACAGAATTTTCCAAGTCTTAACTTCCCATCCTTGATGATAAGAATGTTACTTTCCTTCTGGTAGGAGGTGGACACATCTTCCATATGAAGGTCTTATCTCCTGCTTTCAGGAAGAAAAAGGGGAGAGTCAGAGCATCCTTCTTGCACCTACTAGTAAAAATACCTTTAGCGCAAAGTAATTTTTATGTCAAAGAGGCATATTTTGGGGCAACGTATTCTGGTTTCCTTCAACAGGAACATCTAGACTGGTGTTTGACCAGACAACTGGGCACACCAACCTAGCCAAACTGGCATATAAAATGAACCATCACAGCCACAAAACCCCAAGAGGTTGGGTGCCCATTTGCTGTGATGGTTTTCATAGCAGCATTCATACCTGGGCCTGTAAAAGGGTTCTTGGACTTCACTGCTATGTGTGTGTGTTGCAGGGCGGTCCCCACACTAACAAGGAACTCTTGGGGCACCAGCTGGGAGTCTGAGAATTCAACAAAATTCCACTCGATTCTGACACTATCTACCTAGAGATAGCATCAGATTACACAGTTTAAGGGCTCAGTCTACAAGACTGCCCCATCCCCCACTTCAGAGACCAGTCAAAGCCCAGGTTAACGCCTGTGTTTTTGATCAACTGGCTCTAGATTGGAGGTTCCAACAACCCCCTCCTCGGGTTTGATTAATTTGCTGGAGTGGCTCACAAAACTCTGAGAAAGATTTTGCTTGCTAGATCACTGGTTTATCATAAAAGGATGGAACTCAGGAAGAGCCAGATGGAAGAGAGGCACAGGGCAAGGTATGGGGAAAGGGCAGTGGAGCTTCCATCCTCTCTCCGAGTGAAAAATTCTTCCTGAATCTCCAACCCAGAAGTTCTCCAAATCCCGTCCTTTTGAGTTTTTATGGAGACTTCCTTACAGTCATGATTGATTAAATCATTGACCATTGGTGTAGGAGGTGGGGATGGTGAGACTGAAAGTTCCAACCCCCTGATCCCTTGGTTGGCTCCAATGACAACCAGTCCAGAACCTCAGAGTCACCTCATCAACATAACAAAAGACACCTTTGTTGCTCTCCTCACTTAGGAAACTCTAAGGGTTTTAGGAGCTCTGTGCCAGAAATGGGACAAAGACCAAATATATATTTCTTATCATAAATCACAGTATCACAGGCAGCACTCCTGGGTGATCCTTCCCACTTTCCCTTTTTTACCCCTGCCCCTACTCAGGAGTATTATGGGATAACTGAGCAAAAGGGAAGGAATGTGCTTTGTAAGAACATATCTTGGAGGAAGCTTGGGGAACCAGAAGGGTAGGAGGCATTTGGGGTCTGGGACCTGGCAGCCTGCAAGCGCCACGTAATGTTGCAGAGTCCACTTCCTTGGTTCTCTGTGGCCAAGAGGGGCCAAGACTATGTTACCTATGCAGGCTCTCTTAAAGCCCAAGCCATCTCCATTTCTCAAATTTAGTAGTATGTGAAAACCAAAGAGAAGCAAAAGCAGGGTTCCAAAATTGTGGCACGATTGAACTAGATACATTTAACAAATGAATGCTTTTAGCAGGGAGACATTACAAACCTTTATAATTTTGATAGTCATGCAATAATTACAGGGTTTACAAAGTTAATCCTTGAGGCAGGATGCTGTAATGAGACACCGGTTAAACTGTAGGCTGAAAGTCTCCTTCCTTTATAGTGGGCATGTCTCTGGCTGAAGATATGACCAACCCCCTTTTGGGGACTGTTCAAAACCTACATTTGAGGCTCTTCATGAATGAGGCCCAAGAAAAGAATCCCTCTCGCTCTGGCTAGGCTCCAGATACAGCTTTAACATGCCTCAATTTCTAGTTATTCTTATGACCCTAAGGAAGGGGTCCCAGACAGAATTAGTAATGTGGTCATGAGTCACATCCTCAGCCCTGGCCACATACTTTTTTTCCACACTCAACTGAATTTATAGTTCCTTCTAGGACTATACGTTTCCTAGGACTGGAAAAGATTCATTCATTTATTAAGTTAGCTTAAATCATCTAAGATCCTACAGCAGTCTGCTTTTCCTGTATTTAGAAATACTAAAATTTAGGAAAGTGTACTAAGTTCAAAGTTCATAATGCTTTGAAGTATTTTTATGCTCTGAATGTTTACATTTTTTTGTCAGTTTCTTGCCATGTGGTAACTATACAACCTGCCTAAAGACAAATATTTTTCTACTGGTATTTCAACTTGTGACCTAAATGTTTAGACATTCAGAATGAGAAGACTGTCCAGATTTGAGAAATGAGGCTTTATTTATAGAGGTTTTTAGTAACTTATAAAACTAACAGCGTTTGACAAAGATTGCCAAGCTTTATAGTCAGAGATCAAGGGCTGTCCACAGCAGGGAAGAACAGTTTAGAAAAATTATGAGCTATCCTATTTTTAGGTAGGTTATGAATGTTATCTGTCTGAGTGAATTCTTATGCCTTGATCAGAGGTAATAGCTATACAAAGTAGTTGCTTACCTTGGCTTTCAAGTCTGACTGTAAAACTGCAAATTTTGACATAGTTTAGTTTATTAACAGCCTTCTTAGAAGGTTCCACTGTATAATTATTTAGCTAAAATCACTAGCTTTGGGAATTGTTTAATTGATAATGCTGTTCATTGTGATTTTTACCTGTAAGCAGCCTACTTTAAATTATTTGTTATAGCCAAGAGAAATGTCTCTAAAAACAGTTTTATCATTTTTAGTGTACATCTATCCATTGTCTGCCCCTATGCTCTATTTTTCCTCCTGGTTACTTATGGCTAGAATGGACATTCCTGTGCAACTGCTCCAGTTGATTGCATATGTAATGGATGATCTACCTAACTTATGTTGTCTTAGAATTTTTGCCCTCGAGGAGAAAGTATGGGTCACTTTCTTTGGCAACAGGGCTTGTAAGGTGAGAGGTTTGGTGGCCTTGTTCTAGGTCCTTTGGTGGAAGCCAGCCTCTGCAGGAAGAGAATGCAGAGCTTGGAGATGGACATCATTTGAGGTTATGTTGTAGAGAGATTTCATGGTGGGGGTTTGGTAAATGAAAGGTCACACGGAAGATTTAACTGAGATGGTGAAATGGCATATCTACAGACTCGTGTTTTCCTATCTATGAAGTGAAGTATTGAAGTGAGTCTGTTTTTCGAATTCTGGATTGCAGCCCTTCAGCAGTTCAGGATCAGCATTAATCACTGACACCTCCCCCCACGGCCCCAGCCCTGCCCCACACAGAAACTATCGGTGCATCTTATGTAATTATTTCTTGGTACTTTTGTTTCAGTAATATATAGGTGCAGTGGTGTCACCAGTGTTCGGGGCCCTGTGGATTTGGTAGAAGCAGCATGCATCCTTGCTGCTATGGTTCCATTCAGTCTAATTGTTTGAAAAGTCGATAATGCATCGCTTTAGAACCTACTTGGTGGACCAGGGAAATGAGACGGTAGAACACTGCCAACAGTTGGCTGTAGCAAGTGGCCTCCTTTTCATCTTGTTCCACCTATCTATGTAGTCCTGTGTAAAGAAAATGTTTATGTACGCTTCAGTGACTCGGTGAAAAGCTACTAAATTGGGTCCTTATCTCATGTAAATTTTTAAATTGGCTTGTGCTGTGGTGCTTCTGATTAATTCTAAAATGGAGCTTGTAGTTCTTAAATTTGTTGTGTGCTAGAAATACCTGAGACTAGCTCTTCTCCCACCCTGAACAATACTAAAATTGAAAACTGGGAAATGTGTCTCAGGACACTCTTTTCAAAAGTTCCCCGAGATGATTCTGACACAGCCAGTCATCACCAGTTGGTGGAAAGTTTAACGACTTTGGACCTACATCTAGTTTTAGTTGTCTTAAAACTGCATGTCATTTTGTATTATCTTTTAACTTGTTCCATTTCTGTTTCAGGCTATACTCTTCAGTGAGGGGAGAGGGTTGTGTATTTCATCACCAACAGAAGACTTCCATATACTTGAGCATAGCAAAGTGACAACTGCTCTGTCTTATCACTGTCCGTAGTCTTTAGAGAAGGTTTTGTTGCTGTTGTCTGTTGTTGGTAAAGTTAAAATATATAGGCAGTAATGATGCAAAAAAGTTAACACGCAATGTCTAGTAAAATCTTACTAATTTATACATGGACATGGCATATATGAATTAAATGTATGAAAAGAAGATGATAAGTGCTATTGGGAAAAAAAAGCAAAAGTAGATCAGGGCAAATGGGATCCAGAGTGTGCTGCAGTATTAAATAGGGTGGTCATGGTGGGTCTCTCTGAGGAGACATTGACAAGAGTCGAGCGAAGACTGGAAGGAGGTGAAGTCCGCCTGGAGGAAACCCGGGACAGAGTATCCGCGGCAGAGGTAACATAATGCCAAGGCTCAGTGTGCGCACGGATGTGTGTGCCTGATGTACTGGAGAATCGGCAGAGAGGCCAGTGTGGAACTTTCTGTGTTCAGGGAGGTAATGGGCCCGATCTCATAGGGGCATATGTAGGAATTTGATGTTTTCCTCTGAATTAGTGGTTGTCAACTTTTTAAAAATTATCATGCCCCTTAGGAAACTTTCTAGACAATTTTATTTTCCTAATGGCTATCCTTTCATAAAATCTTAATACCACAGATATAACATATATTTGTTTATGTACAGTGGCCCTTTGGAGGGCCACTAACCGTTGTACAATAATATCCAAGATTCTTTTCACTCCCTGCCCCCCGCCCCAAACCACTTTTATCTCCTTGGAGATGATACTGCTCCTGTTGAGAATATATGTTCTGAGTGAAATTTTATAGTTGGTCCTGCCTGTCACAATTGGGGGACATCCTGGGGTGGTGGGTGATGGCCCTGAATCACTCTGAGAGGCTGCTCAGGACCCTGGCAGGAGCAAAGGAAACTTTACTTTCTTACAACCCATAATTCAGACCCACTTTTTTTTTCATACATTAAAAAAAATTCGAACGTGGACATGAATTTACCTCTTGCCTCTTTGGTAGGAAAACCCCTCCCACAAATCCCATGCCCGTTGCTCTCATTTTTTGTTTCCTTGTGCTTTATTTCACTTCCCCCCATGACCAAGTGAGTAATTGTGATCCTCGGTGGGGGACCCATTTTACCTCCTCCCCTTCACACCCACCATGTGGGCACCAGTGCACTTGCACAGAATTCCTAATGCTATTGATCATGCTTTCCTGCCCCAAATGCACTGAGAGCCCAGAGTGGTGAAGGGCAGTAGGGAAAGGAGAGGGAGTAGGGTAGAGAGGAGGGAGAAAAACAAAGCAAGAGAGAAGTAAAGGGTGAGTAGGTCAGGGTTGGGAAGTGTTTGGGATGAGAAGATGCTAATTATTGCCACACAGCTGGTACCCTGCAACCCCCTCTCGCCTGATAGGGAGACCTCTCAGTGATCCTGTAAGCCCTCTCCCAAGACTACAATGAAAACAAAGCTAGCAAACTCTGAATTCGGTTATAAGTCTGAACTCTCTAGTCAGGTTTAAAAGAATACGTCATGATCTGGCTGTAATCTTCCATTCTGGCTGCATCTTCTGCCTCTGTCTTCCTGGGATTATCCGTTTTTCTCTCTCTGCAGGTGGCTCTTCTGTCTGGGATGCCCTTCCCTCCCTCCTCTGCCTATCTGTGAACTATTTCATTCTTTAAAGCCCTCTTCAAACCACCACTTCCTCTGGGAAGACTCTCCTGTGCCCAGAATTAATCGCAGGGTCCTCTGCTATTCTAGAAATTACAGCATCATACTGCAGCTACTAGTCTGTAAGCGGGTTCCCACTTTAGCGTTGAGGTCTTCAAAGCATTCTAGCAGCGTGCCTGACCCAGCCGTTGATCTATGTTTGCAGAAGGAATAAATGAAAAGAGGTGGGTAGTTAGAACACTCCCTCACATCATACACAAAAATAAACTCAAAATGGCTTAAAGACTTAAATATAAGACAGGACACCATAAAACTCGTAGAAGAGAATGTTCACAAAACATTCTCTGACATAAATAGCAGCAATACGTTTTGGCTCCGTTGCCTAGAGTAATGGAAATAAAAGCAAAAATAAACAAATGGGACCTAATTAAACTTAAATGCTTTTGCACAGCAAAGGAAACCATAAGCAAAATGAAAAGACAACCTATAGAATGCGAGAAAATATTTGCAAACAACGTGACTGACAAGGGCTTAATTTTCAAACAGCACATAGGGCCCAATATCAAAAAAACCCCCAAACAACCTGATTAAATAATGGGCAGAACTGAATAGACATTTTCAGAGAGGAAATGCAGATGGCCAACAGGCACATGAAAAAATGCTAAACGTTACTATCATCAGGGAAATGCAAATCAAAACCACAGTGAGATACCAACTCACACCTGTCAGAATGGCTATCATCAAAAGGAACACAAATAACAAATACTGACGAGGATGTAGAGAAAAGGGAACCCTCGTACACTGTTGGTGGCAATGTAAATTGGTGCAGCCACTGTGAAGAACAGTATGGAGGTTCCTTAAAAAAATAAAAATAGAACTACTGTATGATCCAGCAATCCCACTCCTGGGCATATATCTGGAGAAAACCATAGTTTGAAAATATACACGCACCCTAATGTTCATAGCTGCACTATTTACAGTAGCCAAGACATGGAAGTAACCTAAATGTCCATCGACAGATGAATGGATAAAGAAGATGTGATAGATATATACAATGGAATATTACTCAGCCATAAAAAAGTATGAAATAATGCCATTTGCAGCAATATGGATGGACCTAGAGATTATCATACTAAGTGAAATAAGTCAGACAAAGACAAATACCATGCACTATTGCTTATATGTGGATTCTAAAAAAATGATACAAATGAACTTATCTACAGAAATAGAGTCACAGATGTAGAAAAAAAACTTATGGTTACCAGGAGGGAAAGCGGGGGAGGGATAAATTGGGAGATTGGGATTGACATATACACACTACCATATATAAAACAGATAACTAACAAGGACCTACTTTATAACACAGGGAACTCTCCTCAGTACTCTGTAATGACCTATATGGAAAAAGAATCTAAAAAAGAGTGGATATATGTATATGTATAACTGATTCATTTTGCTGTACAGCAGAAACTAACACAACATTGTAAATCTATACTCCAATAGAAACTATACTCCAATAAAAATTTAAAAAAACAATGCAACAATAAAATTCTTATACATGTGAAAAAAAATAAATCTGTTCATATTATAAAAGACTTAGAAATTAGGAGAAAAGGCACCAACAGTCCCAAGACCTCAACTACAATCACTATTATTATTTTTGTTAATTAATTTATTTTTTATTTATTTATTTTTGGCCGTGTTGGGTCTTTGTTGCTGTGTGTGGGCTTTCTCTAATTGCAGCAAGCGGGGGCTACTCTATGTTGTGGTGCGCAGGCTTCTCATTGTGGTGCCTTCTCTTGTGGTGGAGCACGGGCTCTAGGTGCGCGGGCTTCAATAGTTGTGGCACACAGGCTCAGTAGTTGTGGCACATGGGCTTAGTTGCTCCGCAGCATGTGGGATCTTCCCGGACCAGGGCTCGAACCAGTGTCCCCTGCATTGGCAGGTGGATTCTTAACCACTGCGCCACCAGGGAAGCCCCACTATTGTTATTTTGATGTAGTTTATTTCTCATATTAAAATGTTTTTTTTTTTTTTTTTTTTTTTTGCGGTACGCGGGCCTCTCACTGTTGGGACCTCTCCCGTTGCGGAGCACAGGCTCCGGACGCGCAGGCTCAGCGGCCATGGCTCACGGGCCTAGCCGCTCCGCGGCATGTGGGACCCTCCCAGACCGGGGCACGAACCCGTGTCCCCTGCATCGGCAGGCGGACTCTCAACCACTGCGCCAGCAGGGAAGCCCAAAATGTATTTTTAAACATGGAAAAAAAAAAAAGAAAAGATACATACACCCCAACGTTCATAGCAGCACTATTCACAATAGACAAGACGTGGAAGCAACCTAGGTGTCCATCAACAGATGAAAGGATAAAGAAGATATATATACATTTACATATGTATATATACATACATACATGCAATACTACTCAGCCATAAAAAAAATGAAATAATGCCATTTGCAGCAACACGGATGGACCTAGAGATTATCGTACTAAGTGAAGTAAGTCAGAGAAAGACAAATATTATATGACGCCACTCATATGTGGAATCAAAAAAATAGTACAAATTAACTTATTTACAAAACAGAAACAGACTCACAGACATAGAAAACAAACTATGGTTACCAAAGGGGAAGGGGGCGGGGAGGGATAAATTGGGAGTATGGGATTAACAGAGGCACACTACCATATATAAAATAAACAACAAGGATTTACTGTATAAGACAGGGAACTATATTCAATATCTTGTAGTAAACTATAATGGAAAAGAATTGAAAAAAAAGAATATAGATATATACATATATATGTGTAACTGAATCACTTTGCTCTACACTGGAAACTAACACAATATTGTAAATCAACTATACTTCAATTTTTATAAATAAATAAATAAGAAAAGAGATTGATGAGGAGGGAGAAAGAGGAAAGGAGAAAGAGCAGAAAAGGAAGAAAACCTAACTAGTAATCAAAGGAGGCCGGAAGTAGAAGAATAAGAGGAGGAGAAAAACAACAAACAATCATGCCTCATTCAGAATTTGTAATGTTCATTTTATGTCTTCAGAGCTTTTTCAGGTTATATTTACCAACTCAACCACTTTGTAATGTAAATAAGGTAGGTACGATTAATTTCATTACAGAAGAAACAAGTTAAGCAAGTTATGCAAGATATGCAGTAAGTAGCTAGATATTAACAGTGGGTATGACCTGAATCCAGGATTTTTGAGTGGAATGGTGGAGGTGTGTTATGTATTTCTTTGCAGAGAAAAGGAAAAAAAAAGATTGTGAAAGGAGACGACCACCCCCACCCATCCACCTCTCCCCAAAAAAGGAAGAAGTAAAATATTCAGGAATTAGGAAGGGTTGGGGTGGGTTTCATTTCTGTTTTTCTCTTAAGTCAATAGTCACATTTAGCTCCTCAACCATACAACTCTAGAGGATGGATTTGAGGTTATTTGTCTTGGAGAAATGAAGGCAGAGGAGGTAAGGGGGAAAGGAAACAAGTTGAGTCTTGGGGTTAAGGAAAATAGTGACATCTAATTCTTTTGTCATTAGGACTAGATGCAGCTTAGGACAGTGCAGACTGGAGCCCAAAAGGTGCAAAAATGGGAAGGAAAAGAAAGCATGATGGGTTTTGTGTAGGGTCCCTAAATGAAACTGCATCCCTAGGGCAAAGAGATGGAGGAGGTTTGTTGATGAAGGCAGTTAACATTTTAAAACGTATTTTAAAAACCAAACAATACAGAAGAATTGTAGCAACATTAAGAAACATGCATAAGCAAAAAGGTGAAAATAAAAGTTACCCACAATCAGGGCTTCCCTGGTGGTGTAATGGTTAAGAATCCGCCTGCCAATGCAGGGGACACTGGTTCGAGCCCTGGTCCGGGAAGATCCCACATGCCGCGGAGTAACTAAGCCCGTGCACCACAATTACTGAGCCTGCGCTCTAGAGCCTGCGAGCCACAACGACTGAGCCCGCATGCCACAACTACTGAAGCCCGCGCGCCTAGAGCCCAAGCTCCGCAACAAGAGAAGCCACCACAATGAGAAGCCTGCACACCGCAACGAAGAGTAGCCCCGGCTCGCCGCAACTAGAGAAAGCCCATGAGCAGCAACAAAGACACAGCACAGCCAAAAAAAAAAAAGACTAAGGGAAAAGAGAAAACTATCACAGGACTTGTGACTTATCTCCCATTTAGAAAAGAAAAACAGACACAATATCTATAGCGATTACTTTAAATAAAAGTATATCCCAAGCAGCCAGAATCAAGTGCAAGTCTTGAAGGTACCTGAAGAGTAGGAAGGTAAAATAGAAAAACTATAGCCAGTTGTTCAGTGATCATGATCTCTGTGAACTCAACTGTAAAGTTGGCATCAGACTAATTGTAGCACTTGCTTATCATGCTTTTGAGAAAAGTCCAGCTAATTTATCCCTCTCCCCCTTTCCCCTTTAGTAACCATTAAGTTTGTTTTCTATGCCTGTGAGTCTATTTCTGTTTTGTAAATAAGTGCATTTGTATTTTTTTGATTCCACATATAAGTGATATCATACAGTATTTGTCTTTCTCTGTCTGACACTTCACTTAGTATGATAATCTCTGGGTCCACCCATGTTACTGCAAATGGCATCATATCATTCTTTTTTATGGCTGAGTAATACTCCATTACATATATATACCACACCTTCTTTATCCGTTCGTCTGTGGATGGACACTCATGATGGCTGCTTTAAAAATCCTCATCAGATAATTCCAACATCTGAGTAATCTTGGTGTTGGCACCGGGTGATTGCCTTTTCTCATTCAAGTTGTGATTGTCCTGGGTCTTGGTATGACGAGTGATTTTCTCTTGTATACTGGACATTTTAGGTATTATATTGTGGGACCCCGGGTCTATTTAGCAGGCAGTCACCCTGTTTAGGTGTAGCATGTAGGTCCAGGTGGGGGGGGGATGTTCAGCTCCCTTTGGGCCCTGCTGATGCCACCCTGGTGTAAGTGGAGCACCAATTCCCATGGCCTTGTTGCCTCCAGGTGAAGCGGGAAGTTCAGGTCCACACTTTGCACTACTGACATTAGGGTGGGGGAGTGCAGTGCCAAGCAGCATTTCTTCACTCCATTTTTTCCTGCTGTTTTGCTGCCAGGTGGGAACAGAAGCTCAGATCCCTCCTGGAGTCAATTTTATTTTGATTAGTGTATATCTTACTTTGAATTCTTTATACCCTACAAAGAACCCAGTAGATATCTTGCAAATGGAAATATTCTTTAAGAATATTCAGCAGATGGAATAAATAGTGGAATGAATACCACTTTAGAGCAAATCAGGTAAAGATTTATTTCAGAATTCAGGTTCTCTTCCTCATCGCTACAGTATTCTTTAGAATTCTCTTTACCCTTCTATAGTTAATAGTTCTTTATGTTAACTTTCCCTGTTCCAATTAATGTGTGATTTCTTTATCCTGACTGGACACAGACTGATACACTAGTAGTTCCTAATGAATCCCTTTTTTTAAATATTATTATTATTTATTTATTTAATTTATTTTTGGCTGCATTGGGTCTTCGTTGCTGTGTGTGGGCTTTCTCTAGTTGCAGCTAGCGTGGGCTACTCCTCGTTGCGGTGCGCGGGCTTCTCATTGCAGTGGCTTCTCTCGTTGTGGAGCACAGGCTCTAGGCGCGCGGGCTTCAGTTGTTGTGGCACGTGGGCTCAGTAGTTGTGGCTCAAGGGCTCTAGAGCACAGGCTCAGTAGTTGTGCCGCACGGGCTTAGTTGCTCCGTGGCATGTGGGATCTTCCCGGACCAGGGCTCGAACCCATGTCTCCTGCATTGGCAGGTGGATTCTTAACCACTGCGCCACCAGGGAAGCCCTGAATCCCTTTTTTGACATTTCTCTTTTTTGCAGTAATAAAAAGAGCCCTGGAATTTCAGTGGCTGTTTGACACAAAAGTTTATTTTGAACTCATCTGAAGTCCAGCCAGCGTCTGGGAGCAGCCTTCCACACTGCTGTCCTCCAAGCTGCTACTCGAGAACCCAGGTCCCTTTCATTCTATGTCTCCACTGTCCCCTAGGGCCTCCCCAGAGGTCACTACTTGTCCTCTGCACCCAGCCCACTGATGAGCTGAGAAAGAGAGAAAGAGACAGAGAGAGAGAGACAGAGAGACAGAGAACAAAGGATTGCATGAGATGTTTGATGTCCAGGCATGGAAATGGTATGCATCTTCACTGCCCAAGTTCCAATGACCACAACCTATTCACGGTCCAAACAGGGAATTTGGGAAACACTGTCTTCAGGAAAAGAAAATGCAACTAGCTAGCCCCTGCTTCCCATCTTTCTAATGTATTTACATTAGTTTTAGACATAGTAATCTGTGTCTATTTTATAATTATATATTTTTATAATTGTATATTTTTCTCTTCATAGTCAAAACTAATACTGTGATTTAGTTTCTTGTATAGTGATTCATATTTCCTTGTCTCTCTCTTTCTTCCTTCCTCTCTCTTTCCTTCCTTCCTTTCTTTCTTTTCTTCCTTTTCTTTCTTTCTTTCTCTCTCTTTCTTTTTCTTTTCTTTCTTTCTACTTTTCATCAATAAATATTTATTAAGCACCTATGATGTCCAGGCAGTGTTCTAGGTTCTAGGAAAACAGCAGCGACCAACAAGAAAAAAAGATTCCTGTTTTGTGGTGCATAAACTCTGGTGAAAAGACTCAGAAACAAGTAACAAAATAAATATACATACGACTCCGAAGAATGAAAAAATTTGTGAGAAAAAGTAATGTGAAAGTTCAAGATGATGAGGAGGGAGGAAGATGCTTCTGAGGCAGTTTCATTTGGGCTGAGTCCAGAGCAATAAGGAGCCAGCTCTGTGACGATCTTGGTGATCATCTCTGTCTCATGCAACCCTCCGCCTCTTTTTCAACTACACCTCTTTAGCTGAACATGCATGGAGAAAAAGTTCAACCACACTGAATGCTCTCACTTTAAAACCTCAAGGGGGCCTAATGCTGCACAATTGTCATGGTGCTTCTCAAAATGTGATCTCCAGACCGGCACCATCAGTATCACCTGGGAGCTTGTTAGACATACAACTTCTCAGGCCCCACCCCAGACCTACTGAATCAGAAATCCTGGGGAGGAGCTCAGTCTGTGTTTCAACAAGCCCTCCAGATGGCTCATGCACACTGAAGTTTTAGAGCCACTGCACTCATCCCACCGTACTTCTCTCTCCTGAAACCTTCCTCATCTTCATGCTCAGCTGATGACTTAACCTATTTTCTTGGGCAAAATGAAGCAAAAACTTTCCGTGCTCCCAAATACAATTGGTCCTTCCACTTCAGCTCTAAACCTCATCCCCTCTTGCCTATTCAAGAACATCACTCGAAAAAAAAAAAAGAAAAAAAAAAATCACTCGACCAATTTTCCCCTCTCCCTCCTAAATCATCTTCCTTCTCAATAGCCTTATTTCCATCACATTCCCATTAGCATATAGACGTGTTACTTTTTACTTTATTTTCACATGCTTAAGTATTTTCAAGTGAATTACAGACATCATGATGTTCCACCCCCAAATATTTCAGTATAAACCTTTAAAAAAAACCAGAATATCTTTAAACATAACCAAAAGTAGATTCTTTGCATCTAATACCCAGTTCATAATCAAATTTGCTCAATTGTCCTTCAAGAGTTTATACAATTGTTTTTGCAAATCCACAACCATTCCAGGATCTGGTGTTTTGCCCCTTGATTTTTTTTAAATACAGGCCAGTCCTTTCTTTTCTTGGCCCTGCTGTATGGAAAAGCCAGGGCCATTTGTCCTGTCAAATGTTCCACCTTTGGATATTTCTGATTGCTTCCTTATGGTGGCATTTAGTTTGTCCTCTATTTCTTGTAATTCCCATAAACTGGAATTTAGAGTTAAAGGCTTGATAGATTTAACTTAAGCATTTGCATAAGTGATGTTAAATTCTGTTTGCAGCACATTGGAGGATGCAAAGTATCTGATTGTTTACCATTAGTGATGATAAGAGTGACCCCTGGGTAAGAGGAAAAATGCGTGATCCCTCCACAGTAGAGTTATGTTTTCCTCTTGGGGCCAGAAAGGAACCTAGTATTATTTTGTCATTGGAAGAATTCCAGAAATCCTCTTTCCCATTCTCCTAATTATTTTAACACAACTTATAATTATTGCATGTATATATATATATATACATATATACATATATATGTATATATATTAATGAGTGCACATAATTTAAAATTTTATTATAAAATATATCAAAACATAGAGCAAATGCATAAAACAATTTAACAAATTGTTATAAAATGATCACCCATATAATGTCCACCCAAAATAAGAATGAGAACATGACCCTCAGTCCAGAAGCCCTCTGGTACCGTGTCTCTCCACAGTTATAACTCCCTCTCTCTCTCCCATTATTCTAGGTATACCCATATTCTAACTTTTATAATATTTATGCCCTCATTTTTCTTTATCATTTTGCCAACTTATTAGGCATTCCTAAACAATCTATGTGAGTTTTGCCTGATTTTCAGCTTCATATAAATGAAAACATACTCTATGAATTCCACTGTGTCTGGCTTCTCTATTCAGTATTATATATTTAAGATTCATCCACATTCTCTCATGTAATGGTAGCTCATTCATTTCCACTGTCATATGGTCTTTCGATGTATGATTGTATCACACTATATTTTTACATTCTACTGTTAAGACTGCTATAAAAATTGCTACCATAGGGGGAATTCCCTGGCAGTCTAGAGGTTAGGACTCCGCTTCCACTGCAGGGGGCACGGGTTCCATCCCTGGTTGGAGAACTAAGATCCCATGAAGTACAGATGGTTTACAATGCTGTGTTAATGTCTGCTGTACAGCAAAGTGACTCAGTTATACATATATATACATTATTTTTCATATTCTTTTCCATTATGATTTATCACAGGATACTGAATATAGTCCCCTGTGCTATATGGTAGGACTTGTTGTTTATCCATCCTATATATAACAGGTTTGCATGTAACTTTTGAGTCCATATGAGCATGTGTTTCTGTAGGGTGTCATCTGGCAGTGGTTTCGCTGATCAGAGAGTAGGTGTGTCTTTGACTTACTGGATTCTGCCGATTTTTAAAAAGTGGTTTTACCTGTTTACTCTTTTACCAGCAGTTTCTTGTTGTTCCACATTCTTGCCAGCATTTGATATCATCATTTTAAAATATTTGGCAGGGCTTCCCTGGTGGCGCAGTGGTTGAGAGTCCGCCTGCCGATGCAGGGGACACGGATTCGTGCCCCGGTCTGGGAAGATCCCACATGCCACGGAGCGGCTGGGCCCGTGAGCCATGGCCGCTGAGCCTGTGCGTTCGGAGCCTGTACTCCACAACGGGAGAGGCCATAACAGTGAGAGGCCCGCGTACCACAAAAATAAATAAATAAATTAAATATTTGGGAAAAATTATGGGTGTATAATAGTGGCTCACGCGGTTTTAATTTGAATTTCTCTGATTATTTACAAGAGAACACTAATTTTTTAAGCCTTGGATATTTGGAACCTGATTGACCTGGCACTGCTGGCTGAGTTCATCCTTTCCCCATAGCTCTGCTGTGCATCTTCGTCATAAATCAGGTGTCCATATGTCCATCTGCTTGGGGGCTCTCTATTCTGTTTAGTGAATTTGTCTCTACCAGCACCAATACCACCCAGTCTTCATTACTATCATTTTGTAATAATTCTGGATTTCTGGTGGACAAGACCTACATTTTTTAGGCTCTTGACCCATGTTCACTCCACTTTTCTTTAAAAGGGCTTTGGCAGTTTTTGATATTTTGTGCTTCCATATGAATCTTTTAATCAATCTGTGGAATTACAAAAAAAGAAATTCCTTTTGGGATTTTAATTGTGATTATATTGAATTTGTAGTTCATTTTGGTTTCAAATTAGATACTATGAACATGATATACCGTTCCGTTAATAATATTTTTGTTATTGATTTCTAATGTAATTGCCTTGTGACCAGAGAACACATTTCATATAATTTAAATCTTTTGAGATTTTTGGCCCAGTATACAATCAATTTTGTAAATGTTCCACATGTATATTCTGCAACTGATAGCTTTATTGTTTAAATAGGATGGTTTTTATTTTGGTTCCCGGCCAGGGATCGAACCTACGCCCCCTGCAGTAGAAGCTCAAAGTCTTAACCACTGGACTGCCAGGGAAGTCCCATAAATAGGATGGTTTTTAAATCATGCCGTTCAAATCTCTTACATCATCACTTACTTACATATAACATAATCTTTTGTCTACTTATTTTACCAATTACTGAGAGACATGTATACAAATCTCCCAGAACTGTGAATTTATTTCTCTGAGTATGTGCATATTTTGAACTTCACTTTATTTATTTAATGCCATATTGCTATTTAGAATTATATCAATATAATTCTAGCAATATACTAATTATAGCGATATAATAAATGACATATTCCTGGCAAACTGAACTTATTATCATTATGAAGAAACCTTTCTTATTTCTAGAAATGATATTTGCCTTAAGGTCTATACCAACTTTCTTTGTTACTGTTTGCATGGTTTATCTTTTTATACTAGGTTTGTTTGAATCAGGATTCAAATAAGATACACACAATTGCAATTGGTTGAGTTGTTTCCATTTCTTTTAATAATTATGGTGCTATTCAGATACCTATTGCATATTAGGTGACTTGTAATAGTTTGTGCTTTTTAATGAATTGGTTTATCCCATCTAAGATGTCAAATTAATGTGCATGGAGCTGTTTGTAGTATTTCCTTATTTTACTTTTGATGCTTGCAGAGTCTGTAGTGATAGCCTCTATTTCCTTCCTGGCATTGGTAATTTTTGTCTTCTCCTATTTTTCATTTGATTTTTCTATATTTTCAATCAACTGTGATTAGATACGGAATTTTCAAGAAATTCTTTGGCTTTGTTGGGATCTTTGAAACAATAGATAGATGCCCCTCATTAGGTCTTTAATTATTTCTGGGGAATTCTCAGCTACTATCTCTACAAATGTTTTTTTCTCACTATTTTCTCTAAGTTCAATCAGGTCCCATTTGTTTGTTTTTGCTTTTATTTCATTTACTTTAGGAGATGGATCCAAAAAAACATTGCTGCGATTTATGTCAAAGAGTGTTTTGCCTATGTTTTCCTCTAGGAGTTTTATAAATGAAAAGACAACCTACTAAATGGGGGCAAATATTTGCAAATGAAATGATTAATATGGGATTAATATCCAACATATTAGCTCATAGAGCTCAACATAAAAAAAAACCCAAAATACCCAAACAACCTGATTAAAAAATGGGCAGAACTGAACAGACATTTTTCCAGAGAGGAAATGCAGATGGCCAACAGGCACATGAAAAAATGTTAAACATTACTAATCATCAGGGAAATGCAAATCAAAACCACAGTGAGATACCAACTCGTACTTGTCAGAATGGCTATCATCAAAAGGAACACAAATAACAAATATTGGTGAGGATGTAGAGAAAAGGGAACCCTCGTACACTGTTGGAACATAAACTGGTACAGCCACCGTAGAAAACAGTATGGAGGTTTCTCAAAAAAAAACCAAACAAACAAACTAAAAATAGAACTACCCTATGACCCAGCAATTCCAATCCTGCATATATGTCTGAAAAAAAACCTCAAAACACTAATTTAAAAAGATACATGCACCCCTGTGTTCATAGCAGCATTCTTTACAATTGCCAAGATATGGAAGCAGCGTAAGTGTCCATCGACAGATGAATGGATAAAGAAGATGTGGCACATATATACAATGGAATATTACTCAGCCATAAAAAAGAAACAAAATTGAGTTATTTGTAGTGAGGTGGGTGGACCTAGAGTCTGTCATACAGAGTGAAGTAAGTCAGAAAGAGAAAAACAAATACCGTATGCTAACACATATATATGGAATCTAAAAAAAAAAAAAAGGTCAGAAGAACCTAGAGGCAAGACAGGAATAAAGAAGCAGACCTACTAGAGAATGGACTTGAGGATATGGGGAGGGGGAAGGGTAAGCTGGGACAAAGTGAGAGAGTGGCATGGACATATATACACTACCAAACATAAAATAGAGAGCATATGTTCTTGATTGCATTCCACTGTCTTTTAATTGGTGAGTTTAACCTGTTTACATTTATTGCAATGATAGTTTCTTGTTTCTTCCAACTTGTTTCAAGTTTCACATTTATTGTACTTTCTTTTTTTCTCTTTCCCTACTTTCCAATAGGTGAATCAAATATTTTTCTGATTTAAACATTTTACATTTTATTTTTAGTCTTATATTGGTTACTTATGCTTATTTACCCCAGCTGATTTCTTGTCTTATCAATGTCTCTCTATTTCTCCCTGAACAATACGAGTACTTTAGCATATTCTCACATCCCTTAATCTTACCCAATGCACCACCTCTAGAATGTTGATATTGCCTAGAATTTAGTCATGAGTTATATGAATAAACATATTTTTCTTTTCTAGTGTCCTTGTTTTTTTCTCCTTTTTATTGTGGTATAATTCATGTGAAGTCAAATGCACAGATCTTTTTATTTTTTAAATAGAACTTTATTGGAGTATAATTGCTTCACAATACCATGTTAGTTTCTGTTGCACAACAAAGTCAATCAGCCATATGCATACACATGTCCCCATATCCCCTGTCTCTTGAGCTTCCCTCCCATCCTCCCTATCCCACCCCTCTAGGTCATCACAAAGCACCAAGCCAATCTCCCTGTGCTATGCTGCTGCTTCCCACCAGCCAAATATTTTACATTTGGTAGTGTATATATGTTGATTTAGACAAATGTATATACCCATATAACCATCACCCAATTCAAGATAAAGGACTTTTCAGATCCCCATAAGTTTCTCTCATGCCCCCTTCTAGTCAACCCCCTCCACTGTGCCAACTGCTATTCTGATTTCTGTCACCATAGATTGGTTTATCTCTTCTAGAATTTCTTATTAAATGAATCATATAAAATGAATCTTTTGCTTTTTTCACTCAACCTGATGTTTTTGCAATTCATTCATGTTGTTGGATTTATCAGTAGTTGTTTTCTTTTTATTGCTGAGTGGTATTCAATCGTACGAACATCCCAAACTTGCTTATCTATTCTTCCACTGGTGGATATTTCTTTTTTTCTTTAATTTGGGAATATTATGAATAAGGCTGCTGTGAACATTCTCATGTATGTTTTTGTAAACATGAATAGAATTGCTAGATCATAATTGCTCCAAGTGTGTGCTGGAACTTCTTCACTGAACACCCAAACTTCTACAAAAGCCCTCTCAGCCATAGGTGATGTCAGAGAATTGATGTTCTTTGATGGGGAAATGGTAGGAAACTCTCATTGCATTATGTTTATGACATCACTCCTTTGATTTTACCCTTTTATCTACCTAGGGTCTTGGTCACATACCAGATGTCTAATAAACAACTCCAAGCTTCCACAGACCTATTCATCAGACAGTTCAAGTGGCACAAGATTGTGGCTGTGGGATCAGTTACTGCAATTTGTGTAAGTACACTTCTTCCCACTTGTCCTATCCATCACAGAACTTGAAACAATTACTTTCATCTAGATGGAGGAGGCTGAGGGAAGCTCTCCATTTTGTCATTCCATTTTCCTGTTTCTAATCCAGGTGGTACCATGGTGGGAAAAGTTCTTAGAGAGACAATGAGCACATTCTATCAGATAGGGGTAGCTTTAAACAAGTCCAAAACACTAGCCCAAAAGAGTTTGTTTGAGGGGAAGGCAGAAACCTAAGCTGTCCATGCTTCCTCTTTCCCTAAGTTGTTACATTTCTGCTCCAGCTTACCTGGCTCCTTTCCAGTTCTTAAAACTGAGAAGACCACTGTTACCTTCATACAGTGGTACCTTCTCTAAGGACAACCTGCTCCCTCTCCCTACCTTGCTGCATATGTAAAATTTTCCTTTTCCCCTTGGTTCTGCTGAAAAAAACTTGAATTCTTGGGAATTCCCTGGCAGCCCAGTGGTTAGGACTCTGCACTTCCACTGCAGGGGGCGTGGGTTCGATCCCTGGTCAGGGAAGTAAGATCCCACATGTGGCGTGGCCAAAAAAAAATTTTTTTTAAGTTGAACTCTCCAAAAAGAAGCTTTACCAGGAATAAATAGTGGGAAAAAAGTTAAGAAAAGAAAAAAAGAAAGAAAAAAAGCAAAAATATAAATCTATGTGTTTACAAAGGACAAATCACTTATGTTAAGCAGTTAACAATTGTCTTCAAACTGAGTTGCCTCTACAGCTCCTTTTTCTGAGCATTAGCTTAACCTGTTCACCATTTAGCCTGGAATAAGTTTATGTTATTGCTGTGACTTGTTCTGGTAAAAATGAGAACTTTTCTTGAACATCCTTTGTTGTTTTCTAGTACAACTCAGATCTCTCTCAGAGAATAGGAGATAGGAATTCAGTAGAGAAGTGCTATCTCAGAATAGAGTGTACACCTAAGGGCTATGACCCTGGCAGAGGAAGAGATTATCCCAAGAGATGGCATTTCGTGATTGACTGTACAGCCATAAGCCCTCAGGCCACCCTGCCCTGAGCTTGTGTTCTCCTCCTGCAACCCTCTGACCTCTGTAAATCCTGCTGTATCCCAGGACCTGTTCTCTGACCTGTTCACTTTCTCCCCATCAACCAGGTGGCTCCATACTGAGGTGAAATTCAGTTCCTTCACCTACTGTCCTATACCTGTTAGAACCCAATATCTGCTTCTAACACACCTCCTCTCTCTTATCTCTCTCTCTCTCCCCCATCCCTCTCTCTCTCTCTTCAGTGAAATTGATGTCATCTTTACAGATGAGTTTACCTGAAATCCCTATTAATTACATATCATCTTGTATTATAAGCACCGATTTCCTGTCTGTTACCTTTGGCAGGGCCATTCATCTCCGTATGGCCAGTGCTTAGAACATACTAGGGGCTCATTATATATCAGCTGTATCTAATTAAGGGGGAATGGGAATTCACATTTGTCAAGTATCTAGTATCTAGTGTGTGCTAGGAGATTTAGATATGTGATTTCCTTCTCGCAAGCTTGAATACACTGGTGTGCCTACACTAGTTACTTACTTTTTTTTCTGAGACATCCCTTTAGGTTGCATAGGATTTTAAAAGATATTTTCTGAATGGTTAACAGTAGGGAAATACTATCTAGATACATTCACAGTAACAGATCTACAGAATGAATAACAGGATCACTTTAAGAAGTACACCTTTCTTCCTTCCTGAATAATTCAGTCAAAAGGTTGTTCCGGGGCTTCCCTGGTGGCGCAGTGGTTGAGAGTCTGCCTGGCGATGCAGGGGACGCGGGTTCGGGCCCCGGTCCAGGGGGGATCCCACGTGCCGCGGAGCGGCTGGGCCTGTGGGCCGTGGCCGCTGGGCCTGCGCATCCGGGGCCTGTGCTCCGCGACGGGAGAGGCCACAACAGTGAGAGGCCCGCATACCGCAAAAAAAAAAAAAAAAAGAATAAAAAGGTTGTTCAGGCAAGACTGAGTAAGGAAAGTGGATAAGTGGTGTGGCAGCTTGAATAGGGGTTCCCAGACCCAATTTCCAATGTTGACAGGGGAGGGGGGGGGTTCCCCATACCTCCAACAAGGAATTCTCAGACACCAGAAGGGTGTCTGAGAATTCAACTCAATTCTGATACTACCTACCCAGAGATAGAATCAGATTCCACAGGTGAAGGGCTCAGTCCCACAAGACCACCCTCCACTTCAGATGTCAGTCGCAGGCTTCCAAGCTACCAATTACAAACTGGAGGTTCTGACGACCCCCTCCTCGGGTTCGATTAATTTGCTAGAATAGCTCACAGAACTCAGGAAAACCCGTTTACTCACTAGATTACCTATTTATTATAAAAGGGTATTAAAGGATAGGAATCAACAGCCAGACGAAGACATATACGGGGTGAGGTCCCAAACAAAGGAGCTCCGGTCCCATGGAGCTTGGGACCCCACATGGTGGCACATGGAAGCATTCTGATTCTCCAGAGTAGCAGCTCTCTGGAAAAGGACCAAAAAGCTGTCCTTTTGGTTTTTTAGAGGCTTCATTACATAGTCATGATTGACTAAATCATTGGCCAATGGTGGCTGAGTCAAGCTCAAGTCCCTCTCCCTTGCCCAGAAATCAGGGTGGGATGGATCCCCACCCTCTAATCACCTGGTTGGTTCTCCTGGCAACCAGCCCCTATCCTTAGGTACTTCCAAAAGTCACCTCATTCACATAACAAAAAACACCTTTATCAGGAATTTTATTAGGAAATTTATTAGGAAATTCCAAGGGTTTGGGGAGCTGTGAACTCCCAAATATATATATATATATATATATATATAAAATGTATGTATGTGTGTGTATATATATGCTATATATATTATATATATTTATAACTATCTAAATTTATATATGTCTTATAAATCACATCACACAGCTAATATAGTAGAGATTGGAGATTATGCAGGAAGGCAGTTAAGAAGGGTGGCAGCTGGGGAAGAACAGGAAAAGTTTGGGAAATTGGTTTAATTTCCAATTTCCAGGGAGATTAAGCAAGTAAGTAAATGCATTAAGGATAATGAGAAGCCAGTTTCTCATTGTTGAAGGAGTTACCAATATGGAAAGGAGAAGACTAGAATAGACCCTGAGGTCTTGGGTCAGATTTAGAGAGATAAAGGGAGTTATTTCATAACATTAGAAGGATCAATTCAACAAGAGGACATAACAAACCTAAATGTATATGCTCCTAATAATAGAATTTCAAAATGCATGAAGCAAGAACTTCTTGAACTTCAAAGAAAAATAGGCAAATTCACAATTTTAGTCAGAGGTTTCAGTACCCCTCTATCAATAATTGAAAGTACAACTTGACAGAAGATAAGTTAATGTACAGAAGACTTGAAAAATAGTATCAAACAACTTGACCTAATATACATTTATAGAACACTCCACAGAACAGCAGCAGAATACACGTTCTTTTCAAATACACATGGAACATTCAGCAAAACAGATTGTGTTCTGGATCATAAAACAAGCCTTAATAAATTTAAAATGTTTCAAATAACACAAGGTTATGTTCTTTGGCCACTATTGAAATACATTAGAAATCAATAACAGATAGATTTCTAAAAAATTCTCAAATATTTGGAAACAAAATAACACACTTCTTAATAACCCAATGGATCAAAGGAGAAATCTAAAAGGAAATTAGAAAGTATTTTGAATGGAAGGAAAATTAAACCAGACCTATTAAAATTGCAGGGGACACTCAGAGGGAAATGTAAAGTATTAAATGTCTTTATCAGAAAAGAAGTAAGATCTCAAATCAATGAACTCAGTTTCTACTTCAAGAAACTAGAAAAAGGAGAGCAAATTAAACCCTATGTAAGTAGAAGGAAAAAAATCAGAGCAGAAATAAATAAAATATAAAACAGAAAAATATAGAAAATCAATTAATTGAAAGCTGGTTCTATGAGAAGATCAATACAATTGATTAGCCCCTAGACAAAATAATCAGGAAAAAAGACACAAATTATCAATATCAGGAATGCAAGAGGTATCATCAATACATATTGTACAGATATTAAAATAATAATGAGATAAATTTAAGCCAATAAATTCTATAACTTTGATGTAATTGACAAATTTCTTGAAAGACAAAAACAATAAAAAATAACTCAAAAAGAAATATCAACATGAATAGCCCTATATCTATTGTGGAAATTGAATCTGCAGTTAAAAAATTTTCCTGGGAGAATACATCATTACCAAGTGGGGTTACACTACGTGTATAAGGCTGATACAACATTCAAACATCAATAAGTATAATTCGCCATATTAAAAGCCTAAGAAAGAAAAAATAGATGATCATCTCAATAGATGCAGATAAGGCATTGGATGAAGCTCAACATCTATTCATGATTAAAAGTATTAGCAAACTACAGATAGAAGGGAACTTACTTAAGCTGATATAGCGAGTCTACTTAATCATTCTTTTTTTCTTTATTGGGATATAGTTGTTTTACAAGGTTGTGTTAGTTTCTACTGTCCAGCGAAGTGAATCAGCCATATGTATACATATATCCCCTCTTTTTTGGATTTCCTTCCCATTTAGGTCACCACAGAGCACTAATTAGAGTTCCCTGTGCTATACAGCAGGTTCTCATTAGTTATCTATTTTATACATATTAGTGTATATATACAATGGAATATTGCTCAGTCATAAAAAGGAACGAAACTGGGTCACGTGTAGAGATGTGGATGGACCTGGAGACTGTCATACACAGTGAAGTAAGTCAGAAAGAAAAAAACAAATATCGTATATTAACGCATATATGTGGAAGCTAGAAAAATGGTACAGATGAACCTGCTTACTTAATCATTCTTAATGGTGAAAGACTGAAATCTTTCCCCAAAGATCAGGAACACAGCAAGGATATCTGCTCTCAGCACTCCTCCTCAACATTGTACTGTAAGTCTTTGCCAGTGAAATGAGGAAAGGGAAAAAAAAGTGTACAGTTTGGAAAGGAAGTAATAAAACTTTCATGAAGACATTATTTTCTACATAGAAACACCCAAGAAACCTACAAAAAATCTCCTAGAATTAATAAATATGTTTAGCCCTTGATGCCCTACTCTTGGAGATCTTGTTATGTGAGAAAAATAAGGGCATAATTCTTAAACCACTTGGTATTGGGTTTTCTGTAATTTGCAGCCAAACTATTCCTAGATCATATAACTACCACAGTTGAGCCTTTTATTAAAAATAGGTTTATTTATTTATTTATTTATGGCTGCGTTGGGTCTTCGTTGCTGCGTGTGGGCTTTTTTTTAATTGCGGCGAGCAGGGGCTACTCTTTGTTGCAGTGGGCAGGCTTCTCATTGCGGTTCCTTCTCTTGTGGAGCATGGGCTCTAGGCGTGTGGGCTTCAGTAGCTGTGTCACACAGGCTCAGTAGTTGTGGCACACGGGCTTAGTTGCTCCGCGGCATGGGGGTCTTCCTGGACCAGGACTTGAACCCGTGACCCCTGCATTGGCAGGCAGATTATTAACTACTGCGCCACCAGGGAAGTCCCAAGCCTTTTTTTCTGATGTTTATTTTCTTTTTATAGTTCCCTTTCTGTAAATTGGCCTGTTCATACACTGTGCCTATCTTTCTGCTGGACTATTTGTCTTTTTCATGTTGACTTGTGGCCATGCCTCCTATTTTCTGAATATTAATCCTTTGTTTATGAAATATGTTGCAAATACCATATTCTGTTAATTCTAGGATATGCATCTTTTCACATCTGAAAATCTCTGAAATCGAGATGTGTCTTATAAATTATGGTACCTCACACTGCAGTCATCTGGGGGCAGAGTGGGCATTGCTGTGGTTACCACCTGCGGTATATTTGTCAAGAGGCCAGTGAGGCTTACAGTTCAGAGTCCTTCCCTTGCAAAGATCCCTTTCAAGGCCCTGGGAGGAGGATTAGTAATGTCATGTGCTTTTGTAAAAGTTACAACAGTAAAATATCTCAACCTCAATTTGTTAAGGTCATGTATCTATTACAAGTTCCTCCATGTCAGATGATGTTGGAGTAGTCACAGGAATTTTTTTAGAGCCTGATAAGGGGAATTTGAGTTGAGGAACATTTAGTTTTGATTTAATGTGGTTTTCAGTCATTCCTGTGTATAGTTCAGTTACAGCTAAATGTGTCAGTATAGAAACAGCTTCCAGGAATACTCCTACCCCACACTGTGCCAACTCAGCATCATGGAATGAAGAGACAGCCAGAGGTCCTATCACAATATGAATGTTTCTTATGACACCCAGCACCAGAAGTATGTGGGCGGTGGAGGAGAAACAAGATTTGAAATGGCCTTTCCCTTCTTATCTCGAGAAGGTTGATGCATTGCCACACACTGAATCCACATCCCAGGTGGAAATAAAATAGGGGCAGCAACCAGCTTCATTGGTCCTTTTTATTAGGTGAGTGAAAGCTGACTCTGGTATTTCTCATCAGACCCCTCCTTATATCTTATTGGAACTCAGAAACTCCCAAGAAGACTGGGAAAGTGTGGGATGTGACTGTCATGACTGGCTGAGACCAATCATAATATATTGCATGACAATAATGTATCACCTTTGGCTACATTCTGCTCCAAACGAAAATGGGATCTTGGATAGGCAACCAACAGTGTCTGTCACAAACACCCTCCCCAAGTCTAGACCTCGGGAAACCCACCTGCAGGAAAGTCTGGATCTGCACGAGAGACACACTTATACAGAATCACTGCCTCATGTACACCAGCCCTGAGAGTTCAGAGATGGAGGAAGAGAGAGAAGGACAAGAACCGAGTTCCAGAGTCAACAGGACTCCAAAATTATCACTGCACCAGACTCACACTCCCTAAAATTAGAAAATGATAGCAAATTCCCACCCCTTCGAGCAGTTAGCCCAGAAAACAATGTTCCCAGAGCCCAGTACTGAATACAATCCAGTCTCTGGTTTTGCCGAAGACTGAAGTTGAACTTCAGAGGTGGCTAAAGCCAGGTGAAGAGGGAAAGAAGAGAAAAGCTTCTCAGGTTCAGCCTTACCCGATCACCAGCTGGTCTGCACTGGTTGTCCAACGCCTACAACCTATGAACCTAAATTTCACTGGGAAATTTCTCCCACTGAGAGTGATTTCTCCCATTGAGAGTGATTGTGTCCTGTGCGTACAATCACAGGGTAAATCCACCTCTGCGTGCTGCCTCCTTTTCCAGAGGATGAGGTGTGGGACATTCCCTTCTTTTTGAAAAATGTGGAAATGTACAATAACAAAACCCTGGTCATCAGATCTTACTTGAGGGGCCCATCTTCCCCATGTCATGTCTGTCTAAAACATCTTAATTTTCTGTTCCCCAAGTTCCATGGTCCAGACATCCAATTGCTGCATAAGGTGTGGGTTCTGCAAATGGCAGAACAGAGAGGAATACATCACCATGTCTTGTGTGTAGCAGGCACCTTCTGTGCTCTGTTCAAAGGCTGCGGCCACTGCTTCTTGCAGAGAATTGCTTTATTCCATGAAACATGCCTCCTGGGGGTAGTTTCTCTCTCAGCCCCATTAATTTCACCTTCAGCAGATCCCTGAACTACATCTTGTAGCTCCAAGGCTTTTGCCTCATTTTAGAAATATGCTCCCATTCTTCCCTACTAACTCCTAACTCAAACCTGGGTAATGTTTCCATCAGGGAAAAGGGGGAAGACTCTATGTCCAGACTCCATCACAGGCAAGAGGGGTCAAGGATTTACAAACAAAAGTTGTTGGGTGGGATTTTAAAAGCTATTTTGGTGCCCTGCCTTTCCTTTTCCTGCTGCTCCAAAAGTGAATATGATGGCTGGAGCTCCAGCAGCCTTCTTGGGACCATGAGAGAAGTGCCAAGAGAATCAGAGAGATGTTGCCCTGACATCCTTAAGACACTGAACCAGACACTCATTGTGAGAAAAATAAACCTTTCTTTGCTCACGCCACTGAAGTGGTGTACCTTCTGAATCTTTCTTCCTGCTTATGTTGATTTTATCCAGGAAATATGTAAGGAGAGGCATCTGGGCATCCCCTGTGCCCTGGCGAGACCCAGGAGGGTCAAATGGCCAGGATTATGTATACAACACCTACTCTCTGTGCTTTTAGGAAAGGTTGAGCAAGGGGGTCAAGTTCCTTGACACTAAGATGTAGTCAGAGAACAAACTAGGTGCAGGGTAGGTAAATGCTAGAGACCATCAGATGCTGGTGGGCCATCAGACTGGATTAACTTCCTGCCCTGGGAGGAATTGCTGAGCATTTGTGCTGTGCTTTTGAACCATACGTTTGTTTCCCATGAGGCAAGGCCCACTTAGGCTTGTGCTTACCTGAGACCTGGCTTTTTGTTGGGGGCCTAGAGAGACCTGGAGCGACGGCCCACACCTCCCCAAAACCCCCTTCATCTGTTTGTCTCTCTCCTTTTGCCTCTTGTGCAGGGAAACCCCAGGGCCCCAAGTGTCTAATTCCATCGATTCCAGCTCCTGCTTCTGTGTGTAAAAGAAGTCCTCCTTCCAAATCCAGGATGGAGATGGTAGAGGTCATTTGTAGAAAGAGGAAACAGGAAGGGAAAGGGGGATTCAGTCTGGGTTTTGGAGTCCAGAGAGAGAAGAAGGACTTGTAAAGGGTGGGGAGAGCTAAAGACTGGGGGGTGGGTCCAAGCCTGGACCCCCTTCCTCTGGTGGCAGCAAGAGTGTGTGCGTCCAGGGTGAGCAGAAGGTGGGGCAGGAGCTAGCAGGGACCAGGAGCCAGAAATACTATTTATTGTCCGTGGGAATTTAGCAAAACTCAAAAACACAGGATTTTAAACACAGGATGGTAAGTGGGAGAAGAGGCAAGATAGGAGTAGGGGATTAAGAGTTACAACTACTATGTATAAAATAAATAAGCTACATGGATGTATTGTACAGCACAGGAAATATAGCCAGTGTTTTATAATAACTTTAAATGGAGTATAATCTATAAAAATATCAAATCACCATGTTGTACACCTGAAACTAATGTAATATTGTAAATCAACTATACTTCAATAAATATTATGAAAAATACAAAATAAACACGAGATGGCGTCTGCAGATGTGTGTCATGGTAGCTCAGACACCAGCTTCGGGGTGGCAGCAGCATGATGCAAGGCAGGTGGGATTTCTGCCTGAGACCCACCAGACACTAAGTTTGGTGAACTGAGAACTTCTTCCCAGAAGAAGAGACACAAACACTGATGGGTTCTTCTGGCTTTGCCCACAGATCTTCTACATCAGGCTGTCCTGGCCTGACGGCGCCATCCCTCCGCCCCCAGGGCCCCACCATGCCCACAGATCTTCAGACTCTCTCCCCCAGAAGTTCTCAGACCTGACCCATCTTCTGCACTGGCCTCTGACCCCAGGAGATGGGGGCAACCTTTTGGCCTCCACTAGCCCCCAGACTTCCACCTACCACCTGAGGAATCCTGCCCAGACCAGCTACACCCTGGGAGGCTACCTGGAGGCCATCCTCATCGCCAGAGACCACCAGGGCAGGCCCAAGACCCACGGTGGGGATCTGTTTCGGGCACAGCTGCTGGGGCCTGGCCTGAAGGCAGGCGGCCTCGGAGATGTCAAGGATCTGGAGAATGGGACATACCTGTTGACCTTCCCCCTGCTCTGGGCTGGGCAGACCCAGGTGCAAGTGCAGCTGATCCACTCCAGCGAGGCAGTGTGGGTTCTGCGGGGGTTTGGAGAGCCCAGTGGGCCACAGTTGATTTCATGGGCTATTTCCAGGGACCCACAGGATACGAAGAAACTGTGACTTGCAATGTTAACCCCCTGTTAATTGGGGAGGAATAGTCCACCTGTCACTACAGGGATGACGATTCGGGTGAGCTCTGGTTCTGTGCTCGACTCCCCACGCTGTCCTGCGACCCACTGGTGAGACATTCAAGCGGACGTTACTGGAACGTGACCACACCGTGCAAGGAGGCCCTGCTGGCACAGTAAGGGACCCAGCATTGTCTGGGATGTATTCTGCCTGAGCCCCTACTCTTATCATTCATCTATTCACTTCTATTAAACATGTCTCCTGAGCACCTAACATATACCAGGTCTCACGCTAAGTGCTGACAACTTTCACGTAATAGTTGGCACACCTGCCCAAGTTTTCAGTGAGGGGACATGGGACCTTTTAAAACAAGCACTGTAGTGAGTGCTTAACTGTAGCACACACCGAGTGGTTTGAGGACACGGAGAAAGGGCACCCCACCTGGCATATGGTGATCAGGGCAGGTGACAACTGAGCTGAAGCCTGAAGGAGAGCCACAGACCTCTGGCCAAAGAGAAGTGTCCTGGTCCCTCTGCTGTGCTGACGGCCCCTGCAAGGAGAGATGTCAATTTAGAAATCACCAGGATGTGTGGCTGGGGAGTAAGGAGGATGGATGTGACCCCACTGAGTGAGAAGGGAGCAGAGATCGCAGCCTAGAAGCCGAGCAAAACCAAAGGTGAGAATTGTCCTGGGTCCCAGGGAAGCAAGAATGGGAGTGATGGGGAGGAGGCAGTGAAACCAGGCTGGCTGGCAGTGAGCCCTACTTCCTGCCCCTGGGATCTGAGGCAGGATGAGGGCTAGAGAGACCCCAGGGAGGAAAGAGACATTTTTAAAGATAGGTGCATCTGGTCTCCAGCAGACAGTAGTGGAAGGAGGCAAAAACCGGGTCCCGGGGATGGCCGGGTAGGGGCAGGGCAGAGGTGGAGGGACACCCCCTCTGCGGGTGAAGGGGGAGAAGGGGCTGCGGGGAGAGGCAGAGGTGGTCAGGTGGGAGGGATGCTGCTCTGTGGCCCCAGAGAGCATGGAAGTTATCACTGGCTGCTGCTGGGAGGACCGGAGGTGCTGGCTGGCTCGAAGCACTGAGGCAGCTGAGCTGGAGATCCCCGAGGTGCCAGCTCCACCAGACACCCCTCTCCAGAGGTTCTCAGCATCAACTGGTGAATTTCCACAACATTTACTTCCAACGTGAGGATTCAGCACCAGGAAACCTGGTTCTTTCCAGACCAATTTTTATGCTCCCTTTGGTCAGGAAAAAAGAACCACACATCCTTTTGGCATTGGTCAACTGGAAATAGATCTAAGATTCAGTACAGGAGCCATCTCAGGACGTTGCTCGGAGGTAAAGCCCAGCCACCTCTGGAGCGAGACTGCCTGGGTTCAAATCCCTGCTCCACCTGTTACTATGTTCCAGCTTCTATTCGTGGGATCTCTGGCAAGTTACATAACCTCTCTGCACCTCCGGTCTCTCATTTGTAGACAGGAATAACTTTAGGACCTCCCCTGTCGAGTTGTAGTGAGGAACAAATAAGTTAACGTATGCTACCTGCTTAGATCAGGGACAGCACAGCAGACTCTGTCGGCTCTTATAATCTGATCTCAGGCCTTTGCTGCCGTTGAGCCCCTCCCCCAACCCCCTCTCTGTGCCAGACACTGTCCAAAGCCCTGGAGGTCCTGGGGACAGGAGAGCAGGGCAGCATGGTCCCATCTCTCAGGAGCTGATAGCATGCCGATTGAAGACAGGCATTAAACAGAGAAGCACACATGTGCAAGTGTGTAGTGGACGTGGATTTGCAATCCCAAGGTCAGGTGTTTTCTTTACATCAACTTTAATCCTATTCTGAGGACCTCTGCAGTGGGCTGGTGGGAAGGGTTCCCTTGCCTAGGGTCCTGCAAAGGAACTGACACCCTGACCATCAGGGATCTTTCCTTAGTCTTCTGTCATGCTTGTCACCCCAAAGTGCCCACTGTCCAAGCCTGTGTGGTCTTGGGCTCCAGGATCATCCTTCACCTGCCCCCAAAGCTCTGTCACCTCTATGGGGCACCAGAGCCCCAACAGTCCTAGGGCGGGCCACACTCAGCATCTTTCCAGAGTACAGGAATATTCCCTCCCCTTCCCCCCAAAAGCAAATTCCCCTCTCCTCCTAGGACTCAACCTCTTCAATCAGTCTGTCCCTTCATTCAGTAAATGCACATGAGCACCTATTACATGCATGGTCCTGCTGCAGACACTGGGGATGTGGCAGTGAACAGACAGACAAAAAAGCTTACATATGATTGGAGGAAGGGATGATAAACAGTAAACATAACAATAAGTAAATTACATAGGATGTTAGAAGGAGATATGTACTATGGAAAGTCTTAAATATAGAGGAGGTGAGGATTACGAGTGTGCAGGATGCAGTGTTAAGCAGGGGGTCAGGGTAGAACTCATTAAGGTGACATTTGAGCAAAGACTGTAAGGGGATGAGAGAGTTGGCCAAGGATGTCACTGGGAGAAGCAGAGAGACTGAAACACAGGAGGCCTTGGCCTTGGGCTGGAGTAGCAGAGGTGTCTAAAGTGATTCATTTCTGGATATATTCTGAAGGCAGTGCCCACAGGATGTCCTGAGAGACAGAATGGTCCAAAGAGAGAGAACTGGTGGATGACTGCAGGATTTGAGGCCCGCTCGCCTGAAGGACAGAGTTACCATCTGCTAAAGGGGAAAAAGTACAGGTGAGGCAGGTGGAGACGGGGAGTTTGGTCATGTGTGTCAGACATCAAGCAGAGATGCTGATACATACACAAATCTGGAATTTGGCAGAGAAGTCAGGGCTGGAGATCCAACTGTGGAAGTTAATGTCCGGAGGCCGAGCGAGACCACCAAGGGAGGGAGTGTGACTGGAAAAGAGGAGCAAAGGCTGAGCCCGGACCCTCCAGTATCAAGAGGCTGGGGAGAAGGGGGCTCGTAAAAGGGGCTACCAGGAGAGTGAGGCGCCCTGGCCACCAGGCAAAGAGCGAGTCTCAGGGAGGAGGGAGGGGCCACTGGGCTGATGCAGGGATGACAAAGGCTGAGAAGTGACACTGGATGTTGCCGTTTCTGGTGGGAGTGAAGGTCCAACTGCAGTGGGCTTGGTGAGAGCAACAGTAGAGCTAAAACTTCTTGTAGAAGGCTCCAAGCACCTTCTTGTATTAATTGTGTTTTTCATTTTCTATATTTGGTGATGCTTTGACCTCTTGGGCTAGCTGATTCCCAGAGGGAGCAGACAACTTGCCTTGAGCACAGCTCTGATATGCAACCCACCCCATCCTGAGGCCACCTGGCCACCCTGCCTCCTTTTACCAGGCTCTTGAAGCGGCCCCGACATGCCAGAGCGAGGAACTAGGTAACTGAGGAGCACACCTGTGGCCCAGTGCCCACTGAAAGCATTCAAGCTATCCCAGCCTAAGCTTGCGCAGCTGCTTACCCTTCCTCGCCCATCGCTTCCCGTGAAAACCACAATGAAGGCTTTCACCCACATTCTCCGCCGGCCCCTTGTGCCTCCTGACCAGCCCTGGTGCTTCCCCACGTGGCCCTGCATGGTGTGCCATGCCCCCCACCCTCCCCCATTTAGGAACTGTGAGTAACACACAATCTCTTCAATGGCAACTGTCTCCTGATCTGTTGGCCTCACCAGACCTGAATTAAACCAAAGTCCTGGATATATTTTAAAACAATTCTGCTTTCTGCACTGAGGAAATCCCTGAGGCCATGAAATTCAAAGAATCAGGATCCCTGAACTCCAGCTTCCAATCCCTCCCTAGGCCCCCTATATTGCTCTCTCCCAGGACCCCTGACACAGGACAGATGCCCTTGACATTGAGAACCTCCTTTCCTCCAAGGACCCATCTTTCACCTCAGTCCAGGATTCCTTCTCATCACATATTCCTCTCTTGCCCACTGGTTTCTCTCCAGGAATGTGACAGACAAGGCCCTCCCTCTGGGCATTTCTCCAATCTGGGCGGCGAAGGAGAACAACAGGCGTCTGGGTAAGTGGCACCAGGGTTGGCAGGAAAGGCAGTCCTGACTCCAGGCCGTAGCGTTAGCCTCTTGTGTACTCACTGACTGTTTTGCTCCCAAACAATCGCTTATAGTTCTGTCACCTCAACAACCATGACACCTCCCAGGCCTGAAGCCCTCCGGATTCTACCACCAAAACATGTGGCACTTGCTGTCCTGCTCTGGTCGCTCTTTCTCCACTGCTGACAGCATCCTGGGCTGCCTGGCTGGCCACATCGTCCACATGATGGGGGACTCCACGCTCCGGCAGTGGTGGCAGTATCTGCGGGACACTGTGTCCTGTGAGCAGCCGTGAGGGGAGAGGGCAGGACCGATTTGCTCTCCCTAATCTAGAACATTGCCAGTGACCTCCTAGTTACCAAGTCGGAAGACCTATTCCTAGTTCTCAGTCTCCCCGGCCCCCTGTAGCATTTTGTCTCATTGATTTCCCTTTGGGAACCCTCTCCTTTCTTAGCCGTGTATTGTCACTCTCTGAAGCCTCCTTTCTGACTGAGCTCTCCAACTTGGATTCATCTATTGGTGCCCTTCAGCCGCCCCTGGATGAAGACTTGCCCCAGGCTAGAGATTCTGGGTTGACCAGTTTACGTCCTTGCCCAATGGTGACCAGCCTCATGCCAGAGGGTCCTGAAACCCAGTAAGTTCACTCAGCTGTGTCCCCTGACACAGAGCTAGAAACAACTGAGCAAAGACTGACCAGAAAGGGAGAAAGAAACAGAATGATGTAGTGTTACAGAAGGCGAGAAAGGAAGGTTTCAGAAGAGGCCAACCAGCTTATGGAAATCAAACGCCAGAGAATTGAAAGCAAACTGAATAGGTGTTTGGACGGATAATAGGGAGATCCTTGGCAACCTTGAAAACTTGAGTGGAGGCAGCCCTAAGGTTTAGGGAGAAGGTTTACGTCCTGGGAAATGAGGACTCTTCATTCAAGAGGATGGTGCACGGTCCGATATTAATCCCTAAACCTCCTCTCTCGTCCTCCGCACAGCCCTGAAGCCGGTGGATCTACACACCACGTATCAGACGGGTCCCCTGATGGCCGTGGACACCGCCTGGGGCATATAGTGCGGCACTGACCCGCGCACAGCTGGCCCCTGCGCTCCCTCCGCACATCTGTGGCCGCCCTGCACTCTGTGGTCCAGGAACTGGGGGAACTGGCTGGGGGCCCCCACACCGTGGTGGTGCTGAGCCTGGGCGGCCACTTCACCACCTTCCCTCCGTCCATCTTTGTGTAATGACTGGCAGGGATCCGGGCCGCCTTGGCTGTGCTGCTGGCCCGGGAGCCCCGCACTCTGGTGGTCATCAAACTGGCCAACACCGGCTACAAGTCAGTGTACGGCAGCGACTGGTTCTCCCTCCAGGTGAACCGGCTCCTCCTAGCTGCCTTTGCCAACCTCCGTGTGGCCTTTGTGGACGCCTGGGAAATGACCTCCAGCCTGGCCCTGCCTGACAGCATCCACCCGGGGAAGCGCGTCGTCCGAAATGAGGTGGACTTCTTGCTCTCCCACGTCTGCCCCACCTGAGCGCTCCTGCCGGTCCTGGGGCTGTGGATGGAGAAGCTGGTGTGAGACCAAGCCTGGAAGCCCCTCCCCCTCATCTGTCTGTATGTCTTCTCTCACCGCCCTCTGATGCAGGTCATAATATCCACCAGCAAGAACTGGGATGTGGGTGGTGGCAGGGGAGGGAAGCCTGACAGTCGTCCAATGTATCTTAAAAGCTTTCTCCCCACGTGGAAAAGCCACACTGAGGGGATGAGAGTTGGGGACAGAGCCAGCAACGCCTATTCCATTGGTACATATGAGCATACATGTTGGTCTCTATGTTTAGAGTGTCAAGGAGCCTTGCAAAAATATAAGGGATGGATTCCACTTCAGATATCAGAGCCACCCAAGCGGAAAGCCTGACTCTCTATATAAAGCTTTTTATGGATTGATTTGTAAGATAAACTGTCTCCTAATTGTAAAAAGTAATACATGCTCTTTGTAGAAAGTTTGAAAAAGTACCAAAAAATGAACAAAGAAATCTTTGATTCTCATCCAGAGAGTGAACTGATATGCTTAAGGGGGGTGAATGAGTAGCCAGAACACAGCCTTGCTTTTTTGTTTCTGCTAATAAGAGATTAACGCTGTTTTCCTTATAGGGAATCCACAGATAATGTTTTGATAACTCTTGTCTCACCAGTGAAACATATAGCCGCTATTTTCTAATAGATTTGGTTGAAATGTTAGAGAATCACGTACAGAAGAATCCCTATGGTGTGCTGGCTGCTGTTCCTTGCCTAAGCATTAAAGTCTAGGTGTTTTATAATATTGGAGAAAGAAACAGAGGAATGCAATGGATCCTACATTTTTACATTCACTAAAATTTCTGCTGTGGAACCACTGCGTCCTTATTTCCCCCATGTGAGTCCGATTAAGGATGATCAAAGCTTCCTGTGATGAATCCAGGCATTGCCAGTCAACCAGTGAATCCTGGGCAAAGCAAATGAAACCGACTGCAGACACATTTATAGAAAATCTCTGTGTGCACAGGGTAGCTAGGAACTTTTCTGCTTGTTACACAAATGGTACAGAATTATAGCAGAAAATTAAGGAACAGTTCATGAATCATAAACATAAATTATATTAGGGAAAATTACATTTCCAAAATTAAGTATTGTTATGGTTGTTTCTTTTGGGACTTGTTTATTTCTGTTCCAGTTATTATGTTCTTCTTTCAGATCAATTTTTAAATACATATATTTTTATTTTCTGTAAGATGAACTTAGTGTGTTATGGAGGTTAGATACTAAATAGAGTTTGCTTGTAGATTTTTTGATGATGGCCATTCTGACTGGTGTGAGATGATATCTCATTGTAGTTTTGATTTGCATTTCTCTAATGATTAATGATGTTGAGCATTCTTTCATGTGTTTGTTGGCAGTCTGTATATCTTCTTTGGAGAAATGTCTGTTGAGGTCTTCTGCCCATTTTTGGATTGGGTTGTTTGTTTTTTTGATACTGAGCTGCATGAGCTGCTTGTAAATTTTGGAAATTAATCCTTTGTCAGTTGCTTCACTTGCAAATATTTTCTCCCATTCTGAGGGTTGTCTTTTTGTCTTGTTTATGGTTTCCTTTGCTGTGCAAAAGCATTTAAGTTTCATTAGGTCCCATTTGTTTATTTTTGGTTTTATTTCCATTTCTCTAGGAGGTGGGTCAAAAAGGATCTTGCTGTGTTTATGTCATAGAGTGTTCTGCCTATGTTTACTCTAAGAGTTTTATAGTGTCTAGCCTTACACTTAGGTCTTTAATCCATTTTGAGTTTATTTTTGTGTCTGGTGTTAGGGAGTGTTCTACTTTCATTCCTTTACATGTAGCTGCCCAGTTTTCCCAGCACCACTTATTGAAGAGGCTGTCCTTTCTCCATTGTATATTCTTGCCTCCTTTATCAAAAATAAGGTGACCATTTGTGCATGGGTTTATCTCTGGGGTTTCTATCCTGTTCCATTGATCTATATTTCTGTTTTTGTGCCAGTACCATACTGTCTTGATTACTGTAGTATAGTCTGAAGTCAGGGAGCCTGATTCCTCCAGCTCCGTTTTTCTTTCTCAAGATTACTTTGGATATTTGATCTACAAACAATAAATGCTGGAGAGGGTGTGGAGAAAAGGGTACCCTCTTGCACTGTTGGCAGGAATGTAAATTGATACAGCCACTATGCAGAACAGTATGGAGGTTCCTTAAAAATCTAAAAATAGAACTACCATACGACCCAGCAATCCCACTACTGGGCATATACCCTGAGAAAACCATAATTCAAAAAGAGTCATGTACCACAATGTTCACTGCAGCTCTATTTACAATAACCAGGACATGGAAGCAACCTAAGTGTCCATCAACAAATGAATGGATAAAGAAGATGTGGCACATATATACAATGGAATATTACTCAGCCATAAAAAGACATGAAATTGAGTTATTTGTAGTGAGGTGGATGGACCTAGAGTCTGTCATACAGAGTGAAGTAAGTCAGAAAGAGAAAAACAAATACCGTATGCTAACACATATATATGGAATCTAAAAAAAAAAAAAAAAAAAGGGCCATGAAGAACCTAGGGGCAGGACAGGAATAAAAATGCAGACCTACTAGAGAATGGACTTGAGGATACGGGGAGGGGGAAGGGTAACCTGGGACAAAGTGAGAGAGTGGCATGGACATATATACACACTACCAAATGTAAAACCGACAGCTAGTGGGAAGCAGCCGCATAGCACAGGGAGATCAGCTCAGTGCTTTGTGACCACCTAGAGGGGTGGGATAGGGAGGGTGGGAGGGAGGGAGATGCAAGAGGGAAGAGATATGGGGATATATGTATACGTAGAGCTGATTCACTTTGTTATAAAGCAGAAACTAACACACCATTGTAAAGCAATTATACTCCAATAAAGATGTTAAAAACATAAATAAATAAAATAAATAGAGTTTGCATGTGAACTGCCCCCACCAAAAGTGGCTGGTGAAAAAGCCACATTTCCCAGACTTTCTTGCAACTAGGGATTGCCATGTGACATACTTCAAGCCAATGACATTTCTGAGTTGGGCTTCAGGAAAGTTCTTTAACAGGCAGAGAGACTTGGCTGGTGAATGTCTTTTGCCCTTTTCTCTTTCTTTTCCTGACCTCCTAAGATGCAGCTCTGGTGCTGGGAGGGAGCAGACATCTTGTGACCATAGGAAACAAGCAAATGCTAAGTTTGGTTGAAAGGAAAGTTACAGGGAGGCAGGGTTCCTACTGGGATCACAGGTCTGCTGTGCCCCTGCCCCCAGGCTGCCTTCTTCCAGACTTCTCCTTATGTGAGACACACAATTTTTCTCTAATTTGTTTAAGCTCCTGGGCTTTGTTTATTTGTTTCTGTACTTCAGAGCTGAATCCATGCCATATTTCACACAATTGTGGATTTTTCAGCTTATTCTAATTCAAACCATTTTTCTTTCACATGATTGAAATCTGTATTATTACATGCATACCAAAAAAAAACTGACACAAAAGAGCCAACATCAGGGCATCACTTGTAAAATCACTGACATTTAAAAATAAAGAAAGAATCCTTTGGGCATTTAAGCAAAACAGGTTTAAGTCACCTATAAGAGAAAATTTAAGATTGACTTAGATTAATAAACAACAACATTGAACACTAGAAGACAGTGGAACAATGCTTGCAAAGACCACAAACTATAAGAAAACAAAACAAAAACACCCAAGAATTTTACACTCACATCTTCAAGGAATTCATGGAAAAGACTCTGACAAGTACAGGTTTCTGGTAACTGACTGTACTGCTGAACTGAATGAATAAGCATTTTCAGAACTCTAATGGAAACCTGATGAACTCATAAAAGTGCTCACAAAAGATCAAGATGAAAAATAATTAACTACACGGGACTGAGTGAACTGATGAGGATGATTATAAGTTTTGTGACTTTCTGTTTGAATTAAAAAAAAAATCCCACAAGGACTCAGAGGCAAAAAATGTACAAATCAATTTTCACTGCAAAGTAAAGGAGCTGTTACAGTGGAGGATTCCCGGACTGAATGTCAATATTATGACATAGTGTGAGTGTGTTTCGTGTTTGGTAACTGCAGTCATTGTTGCTTTTGTTGTGGTCATCCATTTACAATGCTTGGTGTCAGTCTATTTATCTCTTGTAAAAATAAAATACAGTGTGTGTGTATGAAAAAAAAAATTGTTGAATTCCACCCATGAACTACGCTGAACACTTCCCTGGACTCCCCTGGTCCAGGCACTGTGCTATTTGTATTCATTAAAACTGATTACGGTTTTCTTCATATTTATCACCAGTTTGACTTCCACAGCTGAGGCTTGCTCTGCTATCAGCAGGATTCCTTGGCTCCTTTGGAAGTTTTCAAAGTGAAAATCCCAGAACACAAATGAATTCTGGCAGCCAGAAGTCCTTAATTTAGTGTGTGGGTTCCAGTGAGATGAGAGGAACTGTATTTTAGGATTAAACAATTAGATAACCCTGAATTAAACTTGTGGTGTGCTCATCACATTCTGTTCTTGGATTCACGTGCAACGTAACTGTGCTTGACGTGATCCAATTATGTCTTAAGTTCCTGATTGCCAAAGCTAACTGAATAATAAAAGTAATGTACCAGCCATATTTACAAAAGTTGTATAGAGCCAATGACCTTGGAAAGGGCATCTTACCTCTAATTGTGCATTATGGGCCATGTGGCCCCTACAAATCATAAAGAATAATCATTAAAATGCTAAAACTCGATTATGAGTTCAACAAAAGGTAGGGACTCTCCATTACATTTTGTTAATATTGAAGGAGGACAAAGAGCATGAATGGGCACAGACTATAGCATCTTTTTTTTCTCGTCTGTTGTGTGGTTCCAACCTCAGGACACTTACTGTGATCACAAATGCCTGTAATCCCTTGCACATCTGAACAATTTCATTAAAGAGAAAGGTGTCCTGAAAAAAAAAAAAAAGAATTTTACACTCAGCTAAAGTATTACACAGCTGTGAAGGCAACAGACCAACATTTCAAATATGTGATAATCCAGGAAATACAGCTGACTTTCTAAAAGAACAACAAAAGTCAAACTTCAGTCAGATAAGAGATTACTGATAAGATTCAGCAATTCTACTCCTGGGTATTTATCTGAAGGAAAGGAAAACACTAACTCAAAAAGATCTCCCCTCCATGTTCATACAGTACTATTTTTTTTCTTTTTCGGTACGCGGGCCTCTCACTGTTGTGGCCTCTCCCGTTGCGGAGCACAGGCTCCGGACACTCAGGCTCCGGACGCTCAGGCTCATCGGCCATGGCTCACGGGCCCAGCCGCTCCGTGGCATGTGGGATCTTCCCGGACCGGGGCACGAACCCGTGTCCCCTGCATCGGTAGGCAGACTCTCAACCACTGCACCACCAGGGAAGCCCCATACAGTACTATTTACAATAGCCAAGATATGGAAACAACCTAAGTGTCCATCAATGGATGAATAAAGAAAATGTGGTGTATATACATAATGGAATATTATTAATCCATAAAACAGAAGGAAATCTTGCTATTTGCAACAACCTGGATAGACTTTGACAGCATTATGCTAAGTGAAATAAGTCAGACAGAGGAAGACAAGTATCGTATGGTCTCACATATATGCGGAACCCCACTCTCCATCCTTATGCGAGAGAGTTCTTTTCCCTTAATAAGGTACAACCTGTCACAGTCACACCCACACCTTCACATCTTGGGTCTTAAATGATGCCTGTGTCAGCTTCAGGTTCTTCCAGATTTCTTTTATAAGAACAAAAGACACTTTAAAAAATTTATTCACAGTTTTTGCCTTTCAACTCAAAAGGCAAAAATGCATATCTATTTTTGAAACTTGTAAAGCAAAGCTCCCAATTCTCAACTGCTCAAACATAGAGTCCTGTGGACTTCCATTCTTCTGGCTTTCTCTGGTTTCTATTCATTTATTCAAAAATACTGACTGAGAACCTACTATGTGCCAGGCTCTGTGGAATGTGCAGGGGATGCCACAGAGAGCAAGAGCAAGCACAGCCTCTGCTCTCATGTATAGTCGGGAGAGAGGATTCAATCAAATAAACATACCCTCCCAGACTTCAGACAACAGTGCAAAGCTACAGTATTCAAAACAGACATATGAATCAATGGAACAGACTAGAGAGCACAGAAATAAACCCACACATCTGCAGTCAATTAATCTTCAACAAAGGAGCCAAGAATACATAATGGAGAAAAGACAGTCTCTTCAGCAAGTGGTGTGTGTTGGGGAAGCTGGACAGCCACATGGAAATCAATGAAGTTAGAACACACCCTCACACCATACACAAAAATAAACTTAAAATGGCTTAAAGACTTAAATGATACCACATAAACTTACATGATACCATAAAACTCCTAGAAGAGAACATAGGCAAAACATTCTCTGATATAAATCGTAGCAATGTTTTCTTAGGTCAGTCTCCCAAGGCAATAGAAATAAAAGCAAAAATAAACAAATGAGACCTAATCAAACTTAGAAGCTTTTGGTTTTTTGCACAGCAAAGGAAACCATAAACAGAATGAAAAGACAACTTACAGAATGGTTGAAAATATTTGTAAACAATGCAACTGACAAGGGCTTAATTTCCAAAATATACAAACAGCTCATATAACTCAATAACAAAAAAAACAAACAACCCAATCAAACAATGGGCAGAAGACCTAAACAGACATTTCTCCAAAGAAGACATACAGATGGCCAAGAAGCACATGAAAAAATGCTCAACATCACTAATTATTAGAGAAATGCAAATTAAAACTACAATGAGGTATCACCTCACACCGATCAGAATGACCATCATCACAAAGTCTACAATAATAAATGCTGAAGAGGGTGTGGAAAAAAGGAAACCCTCCTACACTGTTGGTGGGAATGTAAATTGGTGCAGCCACTGTGGAAAACAGTATGGAGGTTCCTCAAAGAACAAAAAATAGAGTTACCATATGATCAGCAATCCCACTCCTGGGCATATATCCGGAGAAAACTATAATTCAAAAAGATACATGCACCCCAATGTTCATAGCAGCACTATTTACAATAGTCAAGACATGGAAGCAATGTAAATGTCCATCAACAGGGAACTTCCCTGGTGGTCCAGTGGTAAAGAATCCACCTTCCAATGCAGGGAACAAGGGTTTGATCCCTGGTGGAGGAACTAAGATCCCACATGCCGTGGGGCAACTAAGCCAGGGCACCACAACTATTGAGCTCGCGCGCCTCAACAAGAGAGCCCACGTGCTGCAAACTACAGAGTCCATGCTCTCTGGAGCCCACGAGCCACAACTAGAGAAAGAACACCCGCATGCCACAACTAGACAGAAGCCTGCAGGCCGCAATGAAGACCCGACGCAGCCAAAAAAAAAAAAAAAAAAGTCAAGAAAGTAAATAATTTTTTTTTAAAAAGTGTCCTCTTCACCTTTTAAAATAATAAATAAATAAATAAAATAAATGTCCATTGAAAGATGAATGGATAAAGAAGACGTGGTGTGTATATACAATGGAATATTACTCAGCCCCAGGAGGCTGATTCCTTTGGACCACGTCACCCAGGTGCCTTTGCCCTCCGGTTTCCTATTGGGACCTGCCAATGGGAGACACCTGCTGATCAAGGGGAGGAGATCCCCTCCTTGCTGAATCACCTTGGGCTGCTGTTTTCCTCCACCAAAGGCCTTCCCCCTACAACTAGGGCTACTTACTCCAGTTTCTGGCAATTGTTCCCTCTCTTTGCTCCTTCAAGCATATTGGCAACAAGGACTCCACTCTTGCTAGCCCAAGATGCTCCACCTCCCTTGTCGGCGTCCCATAATCCTCTCCATTCCTTTAGAAATGGTTCCTTTATTAAACTCTCCTCCATTCCCTCAATTTGAGAATGTCATCTGTCTCCTGCCCTGACTGATACAAATAGAAACTAATCTCCCAGAATTTACTAAAGTTACTCAATTATTTAATTTAAAAAGAAATGGCCTGACTGCACGGGCCCATTGTGTACCAAAGAAATAAGAGAAACATGTAGGTGCATTATAATGAAAGATAAGAACATCAAATACAAAGAAAATTCTAAGAACTTTCCAAGTAAGAGCAAGTCGTGTACAAAGGAACAAGATTCAGATTGTTATTACAACAGTGACAATGAAGTAAAGTGTTGTAGAAAAGAATCTTGAACCGGGCGCCCGGAGCCAGGAGCCGGCCGTGGGGTCGCTACTAGGTGGCGCCACTGACACCCGCCGCAAAGGGGCCCAATGGCGGGCGGCCCCCAAGGGGTCCCTCTGCAGAGGACGCCAGCCCCGCCGGAGAGAAGAGCGTCCTGGGAGACGCTGTCGGGGTCGGGGGAGGAGGACAGAGTTGTGACCCAACCCACGTCCAAGACCCCCAACCCCTTCGTGCTGGGTCCCTAAGCCCCGCCCGCGCCCACTGCAGCTGGCCCAGCAGCCCGGACAGCAGCCGGGACCCGAGCTCAACCCTCCCCCGACCGTCCTTAGGACCCTCCCTCCCCCGTGACTATCCCCTCCCCACGCCACTGCAATCCAGTAGCGGGTCGCGAGAAGGCGCTCACCCCGTCCTTCTGCCCCTCGGCGACCCCAGAGCCCTCCTTCCCCAGTCCAGCCCCACCCACCCTCGGGCTCGCCCCCTGGCCCGACCCTGACACAGTCCCCTGTCCCCAGCCCGCCGGAGCTCTCTTCCCCACCCGGGGGTCCCGCCGCCTGTCCCCGTGGCCTGAAGCTCCCCGCCCGCCACAGCCCAGCGCCCACTCCCAACCCTCCGGGTAGCCCACCGCCCATCCGGCCTCTCTCGGCTTCCGACATTTTAACACAACCGCCCTGTACTGACCCCCAGACCCCGGGTGGAGGCTCCAGGCAGCTCCCTTCAGGGGCCTGCAGGCTCCTCCAGGGACCGGCTGGGAAGAACCCAGGGAACAGATGAAGCGCTGGGTCCTGGGCACCGCGACCGCCCTGCCCAAATGAAATTGCTCATATTTGCAAATAATACATCTGATAAATAGTTAATATCCAAAATATACAAAGAACTCATACAACTCAACATCCATAAGACAAATAACCCAATTAAAAAACAGGCAGAAGACCTGAATAGACATTTTTCCAAAGAAGACATAGAGAAGGCCAACAGACACATGAAAAGACGCTCAACATCGCTAACCATCAGGGAAATGCAAATTGAAACCATAATGAACTACCGCCAATAACAAATGTTGGAGGACGTAGAGAAAAGGAAACCCACCGTGCACTGCTGTTGGGAATGTAAATTGGTGCAGCCACTATGGAAAACCGTATGGAGATTACTCAAAAAATTAAAAATAGAACTGCCATATGATACAGCAACTTAACTCCTGGGTATTTATCTGAAGAAAACAAAAACACTAATATGAAAAGGTATATGCACCCCTATGTTCCTGCAGCATTACTTACCCAAGATATGGAAGCAACCTAAGTGCCCATCAGTAGATGAATAAAGAAGATGTGGTATATATAAACAATGGAATATTACTCAGGCATAAAAAAAAATGAAATCTTGCCATTTGTGGCAACGTGGGTGCATGTAGAGCATATTATGCTAAGTGAAATAAGCCAGAGAGAAACTAACACCATATGAACTCACTTATATGTGGAATATAAAAAATAAAACAAACAAATGAAAACAGACTCACAGAAACAGAGAAGAAATGGGTGGTTATCAGAGGGGAGAAGGTTGGGGATGAGGGCAAAAGAGGTACAGGGGATTAAGAAGTACAAATCTACAGTTATAAAATAAGTCATGGGGATGTAATACACAGCATAAGGAATATGTTCAGTAATATTGTAAGAATTTTGTATGAAGACAGATGGTTACTAGACTTATCATGGTGATCATTTCATAATGTATGCAAATGTCAAAACACTATGTGGTACATCTGAAACCAATGTAATATTGTATATCATCTATATTTCTATAAAAATAAATAAGTACAGGAGGATTGTGTAGGTTATATGCAAATACCTATGCCATTTTATATAAGAGATTTGAGCATCATAGAAATCTGGTATTCACATCCTCGAATAAAAAAGATCATCTACAGGGCTTCCCTGCTGGCGCAGTGGTTGAGAGTCCGCCTGCCGATGCAGGGGACACGGGTTCGTGCCCCGGTCCGGGAAGATCCCACATGCTGCGGAGCGGATAGGCCCGTGAGCCATGGCCGCTGAGCCTGCGCTCTGCAACGGGAAAGGCCACAGCAGTGAGAGGCCCGCATACCGAAAAAAAAAAAAAAAAAAATGAGGATCAAAATAGACCCTGCTTACCTCCTGGGGCTGCTGGCAGAGTTAAGAGCTATTTTAAAACATAACCTGGATGTGTTTTAATCAGGTATGGTAAGACACACATGCAAATGACTGTTATGAAGGAAGCAGTTTATGTTCACAAAACCATAAAAACAAGATGCCCAGCACTCCACGCAGGGCCATGTAGGGAGGCACCAGGGTCAGTCAGGAGGCAGAGGGAGGGAGGGGGAAACATGGGCAGGAGCCTTTGTTGTAGGTTCTGTGAGAAAGACAAGGCAAGGGAGAGCAGGCAGGTTTAGGATCAGCTGGTATGAATAATGTCTGCGGGCTCTGGGGATTAGGGGCTGTCCCTAGTTGCCTGGTACCTGGCCCTGGGATGAATATGGCAGAAGAACATGGGCCTCCTGGAGCATAAGAGCCAGATGGAGGAGGTGGTGGGGAGTGTGGGCTCTGGACTGGCTGGTTTGCATATGACAGGTGAGCTCCTGGGCACATCCATTGCTCTTCTAAGAACTGGCAGCCCTGGGAGGGACAGTCTCTCCCCGGTCAGTGAGGCCCCAGATGTCAGAGCATCAAGAATACAGCAAATAAGAAAACATGGCCAACACGAATGCAAAGCACCCGACACACAAGAAGTGGGAGATGTCATCCCTGCCTGTTTCAACTTTGTGGGGCCTGGGTCTCCCTCTACTTGCCTCACATAGTGAAGCAAGCTGAGAGTCTTCCCTTCCCAGCTGGACTCTAGTTCCTGGAGGGCTCACTGCACGCCTGCACCCAACCAGGGCAGGAGAAGCCTTCTCTGGGCCCCTCCCTGCCTACAAAGCAAGAGGAAGTAAACAGAGTGCTGATGTCAACAGAGGCCCGTGGACAGCCCATGGGAAAGAGCAGAGACCAAGACCTTGCCCTTCGCCCTCCCCCTTCCCTGTGCTCTTTCTTTGCCTCATGTGTCCTGCCTCACCTCAGGGGCCACACTCACATCCCTCCTGCCTTTGTTTCCCCAGACCCTGAGAAGTGGCCAGCTGAATGAAGCACAATGAATGACCCCCCAGGATGGGCTGTGGAAGGAAGGGGAAGTGAGGGAGGTTAACGGGGGTGGTTGGTGGGGGAGGGGCAATCTTGGGTAAGCGCCAAGCTCACGAGGCAGACAGACCTGAGTGCGGTCCAAATCCAGACCTGGAGGGAACCAGAGTAAGTGAGGTCACCTCCCTGTGAACTTTGAAAGATGCTTGGGCTGAATTGGTGACAGGAGTTCATCCTCCCTTCCCCCAACAGGAATGGGAGAGTTTGGGACTCTCCATGACATTAAGGCTCTGGGCCTCAGTTTCTTCCTGGGAAAATTAACATAAGGATACATCACCACAGAATGTTATAAAGCTGAAAATGAGAAAACGCAGGTTTAGGGCTTGACTCAGATAAGAGGGTTCCATGAAAGTGCAGAATCTGTCCTCTGAGGCCTATAAGTGCAGGCACATAGAGAAAGCCAGGACTACCTGGCTGGCCATGAGAGAACTGTGGAAAACATCTATTAGGATTGGGAAAAAAACTGAGAAAAGGAAAAAGGAAGTTCAAATCATGTCCTCCCACCCCCATGGTCCATTCTGTGAACCAATGCCAACGTCATCCTGGAGAGCGGGTGAGCAGAGCCTCCATCCCAGCCAGCCCTGGGGGGCCACCAAAGTTCCCAGCCCCCAATCTCTCACCCCGCTCACCACCAGTCACAGGCGGGCAGGGCCTCCATCAGAGAGGGTCCCAGGGACTGTCAGCTGGATGCCTCATGACTGCTCTGACCTTCATCCCCTCTGTCCAGGGAAGGCTCTGGATGAGCCAGGGTTGCACAGCTGCAGATGGAACCCCCGAGAAGCGTTATTAAATACAGTCTCCGGGCTCACCCCGCAGGGCTCTGCACTCACAGGGTGAGGCCCAGAGATTCTGTGGTGCAGCCAGCAGGAAGCATCCAGAAGGAGCAGAAGGCTCTGTGGGCTCAGCAAGACTGGAGTTCAAGTCCTGGACCCGCCACCTCAGAGTCCTGGATGTGGGGCAGGGCGTGTCGGAGCCCCGGTGTCCTCCTTGTAGAGTGTGAGGACAGAGGGCCCTGCAGATCCAGTCCTACATCTCTGGGTGGAGGCGTGGCCTCCAGAAGGCCCACCCTCTGGGTAGGTGGGAACCTGCACCCACCCTCACCTCACCTCAGGGAGGGTGTGAGACTGCACACAGGGAGCAGAGCAGGGCGGGAGGGGCCTGGTGGGCCTTGGTTCTGCCTGGGGATGAAGAGGGGCACTGCAGTGTCCCCCACCTGCAGAGAGAGAGACCACCAGCATGCTGGGTGCCCCTGGTGCCTGGGCTGGGGGCTGAGGCTTGACCACCAGCATCTCCCTCCTCCTCCTCTCTAAGGGGCTGTAGCTGGGCAGGGACTCAGGGCCGTGGACCTCTCCCTGAAGGAGCCTGAACTGGTCCTGCTGTCACCCCTTTCCCTGGGAGGAGAGAGACACTCAGAGAAGCAGAGAAAAGGAGAGAGAGACACACAGAGACACAGACTGACTCCTAAGGAGATGCCAAGCGGGTGGCAGAGGCAGGGAGCTGAGGGAGAGAGGAGAGGCCCCAGCTGGCCCAGGTCAGGACCAGCCCCTCAGTGTGCAGAGCGGGGCAGGGAGCCCTAGATCATTGTTCCCTTTGCACTGACCACAGAGAGGCCCTTCTGCAATATAGGAAAAGAAGCCAGATTGATAAAGGAAGTTCCAGTCACAGCAGGGGTGAGCGGGCTTGGGGAAGGCCCCTACCCTCCTCAGTCCTCCGAAGGAGCCTGGTCCTCGCTCTCCTGGTGCTGAGACTCCCCGCAGGCGGCCCCTCCACAGGCCTCCCCTCTGGCCTTGAAGGCTCTGCTTGTCTTCTCATCCCGGGAGGAGGGCAAGGCCATGGGTCTGAGGATGGGGATAAGCAAAGTGGGAAAGAGGATGAAGCTAAGAACACCAAACACTTTTAGCTGGAGTTGTCTGTCACCGCAAGAGGCCAAGGGACCTAGGGCAGCATCTGGGTTGAAGGGGGAGGGATGGTGCTCCGCATGGCTTAGAGTTCCTAATGACAAGGGTGATACAGTAACAGGAAGTGATAATTTGGGGGGCAAGGAAAGGGTATAAGAAAAAATATACATTTGGAATTTTTACTTTTTTTTTTTTTGCCTCTCTACACTGTGTCACTAAATATATCTCTGCACATTCACACATCCTCGTCCAGTAAAGCTTCAGGCCACCAGAATACACATTTTTTCCTCAGTCGCATACATAACCCCTCACATCAGCATTGGTGCACTAGACTCTGTAAAAATTTTTCAGTCACACTTTGTTTTTAAACTTGAGTCAATATAAACCTTGTTCAAAATGTTATGAAAAAATGTACATGTTTATACAAGGCAGGTTGTGACAGGACATTGGGGTTCTTTCCCCGTGGGCGGCCCCAGGAGGAGAGGGCTGGAGTCTCACACATTTGTGTCTCTATCTCCTCCCACCACCCTTCCCACCCAATCCCCCAGGAACCAGCAGCGCCCTGCCCCCCTAGTGAGTGCACTCACACCCCTATTCCCTGGGGAAGGAGCTAGTTGACCTTTGCCATTTTCCCCACACCCCTGGAGGAGGGGGCCAGGATCAGCCAGGCCCTCTCCATTGTAATTGTTTGCCCCTCTGGGCCAGACCAAAGGGACGCTGCCCTGTACAGGTAGAGTCCAAGGAGGTGTCAGCTCATATCATTGCTATTCACGCCGTAAGTGGAATTCTTCATCGAGTCGTTGACTTCTCGACGGAATGCTGACAGATTCTGGGTGAACCTACAGAGAGGATGCATGTAGGTTGGGGGAGCAGGGTGGAAGGGAAAGATCTTTGCCTAAAATGTTTCTAGCAGACAAGTGGCTACTGAGAGGCAGAACGTATGAATCAGTTGTTTCTAAGGTCAGTTAATCTCAGTCTTAAGACTTTAAGGGAAAGTTGGGCTAGTTTTGCACCCCTTTCTACCTGACAACTTCATGGCAGGTCTCGAGATCTGGTCAAATCTGAGGCTCTGAGGATCACCTTGGATTCATGGCAGCACAAAAGGAATCTCACTGACAGAGACGGGAAGTAACCCTCACGAAGTGAGAGCTGGGAGAGGATGAAGCTGTCTCATTTCTTAATGCCAAGAGATCTGTGCTGTCCAGTATGGCAGCCATTAGCCACATGTGGCTGTATACCACCTGAATTGTGCTCAGTGCAACTGAGGAACTGAATCCAATTAAAAGAAATTTAAAATTCAGTTCCCCAATCGCACCTTAATTAAAATGCCATACTTTAAATTAATTAAAATTAAAGAAAATTTAAAAATCAATTTAGAAAAACCTGACGTTCAATTCAGTTATCGGACAACTTCTAAGTATGTTTGGAACAACTTGAGTATGGGAATCTAATTGCAACTGTAAGTTTTATGAAATCTAAATACAAATCAAGTATTTCCGATGAAAATGTAGCATATGGGGCTTCCCTGGTGGCGCAGTGGTTGAGAGTCCACCTGCTGATGCAGGGGACACGGGTTCGTGCCCCGGTCCGGGAAGATCCCACATGCCTCGGAGCGGCTGGGCCCGTGAGCCATGGCCACTGAGCCTGCGCGTCTGGAGCCTGTGCTCCGCAACGGGAGAGGCCACAAGAGTGAGAGGCCCGCGTACCGCAAAAAAAAAAAAAAAAGAAAATGTAGCATATGAATTGAGATGCCCTGTTAAGTGTAAAATACACAGGATCTTGAAGACTTAGTACAATAAAAAGAATCTTAAAATTCTCAATTTAAAAATATTGATTACACATGGACACATTATTTTGGATACATGGGTTAAATAAAATACATTAAAATGAAAAAAAAAAAAAAAGAATCCGCCTGCCAATGCAGGGTACACAGTTACGAGCTCTGGTCCAGGAAGATCCCACATGCTGCGGAGCAACTAAGCCTGTGCGCCACAACTACTGAGCCCACGTGCCACAACTACTGAAGCCCGCACGCCTAGAGCCCGTGCTCTGCAACAACAGAAGCCACCATAATGAGAAGCCGGCGCACCACAACAAAGAGTAGCACCCGCTCGCCACAACTAGAGAAAGCCCGCCCGCGTGCAGCAATGAAGACCCCGCGTGCAGCCAAAAATAAATAAATTTTAAAAAAAACCACATTCTATCTACTTTAAATAAATGCATTGATAATCTGTCAAATTTTAAAGGAATTATCAGAGGGCAAAATCTAAATGAAACTGGGAACTCAGAGAGTAATACACTAAAGACTGCTTTCCCCTTGAGGGCATTTGCCAAGCTCAAGAAACTTGCGATTTGGTGTTCAGGAAGCCAAGAGCAGGATACAGACCCCAAAGTCTTTGACAATGTGGTGAGTCTAATAGGAAATTGCCCGCTTGGCATAAAGTCAGGGTCTCAAAGTTCTACACCCTCATATTGTGTGACCTGGAGACCACCACGCCACACTCAAGCAGAGGATTTCGAAGAATTTGACTGTCTTGGACCTTCGTCCAGAACAGAGAAAACTCTTTCTGGAGAATTTATACCCACAAGCCAGCCCTTAGGTAGATGTGCAGTCCAAATTCACAGAACCATTGGTCTGAAAAATCTCAACCTGTGTTAATTTAACACACTCTAGGAAGTTATTAGCCTAAATTTTTGGCAGAAGCAAAAATTTTCTTTGGAGTAGTCCACTATCAGATGGGATTCTTCTATGCCTATTTGGTAACCTCTGAATTCAGTACCAAATTAATAGAAAACTCAATACCAGATTAATGAGCAAGGGATCTTATTTGGGTCACATTTAAATTAACCATAAGGTGTTGCTGTTAATAGGGGTAACTAACCCAGAGCCAAACATGCTTATGATTTAGATCCATTTACTGTTCCTTACAGTCTCTGTGGTCTTCAAACCAGCTCTCCCATTTGTTACTTTTTGGCCATCTTTCCAATTTCTTCTTTTAGTTTTTTGCTCTTGTTAGCGGCTTTGACTTGAATTTGTCATTCCAATATCTAATATTAAATTAACTGCTTTTAAAATTATTTTTCCCCAGCTTTAGTGAGGTAAAACTAACAAAAATTGTATATATTTAGGTTGTATAGCGTGATTTTTTTAAGGCGTACAACATGATGGTTTAATATATGTATACATCGTGAAATGATTACCATGATCAAGCTAATTAACACATTCATCACCTCACATAGTTCCCTTTTCTTGTGTATGTGGCAAGAACACCTACGATCTACTCACTTAGCAAATTTCAGGTAAACAATACAGTGCTGAGTATAATCACCATGCTGTACATTAGATCCCCAGAACTTATAACTGAAAGTTTGTACCTCTTGATCAATATCTCCTCATTTCCCCCACTCCCCAGCCCTTGGCAACCATTTTATCCTCTGGTTCTACGAGTTCAACTTTTTAGATTCCACATACAAGTGAGATCATACAGCATTTGCCTTTCTGTGTCTGACTTATTTCCCTTAGAAAATGTCCTCCAGGTTCACCCATGCTGCCAAAAAAATGGCAGGATTTTCTTTTTTAAGGCTGAATAATATTCCTCTGTGTGTGTGTACACATATATGTATCTCACATCTTCTTTATCCATTCATCCATTAATGAACACTTATGGTGTTTCCATATCTTGGCTATTGTGGATAATGCTACAGTGAACATGGGAGTACAGATATCTCTTTAACATACTGAGTTCATTTCATTTGGATACCCAGAAGTGGGATTGGGATCATATGGTAATGGTAATTACCATGGTAATTCTATTTTTAATTTTTTGAAGAAACTCCATACTGTTTTCTATAATGGTTATACCAATTTACATTCCCACTAACAGTCAGTACACACAGGTTCCCTTTTCTCCTCAATCTCGCCATTACCTGTTATCTCTTATCTTTTTGATAATAGCCATCCTAAACAGGTGTGAAGTGGTATCTCATTGTGGTTCGGATTTGCATTTCCCTGATGATTAGTGATGCTGAGCACATTTTCATATACCTGTTGGCCATTTGTATGTCTTCTTTGGAAAAATGTCTATTCATGTCCTTTGACAATATTTAAATTGGGGTGCTTCTTTGCAATTGAGTTGTATGAATTCCTTATATATTTTAGACATTAACCAAGTATACAGTTTGCAAATATTTTCTCCCATTCTGTAGGTTACCTTTTCATTTTGTTTCCTTTGCTATGAAGAAGTTTTTTAGTTTGAGGTAGTCCCACTCGTTTTTGCATTTGCTGCCTTTGCTTTTGGTGTCATATCCAAAAAAATCACAACCAAGACCAATGTCAAAGAGCTTTTTCCCTATGTTTTCCTCTAGGAGTCTATTGCTTCAGGTCTTACATTTAAGTCTTCAATCTGTTCTAAGTTAATTTTTGTGTATGGCATAAGGGTCTAATTTCATTCTTTCACATGTGGATAACTAGTTTTCCCAACAACTACATGGTAATTCACAAAATTGAATACTACACATATGAAAATGAATGAATTACAGCTACCCACAATAAATGGGTAAATCACCCCTCTTCTGGAGGTGAGCCTGGGTGCAGATGCAGAGTTTTCTGGTAAGGTGGCTTGAAGCTGAGATAGCTGGGACAATGGTCTTTGCTTTCTCTGTGAAGTAAGTGCTGCCCCCTTCCGGAAGTGAAGAGGGAATGATGTGATGTGATTGACAGGTGCTTTGGGCAATGGGAGAAGGCATAAAAATTGCATTTAAGAATGTATATAACAAAACACGGGAATTCCCTGGCAGACCAGTGGTTAGGACTTGGCAATTTCACTGTCGGGGCATGGGTTTGATCCCTGGTCTGGGAACTAAGATCCCACAAGATACATAGTGCAGCCAAAGGGGGGAAAAGAAAAGGAATGTATATAACAAAACAGAAACAGACTCACAGATATAGAGAACAAAGTAGTGGTTATCAGTGAGGGAAGGGAAGGGGGAAGGGGCAAAATAGGGGTATGGGATTAAGAGATCCAAACTGCTATGTATAAAATAAATAAGCAACAAGGATGTATTGTACAGCACAGAGAAATACAGCCACTTGTAATAACTTTAAATGGAGTACAATCTATAAAAATATTGAATCACTATGTTGTATACCTGAAACTAATATAATATTACAAATCAACTATACTTCAATTTAAAAAATCAAAAAATAAAAATAGAACCTAGGATAACCACCCCACCTCCCAAAAAAGGGGAACTTTTAGCATCACCAATTTGTGCACTAACCCATTGTGGTATGTTGCAACAGAAAAAAATGGCCACAAATTCTTTGCAGCTCCTTCTATCAAGATGGAGAGGTTATTTCCTCATCCCTGAATCTGGGCTGGCCTGCTTTGGTCAACAGAATGTGATGTAAGTGATATTCTGCAATTTCTGAGCCTAGACCTCAAGTGGCCTTGCAGCTTCTGCTCTCAAGGGGCACAGTGGGGAGAGGACATTTCCAGAAATAATGACCAACACAAGGTATCACCTAATGCTAAGTCAACAATATAGAGAAGGCATAGCTAGAGTTTAAAATAAGGTTGGCAAATTCAGGGGAGGTTTTCTGTAGGAGGTGAGAGAGCTGAGCCTGGGTGTTTGAGATGGTGGAGAAAAGCGAGAGGATGGGGAGTGGAGGGGGAGCGGGCTCAAAGGCCCGCAGGAGAGGAGGGTGTGGGTGTCTGAAAGGCAGTGGGCAGTCACCCAAACTGGAGCGGAGAGCTGTTCTTGGAGAGCACTGGGCAAGAAAGCCCGGGTTATTCTGCAGCCAATGTCTGCCAATGACTTGTGAGTAGAGGAAGCTGATCATATAGGTCGTTTTCCTAAGAGTTTTCACAAAAAAGAAGTTTGAAAGAAACAATCACTCTCGGCCCAACCTCCTAATATCTGAAGCACTTTTTCCCTCTGTTGTCAGCCCTCTCCCCATGCTGTTGTCCTCACTCCCTGCCTCTAAGGGATCATTTCCATCAGTGTTTGTATCCATTCACAACTCATCTTGAAAACAGCTGTAAACACAGTCAGAACAGCTTAGGCACGAAAGGAGTTGATTAGCCCAGGTGACTGATGAGTTAGCACAGATCTGGCTTCCCGTGCTCACACCTGTCATCTGGTCTGTTTCTCTTCACTGCCCACTTCTGCCCCCTACCGTTCAGCTTCATTCTCTCATTCTCAGTCCCTCTTTGGTGGCCCCAGCAGCAGCGGGCTCTTCCAACAAGGGGGCAAGATGACCCATCCTCCCATGTCAGTCTTGCAGGAAAGAACGAGACTTTTTCCCTTAGCTCCAGCAAAACCCCTAAGATTACTAAGACTGTACTAGCGTAGGTGACCCATCCATCCTAGAGACAATCAGTGTGACCAAAGGGATGTGTTGCTCTGGGTGATCAGCCCTGAGCCAAGGGCAGGATATCCATGTTCTAGAAAGTAAGTCAAGACTGGAACTTTTATCTGTATAACTTGAGAGTGTACAGCTCTAAATAAGCCATCCCCTCCTCTCTCGTCCTCCATGCAGCCCTGAAGCCAGTGGATCTACACACCACATATCAGTTGGGTTCTCTGATGGCCGTGGACACTGCTCGGGGCATAGTGCGGCACTGGAACGCACAGCTGGCCCCTGCGCTCCCTCCACACACCAGTGGCCTCATTACAATTGGTGGCCCATGAAGTGGGGGGGGCCTGGCTGGGGGCCCCCACACCATGGTGGTGCCTGGGCACCCACTTCACTACCTTTCTTCTGTCCATCTTTATGCAACGACTGGCAGGGATCTGGGCAGCCGTGGCTGCACTGCTGGCCTGGGAGCCCTGAACCCTAGTGGTCATCTAACTGGCCAACACCGGCTACAAGTCCATGTACAGCAGCAACTGGTTCACCCTCCAGGTGAACGTGCTCCTCTGAGCTGCCTTTGCTGACCATGTGGACTTCGTGGACGCCTGGGAAATGACCTCCAGCCTGGCCTTGTGTGACAGCATCCAACCGGAGAGGCTCATCGTCCACAACAAGGTGGACTTCCTCCTTTCTTTCCTCTTCCCAACCTGAGTGCTTCTGTCCATCCTGGGGCTGTGTGAACGGAAGGCCCAAGCTCAGGAACCCAGCTGTGAAGAGGACCACAGCCACAATAGGACTTCTGGGATAAGGGCAGGTGCCATCAAGCTCTCTCACCTGGAAGACCGCAATGGCTTTCGATCTAGTCCAGCCCATTCTATTGTTGCCCCACTCCAACCCCTTCTCCACTCAGAACAAGAGTGGTTATTTTAAAACATAAATGAAACCAGGTCAACGGCCTGGACTTTTGTATCAGTATAAAGCCAAAGCCTTCTATCTCAGGACAAATCCAAACCCGTAACCATGGTTACCAAGGCCTTGCAAGATGTCGCTGCCCAACTCTGTAAGCTCATTTATTGCCACTCTTCCCCAGCGCTCTGCAACCCAACCCCAAGGTCCTCTTGCTGCTCAAGTAGGTCAAGCCTGCCTCGGGGCCTTTATACCTGCTGTTCCAGTGCCTGGAATGCCCCTCTCCCAGACCTCCATGTGGCCAGCTTTTTCTCATTCAGTTCTTTCATCAAACATCACCTTGGAGGCTTTTCCTGACCACTCTCCCACCCCAGTACTCTATACCCTTCTCGCCCTGCTTTTTTTGCATATCAGTAACCAGAACCCGTAGTTATTTGGTTTACTACTATTATTATTTACCTGTCTCCTTGAGTTTGTCTGGCTGGCTCACTGCTGTATCCCCATGACCTCGAGCCGTGCTTGAGACATTGCAGGTGTGTTAGGCAGCATTCATTGAACGAATTAATAACTTAAAGTCAGATGACTAGAATACCTGTCTGCCCTGCACCTTCTCTCAGCATGCTGCTTCCTCTGAGAAACAGGCGATGTATCGCCAAAGTGTCTCCTTGATGCACTTGCTGGATTATATCTGCATGATTATCACTATGAATGCTTCACATCTACATTTAGGGCAGTATGACTTTTTTTTCTTTTTTATTGGAGAATAGTTGAAGGGCAGTATGATTTTCAATGCAGTTTCTACTTTTATTTTGGAAGACTCTCCCAAGAACATTCTGCCATTTTACTAATGAAGCCCGAGAGGTGGCACACAGCTGAGCCAGTCCTTGGTCCTAGTGATACTGGTGACAGCTGTGGCAAAAGTACTCTGTCCTCGCTGGAAAACTGGCCTCCTGCGAGGGCTGGAAGTGACAACCCATGACTCCTCTCTGACACATCCTCTCGTGTCCTGGACGTCAGTTTCTTGTCTGGGGGTGGGGGGCTGGGGTCCCTGAAAGGAATTCAGTCAAGACTGGGGTTTATCGGCGCACCGTGGGCTCCTTGTCTCCGATCACGAGATCTGGCCGGCTGTTCCCCAGACCCTCTGTCTCTGGCGCCGAGGCTTCCCTGATCACCCTAAAGGGGGCTCCGTGACCAGGCACGACCACGTCGGCAGTGGCTAGGACCCTCTTCCGGCTGTGCTCCTGGGACACCGGGTCTTCGCTCAGCGCCCGCCACGAGTCCTCGTCCCCATCACGTTCAAACACATCGCCCACTACCATGACGGTACCCAGCGCCGTGCCAGCCACCACCACGCTCACGTCCCGCTGGCCACCATGGCCGGGCGTGGCCCACACCTCGAGTCCCGGCCCCAACCGCAGAGGCTGCTCCTCAGCCAGCCCGTGGGGGAGGTAGTGGCCCCCGGGGAGGCAAAAGTCGTGCGAGACCAGCAGGGCCGCCGCGGGAAACAGCCCCAGGTTCCCGATGTGGTCCGAGTGTCCGTGGGTCCCCACCACCAGAGTCACATCTCCCGGGGCCACGCCCTGCCCCGCCAGGGCCCCCAAGAGTGCCTCTCGAGCCCAGGGCCCCGCGGTGTCCACGAGGATGGGGCCACGGGCCGCCTCCTCCAGGGCGGTCTTCGCCTCGTAGACCTCGGGCGGGGGCTCTCGGTGGCCGGAGGCCGGGCCCCAGGCCTGGGGCAGAACAAGGGTCACGGAGCCGTCGGCGCGCACAGCGTCGCCGACCCCCTCGGGCTCCGCGTAGCCCTGCAGCAGAACCACCACAGAAAAGGCGTCGCCGGGCACCCGCAGAGGAGGCTCCCCGCGCAGCGGCTCGGTGCGCACTACACCGCTCATGGCCGGAGAGGGACGGGCTGGGGAAAGGAAGTGGGGCCTTCGGCGACTGTCCGCTCCCTTCGGGTTTCCACACTCGCCCAGCCTCCGCGGAGTGAATCTCAGTTCCTTGCCACCCCTCTCAGACCCTTAAGTTGGCATCGCCCAACTGAACTTCGGCGAGAGTGCACTCGTCCCTCAGCGTCTTCGGCCACCACCCCGCTCGCGTGTGAGGTCCTCAACCGCCACCCTCCGGAGATAACCTTGTTATTTTCTTCAGTCTAACTGGAGCCGCTCTCTACCTTGGACCTAGTTTTACCTCCTCTTAGGTCTTGCCTCACTCTGAGGAAAGAGACACGGGAAAAGTGCGTGAGAGTTTGTCCTCTGCGAGCTCCCGTCACCCAAGTATGGCGGCCCAGGCGTCGCCGCGCACGTAACTTAATTCCGTCGCGTTTTCAGGCATGCGCGGACCGCGGCTGCGCAGTCCCAAGCCCGAAACCTGTCTCAGCGCCCTGCTCCATGCCACCCTCCTTGGGCTGCAAAACTACAAAGCACCGTTAGCTTTTAACAGGACGGCGACCAACGGCCCTATTCACTGGGCGCTGCCGTACCGGCCAGCTAAGATGTGTGCACGGCAGTTGTTTGAAATTTGGGGCCCAGCTGATATTTTAAAAAAAGTTTACTAGCGTTATAGAAAATTTGGCACCTTTGATATTACGTGGTGGCCCTGCAGTGAAATTAATATGAAGTAGACCAAGTGTCTACCCCACCTAACTTATCAATATTACCCCGTCCCCATCCAGTGTCCCCTTCCCGTTCACAGACTGTTGGCATGTAGCCTCCTAGACGCCAGCAGCGTGTATAGGTCGTAGAGAGAATGTCCATTCAGCTTCTTTGTTATGAGTCTAAAAACAGACCCTCGAGGGGCAAAGTGACTTTGCCAAGGTCCACTGCTTCTAAGCCATGTTGACCTCTGGGTCCGGTGGGGAGTAGCAGACATATTTAAATATCTCAATACTGTCACCACACACACCTGACAAGGGGATAAATGGCAGGTGGAGGACTCATCTGTCGGTGCCGGGCTTCCACCTACTGCTCCCACCTTTCTCCCCATAGCCATGCCATGCTGCACCACCAGGATCCTGCCTGAGACTACACGGGAGAGAAGAGCTACAAGCTCTAGGGTGGGGTCACTCACACATACACACACTCTGAAAGCTGTGGGGCAGGGAGCGCTCAGACTTCAGAGGGTTCTTCTCCAAGACCCCTGTCCCTCCTGGGGGCTCAAAGGCAAAGGTCAGAGTTCCTCTGGGTCATGCTTGGGGTGGCCTGGTGTGTTAGTCACCTCCTCCTCCTCCTCTTCTGTCTTCTCTTGCCCATCTGTGATCTTCTCCTTTCCAGTCCAAGTTTCCTGTAGACATGCTAGGTTGGGCGATAGAAAACAATTTAGATATTGGTCCTGGGGAGAGGGAAGGTTGTGACCTGGCAAGAAAGGGGCCAGCCACCAGGCTTACCAGTTTCAGTAGCTCGGAGCACATGACCTTCACAGAGAAAATGCTGTAGGGGCTGCTCCTGATGGTGGAAATACCAGTCTCCCACGACGTCTTCAAACTCCTCCAGCATCGTCTCACACTGATCAGGTGGAAAGGTCAGAAGGGTATCTGCTCTGCTGGCCTCTGCAGACCCTCCTCTCTGCTCTTCACTCCCTGTCTCCCCACCCCACTTCGGAAAGGCAGGGAACCAGGAGGTTAAACTTGGCCTATTAGATGTGTGATCCTCATTCATTCAACAGACATTTACCAGCACCTACGCTGCCAAGTAAGTTATTATACTCTGAGTCTCAGTTCCTTGCCTGTAAAATGGGAAGTGGTAATAGTACCTACCACATCAGGTTGTTGTGAGGGTAAAATGAGGCAGCAGCTGGAAAGTTTGTGGCCCCAAATCGGGCACACAGTAGGTGCTCAGTAAGTGGCAGTATATATCACTAGCCTCCATTATTACTTCTTGATATGCTCCTGGGCCCACTTCAGTCAATGGCAGAGTCCCTGCTCTGCTCAAAGATGGACCTCCTTAGGATCTAGCTCCCCTCTCAGGTTCCCTTCTCACCTTCCTGGGCAGTGCAGTATCCTATCCTACCTGCTTCTTGAGGAACGTGACCTCCACGCTGGGCTCATCCCACAGCTCCAAAGGGATCCCCAGATCCACCTTCACCCCCTTCTGCACCAGGCCTTTCAGCGTTGCCATGGTCTGACTCTGCCCCTGAGAGATGGGAATTTGAGATCAGCCCAGGCCACTGCCCTGCCTCCTCCCCTTTTTGCCATATCAGCTTTGTCAACTGCTGGAGACCCCGGTGAGTTCCATAGAGATGAGATGAGGGAGTCTACGATGGGGAGGGGACACTCCAGAGCTGCGGGGAGCTGGGCAGACATCGTGAGGACCTCAGGGGGTACAGGTTGTAGTTTCTGAGAGATGGAATCCTGCCCTGGAGAAGAGTCTGACCTTGGCATATCTCAGTGAGCCCTTGCGCTCGGCATGAACACTGTAGTCCAGAATCCGCTCACATAAATTCTCCAAGGCCTCTTCCAGCCTTGTCTCTCTGTGGGAAGAGGGGAAACAAAGACTCCCTGGATGCTGTGGGCACTCCCAGGGCTCCTTCAGGGATTGGAAGGTGGAAGAACACCAAGAAGAACTCACGAAACACTGTAAGGGATGTGTCTCTTCCTCTTGCCTGTGTCCAGCACCTGCCCCAGCTCCAGCACCTCTCGAGATCGGCCAGTGCGACTCAGCTCATCCTGTAGCTCCAGGCTCAGCAGTTTACATACTAGATATCCAAGGGGATGTGAAAGACAAACAAACAAAGCAGCAACTCATTCGGCAGATAAGCAAAGGCAGCAGAGCACAATGGTTATGAGTGCAGGCTCTGGAGCCAGCCTGGTAAGGCTGGAATCCTGACTCAGCCACTTAGCAGCTGGGTGACGATCCTGCTGTGCCTTGGTTTCTTCACCTCTAAAATGAAGATAACAATAGTACCTCCCTCACAGGGGTGTGGTGAGGATTAAATCAATCAATCTATGTAAAGCCCCGAGAATAGTGCCTGGCACGTGGTAAGCACTGCCTAAGTGTTTGCTGTTTTCTGCAGTTATTTATTGAGCCCCTTCTGGATGCACAATAGCAATACAGAGAGTAATAAGACCCATGATCTATTCACAGGACATTGCCAATGTCTCTGGGGATAGATAAAAAGGTGGTGACAATATTGTGTAATGGACTCTATCAAGAGACTTAATCTCACTAGGAAATGCAAAATTCATTCAATGGTCATTCACGGACTTCCTACTAGCCTACGATTTCCTCAAGGATGAGCATTGTGTCTCTTCCACCACTGTCTTTCCAGCACCAGTGGGTCCCAAGAAAAGGACAGGCCTATACAGAAGTGCCAAGCAAACTAAACACAGGGGCAAGGAGCCAAAGTGTCCCAAATGTGCCTATGGCACTATGCTAAGGATACACAGGGAGACACAGGTACTCTCCTTCCCTCCAATGCAGTGGGAGGTGACAGATAAGGAAGGAGGCTTCCAAAGGAGGTGACATTTAAACTGGGTCTTGAAGAACCAAATACAGAAGGGCAAGGATCATTCCAGGCAAAGGAAAAAAACAATGTGCAAAGGCAGAGAGGTGTGAGAGGATGAGGCAGGCTCAGTGACCACTGAGAGGTTCAATATGGCTGAAGCATGGGCACTTTGGGGATGGGAGGTGGGGTATGGAAATGTAAGAAAGATGGAGGCCAGACCACAAACACTTGGATGCTCTGCCAAAAACGTTGGCTGTAGTCTAATCACAGCAGGGGGCCTGAAGAGGTGTTAAAGCAAGGACGTACACAATTGAGTCTGTGTTTAGAAAAACTGACAGGTGTAGGGGGTTAAGAGTAGGGACACAAATGAAAGGAGAGGAGAGATGAGGACCAAGTCAGGAGGAACATTGCTACTGAAATGCAGCGTGGAGTGAGGCGAAGGGGAAAAGAATCCAGGAAGAAATTAAAGCCAGGGAGGCAACAAACCAGGGGACCAGGGCACTCTGAAGTGCCCCCTCCTAGATGGGCCCCATAGGTGATACAGTCACAGAAGATGCTGCTCACGGTAACATCCATACAGTGCACACCCTCTGCAAAACCTCACAATTATGGGGAACCTCTCCCAGTTGTGTGGCCTCCTCTTTCTTTTATGAGCTTCAAAGGCTGACGTACTCACTCCCAAACCCCTCAGGGGGGCGTGGGGCCTATAATTTGGGAGCGTCTCCGCTGGGGTGGAGCAGAGGATGTCCACAGGTAATGAGCCTGACACCTCACTCCTGCAGTCTCTTCAGATTTAAGTCTGGTGGCATGGACGAGACACACAAACACACAAACACACACACACACACACACACACACACACACGATGCTCAGTAAAGTGGTCGGTCCTGGGCCGATAGTCTCTGCACTACAATTCCCACAAACCATTGGGAGGCCCAAACCAGCAAGAAAAAGCGGGCTCCCTCTGAATGTCTCATGGGAATTGTAGTGCCATAGTTTTGGGGTAGCGCTATGCGTTCCCTCTGTTGACCCCATTCGAATTCCACCAGGCTCCATCAGAACCTCCCTCAGGTCCTGAAGGAGGTCAGGTGACCCACCCATCACGGTTCATTTGGTCTGGCCCAGACGGAGGTAGGGCAGAGGGATGCGAATAGGGGCTACTCCCTTTAGATACCTTCGCATTTGCTGGGCAAGCGTTCTGTGTCATCGTCCTCCTCCTTCGGCGTCCCAGACACAGTCAAAATGAAAAGCAACATTCCCAACCGCACAGGTCCCATGACCAAGGGCCGTCCACAGCCAGCCACCTCCTGCCTTCAAACCAACTTCGGTCAGGCAGCGGGCCCTTTAAATCCCAAGGCTGTCGGCTGCAACTTTAACCCAGCCTGGCATGGGAAGCGCAAGCGCAGTGCCGGCTCGAAGGGGGCGGGGCTTCGCGGCGCTGCGGGCTTCCCCGCCTGGTTTTGTGGCGCCTCCCAAAGGTCCTGGCTGCCGAGTAGTGAAAGAATAAACTGAAGTAATTACAGCAAGAGGGTGTGTTCCTTACACGTAGGCACAGAGACAGCATTTTTATATAATTTCAGGCCGTGAGCCTAGGGGGCTTATTCCGGCTCGTGGAAGGGGCAGTGACCTGCTCTCGGTCTCTGCCAGGAACTGCTCCTGGAGGGGGCGGGGCCAACATGGCGCCGAGCGCCGGGTGAGCGGCGCTTTGGCGGTGGTGAGAGGCTCTTCCTGCGCTGGGCGCTCGACTGGCGGGGGCGGGTCTGAGTGGTACCCGGGACTAGACCCTTTGAAGGGCCCGTGTGGGGACCCGGAGGAGGACGGTTGGTTGTGTGTCCGTGCGCGTGGGGACTCTGTGTGTTTGCATTGGAGGGATGTTGGGGGGATGAGGTGGGCTCTCTATGCCTTCTTTCTCGCTGTACCCATTGCCTGGGGACCTTAGACCTGCTTCCCTGCTGGGGAAACTGCTACACGGATCTAGGTCAAGTTACTCTTCTGGGAAGCCTTCCTGCCGACTCCACTGACCTGAGATTTCCTGAGGCCGTGGCGTGTTATTTGAGCCTGTACTGGCAGAGGGTACCGCGAGGTATTGAAGGAGTAGTAGGAGTTCGCCAGGGAACTGGGACATGACCGCCTCCTGTATACCCGGCTCCAGGCACAGAGTATGTTGAATAAATGTGTTCCCTGCAGATAAGACTTATAAAAGCGGGGGAGGAGACCTGGGATGGTTTGAGAAGAACTAACTTGTATTTCGCTCCCATCTTCCCGCCCCTCCAACAGGCCCACACCCGCCCTCCACGTACACCTCGCAGTCAGTCCAAAACACCTTTGACATTAGTCTTCCTAATGCCAGCTTGAAGCGAGCCCCTTTCCTTTTGGACACAAAGTAGATTCCAAGCTTGGGCTTATATCTTGTTCACTTGATAACAGTGGTACTTGAGGGTTTAGTGAGCACCTAATTCCTAAGCCTTACAGTTCATTCCTTTATTCAGCAGATATTTATTGAGTATCTAGTGTGTCTCAGGCACCAGTCCGGGGTCTCAGAATACATCAGTGAACGTAACAAAGATCCCTAATTCCTAAGCCTTACAGTTCATTCCTTTATTCAGCAGATATTTATTGAGTATCTAGTGTGTCTCAGGCACCAGTCCGGGGTCTCAGAATACATCAGTGAACGTAACAAAGATCCCTGTCCACACAGTGCGGGAAGGGGAGATGTGGTGGTGATAAACAATAAGAGATAATACAATATGTATCAGCAGATGTTAAATTCCATGGGAATTTTTTTAAAAAAGCAGAGTGGGGGTGGGGTGCAGTATTAAACAGGGTGATGGGAATAGGCAGCCAGGGAACATCTGGGGAAGAGCATTCCAGGCAGAGGGAATAGAGCAAAGGTTTGAACAGCAAGGAGGACAGTGAGGCTGGATCAACGTGGAAGAAGGAAAGAAAGGAGGTCAGAGATGTGATGGGGAGAGAGTAAATCACGAAGGAGCTTGTAGACCATAATAAGGATTTCGAATTTACACTGTGGCACATTGGGAGCCAGTACAGGGTTTTGAGCAGAGAAATGACCCAATGTGGTTTATTTTTTGACAGAATCACTCTGGTTGCTATGTTGGGAATAGATGTAGGGAGCAAGGACGGAAGCAGGAAGACCTTATCAGGAGGCTACTGAAGTTCCCCAGGGGATAGATACTGGGAGCTGGTCACACAGTGGGAGTGGAGGATCAGATTGGATCACCTGGTGGATTTGCTTTGAGGGCTCACATAATGAATGACCGCCTGGATGAATGGTGTTGCTATGAAGATGAGAAAAGCCGAGGCTGGAGCTGGTGGGGTGGGGGTCATCAGGAGTTCAGTTTAGAAGGGATTCTAAGTAGCCAGTTTGATATACAGGTCTGGAGTTCGGAAGAAAGCTGTGGGCTGGGGATATAAATTTGCCATCATCAGCCTATAAGCGATACTGAAAGCTGTGAGAATGGTTGAGGTCACCAAGGGAATAAGTATAGCTCATAGCTGTACAAGGACCAAGCCCAGGCCACTGCAACGTCAAGCAGACGAGGAGAAGAGGAAGCAGCAGCAGAGGAAACGTAGAGAAAGTGGCCAGTGAAGGAGGAGGAAAACCAAGAGAAGGTGGAGTAGCAGTGGTGTCAAGACAGTGTCTCCAGAAGGTAGTAGGCAACTATGCCCTGTGCTGCTGAGAGGTTGAGGAAGATGGGGAAGGAGATGGGACTTTGGATTTGACAATGCAGAGTCACAACTTGATGAGTGGTTTCAGGCACCTAATGGAGTCAAAAGCCTGACTAGAGTAGGTTCAAGAGGAATTAGAGATAAGACAGCTCTTTCAGGGAGTTTTGTTGCAAAGAGGAGCCAAAAACCCCCAGGGTATCGCTAGTAGAGAAAGTGGGATGAAGAAAAGATGTTTTTCTCTTTTTAAAATTATTTATTTATTTATTTATGGCTGTGTTGGGTCTCCATTGCGGTGCGTGGGCTTCTCATTGCGGTGGCTTCTCTTGTTGCGGAGCACTGGCTCTAGGCACGCAGGCTTCAGTAGTTGTGGCACGCGCGCTCAGTAGTTGTGGCTCGCGGGCCCTAGAGCACAGGCTCAGTAGTTGTGGTGCACGGGCTTAGTTGCTCTGCGGCCTGTGGGATCTTCCCAGACCAGGGCTCGAACCCGTGTCCCCTGCATTGGCAGGCAGATTCTTAACCACTGTGCCACCAGGGAAGTCCAAGATTTTTAAAAAAATTTTAACTGTGAAATACACATAACATAAAACGTACCATCTTAACCATTTTTAAGTGTACACGTTAGGGGCATTAAGTACATTCACACCCATCACCACCATCCATCTCCAGAACGCTTTTCATGTTGTAAAACAGAAACTGTACCTATTAAACAATAACTCCCCCTTCTCCCCTTCCCAGCTTCTGGCACCCACCACTCTGCTTTCTGTCTCTATGAATTTGACTACTCGAAGAACCTCATATAATTGGAATCATACAGTATTTATCCTTTTGTGACTGGCTTATTTCACTTAGCACAACGTTCTCAAGGTTTATTTGTGTTGTGGCGTGTGTTAGAATTTCCTTCCTTTTTAAGGCTGAAAAATATTCCATGGTATGGGTGGACCACTGTTTTGTTTTTTCAAGATGGGAGAAATAACTGCATTTTGTAGGGCTAATGGGAGTGATCTGGTAGGTCGAGGAATTGACGATGATGCAGGGATGGGGGGGGATGCTGGAGGGGTGCTTGAGTTGGGAGGGGCATGACCAGAATCTCTACAGTGAAAGGGAAGGCAGAGCATGAGGGCGCCCGTGCTGCTCAGCGGGTGCACGTGGTGGTGGGAGCCTGGGGAGGTCTCTTCTGATGGCCAAAAATCAGGGAGGAGAAGAGGTGTCAGATGAGACAGAAGGAACCTGGGTGCACTGAAATGTAGGACCATCAGGCAGCATTAAGGGCCCGTTTGAAGTTCGTGGCCATGAAAAAAGTGCACATTGGTCAGGATGGTTGTGCATTTTCTCATCACATTCAATTGTAAGGGCACATAGGCTCAGACAGGGAGAGTTGTTTTTAACCAATGTTGTATTTTTGTCAAGTGTGAATAATGATGCATGATGGAGCAAGACACGTGAAAGCAGGCACGTTAACAACCTTAGGGAAAAAAGATGCTTTCCACATTTTACAGAGAATAAGCCCAAAGCTGGGAGAATTTAAGTAGCTTGCCCAGGTAACATAGCTAGGTAGTGCCGGGGATGGGATTTAAACTGAGAGCTGAGATCATTCCGCTATACCTCACTTGTACTGTGCCTGGCGTAGAATCAGCTCGATAAATTGTGTCGAACTGGGTCCAAGTGCTACCTCCTCCTGTTCAGCCGGTGCTGTTCACATGGGGATGGACAAAGGGCACCTCCCGAGCCCCTTCCCCCCTCACATCTCCACTGTTCTCCCTTTGTTGCGGCCCCTCCTGAACCGACAGCCCCTCTTCTTGGGATGTCCCTCTCACGTTTCCTCTCACCCCCCTGCCAGGGTCTCCATCTCTCCGCCCTGGGGCATCTTCCTTCAGGGGAGGGGAGGAGGGGCTCCAGAATGGCTGAGGAGAAGAAGCTGAAGCTGAGCAACACCGTGCTGCCCTCGGAGTCCATGAAGGTGGTGGCCGAGTCCATGGGCATTGCTCAGATTCAGGAGGAGACCTGCCAGCTGCTGACAGATGAGGTCAGCTACCGCATCAAGGAGATTGCACAGGTACCCTGGCCTCACTGCACTGTATGGAGGATGCTGCCCAGGCCGCCTTCTTCCCCAGGGTCTCAGGCTGACATCTGTCCTCCCATCCCTAGGATGCCTTGAAGTTCATGCACATGGGGAAGCGGCAGAAGCTCACCACCAGTGACATTGACTACGCACTGAAACTAAAGAACGTCGAGGTGATGGGAATGCACAGGGCTGAGGGGGCAGGGTACTGAGACCTCCCATACGGTACATTTGCCTCAGCCAGACCTGCCTGCTTGGGCTCCCTTCTCATCCCAGTGTCTCTCCGTCCTGTTGTAGCCACTGTATGGCTTCCACGCTCAGGAGTTCATTCCTTTCCGTTTTGCCTCTGGTGGCGGCCGGGAGCTTTACTTCTACGAGGAGAAGGAGGTTGATCTGAGCGACATCATCAATACCCCTCTGCCCCGAGTGCCCTTGGATGTCTGCCTCAAAGGTTGGGGGAGGGGAGGGGAGAGCAGGGGATGGGGAGCAGGGAGGGGAAGGAGCAATGCGTATGGGTGTGAGGAAGCACGCAGTGAAGGAGCCCTCAGTGTGAGATCCCTGGTGAGGAACAGGAAGGAAAGCACGCATCCCTTAGTGTGGAGTGACTTCCTGATGTCTGCGCTCAGCAGTTCACCTTGACACCTTCCTTCCTCGCAGCTCACTGGCTGAGCATTGAAGGCTGCCAGCCAGCTATTCCAGAGAACCCACCCCCAGGTAACCTCCGTGCCCAAAGTCCAGCACCCACCCCTCTCCTTCCTCCTCCCTTTACATCTCCTGCCTTGACTGCTTTCCCACCAGCTCCCAAAGAGCAGCAGAAGGCTGAGGCCACAGAACCCCTGAAGTCAGCCAAGCCAGGCCAGGAGGAAGACGGCCCCTTGAAAGGCAAAGGTCAGGGGGCCACTCCAGCTGACGGCAAAGGTCAGTACCGCTGGGCCAGGCCTCTTGCCCCAAAGCCAGATGGTTATTTGTGAAGTGGGTGAGGTCAGGGCAGAGGGCAAGACCTCAGGCCAGGAGCCCCAGAGAGGATCAAGAAGCCCAAGGGAAGCCGGGTCTCCTTGGGTGGGGGAGGTGAGTGTTGAGGTTTGTCTGGTGCTGAGGCCTCCTCTGGAGCTTTCTTTTCTAAACCTGTCTTCCCACTTCACACAGGGAAAGAGAAGAAGGCACCACCCCTGCTGGAGGGGGCGCCTCTGCGACTGAAGCCCCGAAGCATCCACGAGTTGTCTGTGGAGCAGCAGCTGTACTACAAGGAGATCACAGAAGCCTGTGTGGGCTCATGTGAGGCCAAGAGAGCGGTGAGGCCCCGCCACCCGGTCCTGGCTTTACCCCTTCGAGGCCACCCGCGCCCCCCCCCACAGTGTCGGCCCCTCTTCACTCGCTCCCCTCCCCCCACAGGAGGCTCTGCAGAGCATTGCCACGGATCCAGGGCTCTACCAGATGCTGCCGCGCTTCAGCACCTTCATCTCAGAGGGGGTGAGAGGACGCGGGAGGGGGGGACCTAGGACAAGGTTCCGGGGTGAGGAGGAGGGAGAGGAAGCCCACCGGAAGGGTCCCGCTGCCCCATCGCTTCTCTCCCCGCAACCAGGTGCGCGTGAACGTGGTGCAGAACAACCTGGCCCTGCTCATCTACCTGATGCGCATGGTGAAGGCGCTGATGGACAACCCTACTCTGTATCTAGAGAAATACGTGAGTGGACCTGCCCGCCCACCTCTCATCCCAGGCTCGGGGGACCCTGCCACCACCCACAGGAGACCATTTGTCAGAATCAGCTGACTTGAGGCTTCTCCCTTAGGTGCATGAGTTGATCCCGGCTGTGATGACCTGCATTGTGAGCAGACAGCTGTGCCTGCGGCCAGATGTGGACAATCACTGGGCGCTCCGGGACTTTGCCGCCCGCCTGGTGGCCCAGATCTGCAAGCATTTCAGCACAACCACTAATAACATCCAGTCCCGGATCACCAAGACCTTCACCAAGGTGAGCCGTTTCCCATCACTACCTGGGGTCGTCACCAGAACAATGAGAGCTTCACTCAAACCAGTGTGGCTGCAGGAAATGATGCTGAAACCCAGGGGCAAGGGGGCAGGGGGACGGGGACTGGGACTTGAGCTGCAACTCTGATGTCTTTTTTTTTTTTTCCTAATTGTGTGATTCCATTAACTTAAAGTTCAAAAACCAGAAAAACTAATCTCTGGTGGTAGAGGTCACTTTGGGGAGGAGAGGGTGGCTGGGAAGGAGCTGTCATGTCTTAATGGTTTACTAGGAAAATGTGTGTATGAGAGACTTTGGTCCTTAGTAGTTAGCTTTTCACACCCCTTTATTTGGGTTTATTTTCCATCCCCTTACAGAGCTGGGTGGATGAGAAGACCCCGTGGACAACGCGCTACGGCTCCATCGCAGGCCTGGCAGAGCTGGGACATGATGTTAGGCCCCAGCGGGGGGGAGCCCTGGGGGAGGGGAGGGATCGTGAGGTCAGAGTGGGCAACAGCCCCCTGACCTGGGAGACCCTGTGGTGACCCCAGGGCCCCGGCTTCTCCCCTTCTCTTCCAACAGGTGATTAAGACTCTGATTCTGCCACGGCTACAGCAGGAGGGGGAGCGGATCCGCGGGGTCCTGGATGGCCCTGTGCTGAGCAACATCGACCGCATAGGGGCTGACCACGTGCAGAGCCTCCTCCTGGTGACAAAGCCCCACCCCCACCCTCCCCCACTTCTTCTCGCTGATCCCCCTCTCCACCCCCCACCACACACACACAAGGACAATGTTTAGCAAACATACAGCATCTTCCATTCATCTATCCCATCTTCGCCGCTTACGTTCAGGGCACACCTCAGAGTCCCATATTGTTTCGCAGCTGGAAAAACAGAGGCACTAAGGGGTTAAATAACAAATAAGAGTCTTAACTCTCAGCCTGTGACTTCAAGCCTGCACTGCCCCTGATGCTTCTGCACCACTCTGGCCCATTCTGTGCAAGGCACATGCCCCGTGGACCTTAGATATCACCAGTGTAATTACTCAGCAAGTTCTCCACTCCCACCAGCTGGTGCCCAAGTTCTCTATGAAGAAAAACCACAGCATTCCTTACACACTGATAACCCAGCACAGCCTGGCTTCCAGCAGGAACACACTGAAATAGTGGGTGACCTCCTTTCTCACCCCTTCCCCCGTCATGATTCTCAGAGTCACTGCCCTCCCTCTACCTGGCTGCTCTTTGCCTTCTCTCTGCAGAAACACTGTGCCCCTGTTCTGGCAAAGCTGCGCCCACCGCCTGACAATCAGGATGCCTATCGGGCAGAATTTGGGTCCCTCGGGCCCCTCCTCTGCTCCCACGTTGTCAAGGCCCGGGCCCAGGCTGCTCTGCAGGCTCAGCAGGTCAACAGGACCACTCTGACCATCACTCAGGTCAGTACAGGGTCCGGGGAGGACAGGTGAGCAAGTGGTAAGGTGAAAATGAAGAAAAACACTGCAGTGGTTCCCATCCAGGCGGGACTCACAGACACCACGAACTCGGGCACACACACTGACTTTTGTAAAACACAGGCCCCCTGAGTCAGCCGTCTTTGGGGGTGTCTAGGCCCCCTTTGTGATGATGTCCCAAACCCAGTGAGACCCACGAGGAGCAAGAGGAGCCCTTCTTTTCATAGCTGATATCGTTCGTAGATGGTGACGTTTTCTTCCTGCTGCTTCTTCCTACAGCCCCGGCCCACGCTGACCCTCTCACAGGCCCCCCAGCCTGGCCCTCGGACCCCTGGCTTGCTGAAGGTCCCCGGCTCCATTGCGCTGCCTGTCCAGACACTGGTGTCTGCTCGAGCTGCTGCCCCGCCTCAGCCTTCCCCTCCCCCAACCAAGTTCATTGTCATGTCATCATCCTCCAGCGCCTCATCCACCCAACAGGTATGTGGAGCCGTATGGGACCAGGGATGGTGGGGACTGTCACCATGTCACTGATTATTTGGTTGGAGCAAGGGAAGTATCCCCCGGCCTCGGGTGTGGGAAGAGTGCAAGGCAAGCGGCACTGCCTTTCTCCCCGCCCAGGTCCTGTCCCTCAGCACCTCGGCCCCTGGCTCAGGCTCCACCACTACCTCTCCTGTCACCACCACCGTCCCCAGCGTGCAGCCCATCGTCAAGCTGGTCTCCACCGCCACAAGCGCGCCCCCCAGCACTGCCCCCTCTGGTCCCGGGAGTGTCCAGAAGTACATCGTGGTCTCTCTTCCCCCCACAGGGGAGGGCAAAGGAGGCCCCACCTCCCATCCTTCTCCAGCCCCTCCCCCGACCTCAGCCCCCTCCCCGCTTGGGGTCAGCGCCCTATGTGGGGGGAAACCGGAAGCTGGGGAGAGCCCCCCTCCCGCTCCAGGGACTCCGAAGGCTAACGGCTCACAGCCCCCCGGATGTGGCTCCCCTCCGCCTGCGCCTTGATGCTGTCACACGTCTGCTGACCTTCTTCTCTCCCCTGTACTCACTCTCTCTCGCTCTCTCTCTCTCTCCCCCTCTTTCTCTCCCTCTCTCTCTCTCTCACACACACACACACACACACATGCACGCATGCACGCACGCACGCGCGCTGGGTGGAAGGAAATAGTAGTCAGCTTCCCCCACGTGACTTTCTCTTTCAGTATTGTACAGTCAGTTCCTCAGAATAAAAGTTTGATTTTTAAATTGTGATCCACCTCAGTCCTTCCTGGGTCAGATCCCACGGACGGGCGGTTGAACCCGTGGAGCCCCCTGCTCTCTAGGACTCAGGACCCTTCCAGCCAGAGCCACAGCCACAGGCCAGGATGCTGGGAGAGGAAAGGTTGTCCTTCTCCTGATGCACAGATCACCTCCTTTGCCACCCGTGTCCTCGTTTGGGAGCCTCAGATCCGAATGACGTAGGCGTCGCTGTGGCTTAGGTGTCGCACCCACTTGTGGGGATTGGCGTTGCCGCATGGTCTGAACGCCAGCCTGAGGAAGCGAACCTGGAGGCCAGAGCATGTGTGCCGGGGAAGTTCAAACGAGAGACTGGCGGGGCCCAGCCCCAGAGGAGGAGCTGAGGTGGAGGGGCCTTGGCCGGGAGGCCCGGGGAGGCCCGGGACGTCCATCTGTGAGGGGCAGAGGCAGGAGGAGGGTGCTGAAGGCCTCAACAGGAAGGAGGGCAGGGGAGCCGAGGGGCCAGGAAGCTGACCACACGGACCGACCGTATTAGGAGGCTATGGGTCAGGGCTGAAAGTGGAGGTGGGAGGAGAGGGCCTTCGAGACTCAGCGGCTGATACCTGGAAAAGGCCTGAGAGCTGAGAGCCTCCCTGCACCCGAGGAAGGTCCCAGCGAAGGGCTCCCTCCCCCAGCTCTGCCTTCTGCTCTGGGCTGCTCAGCTCCTGAGACAGGCTGGAGTTGGGAGAGGAAAGGTGCTGGGTTAGCCCCTGCCATCCCACAGCTCCCACTCTCCTCCCCCAGTGCCGTCCTGTTGTCCGGAGAAGCTGGTAAACCCACCCGCGGGCCCACGGTGCACACACGCTCACCTGACCACCCCCCGTGGCAGGGGAAGGTGCAGCCTGACGTTGAGAGCCTGGCTGCAAGGAAAAAAGGACCAGAGTCAGCCCCAGGAAGGTCGTGACGTGTCGCATCTTCATTACTGTCACGACTGCAGTTCTGCACAAGTGCCACCCCACCCCCTTCCCAAACTCTAGTGCCTCTAAGCTGGATTCTGAGGCTGGTGGCCGCACCTGAAGGTGGAAACAGCAGGTATCTTGGCCTTGTCTCCTACCCTACGTAGCTGGACTACGCTTGGCTACCCCCACTTACCTCTTTGGGGGCAGGTCACATCGTAACTTCAGATAAACCTGGAGCCTGGGTGGGAGGGCACAACACCGTTACTCAGGCCCTATCCTACCGGCATCTCACCATCCCTCACACAGGGCCCCCACGTGTGGCTGTGTGGATTTTGCCCCAAGACAGAGAGAGAAGGGCTGAAATCCACCCAACTCCACGAGGCATTACATTCACGGAGCTGAGTCCACTTGTGGGGGAGGGTGCCTTTACTAACTCGGAGCCAATATCACCACCACCACCACTCCTTCACAGCCAGTCCGAGGGGTAAACAGATACATGCATATATGTGCACACACACACACGTACATGCGTACACATGTTGGCTTGGGCTCCAGAGAACTAGAATGGGGAAACGGTCTCACCTGCCTGAGCCTCGGTCCCAGTGCACGGAGGGAAAGAGCCGGAAGGGGAGCGGGGAGGGGAGGTCATCTGAGAGTTGATACCTCATCACCGTCAGCTGAGACCAGAGAGCAATGGAGGTGAGTTTGGTCTCCTCACACCTGAACTGCCTCCCTTCCCCTCGGTAGGTGGAATATGCTAGGCCAGCCCGATCCTGACCTCACCGTGAGGTGGCTGCAGGCGGAGGATTCGATGAGATTCAAACTCATCCAGATGCACCGAGCTGTGAAATGAGACCTCATCCACCCGAATTCCTGGCCCATAACCTGGAAAGAGAGAAAGACCCCTCTCCTAACCCATATTTTGGGAGGGGGTGGGGATCTGTCTCTAACTTCCCTCCATGAAAACTTTGACAGTGACCTCGACCTAGGAGAGAAAGACCCACTTTCTCACCTCTCAGTTCTGACTTCCCCACACAAAACTCTTCCGTCAAGCCGATGCGCATCTCTGTCAGAGGAAGGAACAGAAGCAGCAGCTGCCAAATACCCCATACATGCCACCAAGGAGCCTGTCCCAAACCCCACCCTGGTCCAGCCTGCAGGCTGCTCACCAGAGCCGCTGGGCAGAAAGCTCTTGAGTCGTATCTCTCCCTGCACGTCCACCTTCAGCAGCGAGCCCTGAGAGTGACAGGAGGTCAATGCCCAGACGTGACCTCCCCGACACACTTCCCAAAGGCCGCCTGTCCTCAGCCACAGGGCTGGGGGCCCGAACTTACGTTAGAGGCTATCAGGACGGACAATCTCTCGACCACATCCAGAAACACTTCATTCTTTTGGCTCTAAGGAAAGAGGGATTTGGGGTTTGATCAGCCTGTGTTCTAATGCGGACAGGCAGAAAGGACAGGACAGTGGAGGCTGGAGCCCTGGGTTGACGACACGGGTAAGGAAAGGGATCATCCACGTCTAGAGAAGGTGGAAAGATATGCTGGGATCTTGGACTCTGGGGGCTGAGAGAAAAATCAGAGAATCTGAACCCATCAATCCCTCCCTCACCTGGTCAGAGCGGCTGGACAGCACCGGGCGGCTGGCTGCACTGCTGGGGGCCACTTTGCTCTGTTGTGTCTCAGCCCCAAACTGGAAATCATCCAAAGCAATCAATCCTCACGTATGACACTTCCCACTAACCCTCCTCAATCCTGGCCTCATCTGTCCCTGGACTGACCAAGCCAACGCTGCTGAGGTCAAAGAGGCTGAAGGGTTTGCTGACCACAGCCTCCGTCTGGATGAAGTTCCTCAGCATCTCCGTGGATGTGGTCTGTACATAACCATAGTCCTATAGGTAAAGGAAGGGCAGTCTTTGGGTGGTCAGGGGGGGAAGGGGTGAAAATGAATGGACTCAGCCTCCCAACCATGGGATGCATCTTCAGGGAACGGGGGACAGGGAGGGACATCCTTGGACCTCACCAGCACTTCATCCAGAAGTTCGTAGACCAGAGCCACGTTGCGGGAGATGGTCGCCTCACCCAGAGAGCCACAGTAATCACCCAGGAGCGTGGCTAGCCTGCAGAACAGGACGGAGTGTGCATACCCTCCTCCTCTCTGACCCCCACGCCCGTGTGCCCAGCCCCGCCCTCCTCACCGGGAGAGCAGCTCTAGGAGGCTGAAGGGAGAAATGTTTTCTGAAGTCGTGGCCACCAAATAGAGGCCGCTGTGTCTGATGTGAATAAAATGACGGTCATCGTGGTGCTGAGGCAGAGGCAGGGGGAAAAAGCATAAGCAAGAAAGAGTTGTGGTGATTCCTGGCCCATGAGACCTGGGCTGGTATCCTGATTCCCCTACTTACTAGCAGCGTGACTTGTGCCACATACGAAACCTCCCCAGGGCCCAGCTTCCTAATGTGTAAATGGAGTTAATAATAGTACCTACTCCAGAGTGGCTGAGGATTGAGACGTGCGGGGAGCTGTGCCTGGTGCATTGTGAGCGCTCAATAAACTTCTATTAATATTATTTAGAGGAATGTACCCCCCAACTGGAAGCTGTCAAGGAAACAGCCCTGGGAGGAGGCGCCCCCCACCAAGACCCACCAAGCGCATCCCCTCCACCCCACCCCCGCCAGTGGTTACCATGACAACCGGAGACTCGTCTCCAGGCAGTCCCGTCAGCTTCCGGTAGAAGAGCTCGGCCACATCCCGGCCTCCGCTGTCTCCGCGGACTGACCGGGTGGAAGAACAGCTAAGGAGCTGGCGACACTGGCTGGCTCGGGGGCACTAGTCCCACCCAGCCCCTCCCCCCGGCCCCGCTGGCCAAGGATACAGTCCTTGTAGATGAGCGGGTCCCCCTTGGAGGACAGAATGAAGAACTGGGAAATCATGGCCGTTCTGGAGAGTAGACCAGGAGACAGCGAAAGTTGGGCCTGCCCCGCCCTGCGGCCCCGGAACAAAAGGACGCGAGTGGGCTGGCCCTTTAAGAGCGATTCTCCTTCGACCGCGGGAAACCCGGCGCCCGCCCAAGCCTCGCCCAGCCTTTCCCTCCTGACACCCGCGCCGCTCCCCCGTCACTCAGCCCAGATTCGCCCGCTGATTGGTCGTGGCAGGGGCCCGTGGTGAGTGGGAGGGGCGGAGGGCGTCTTCTCCGATTGGCCCGCACTCAGCGGCGCTGGTCACGTGGGGAGCGACGTTTCGCGCCAATTTCGGTTGGTCGGCCGCAGTCCGCCGCGCGGACGTTTTAGCTGTCGGGGGAGTGAGAGCTCAGAGCCCGCCAACTGCTGCCGCACAGCCCTCGGCAGCAATGGCACTTAAGGACTACGCGCTCGAGAAAGGTGAGGGTCTGCAAGTGTGGGAGGGGCGTCCTGCGCGGGAAGTTTCCTGGTCAACACCTGTTTGGGTGAGCGGGGGTCCCGGGGGGCCGAGTTCGGCGCGCGAGGCCCGAGGCAGGGTCGGGAGGTGGCGGGTTGGAGGCACGCGGTGCCTGGGATGCGCACGGGGTGCCGAGGTCGGGGGAAAGGTGGTAACCGCGTACGGGAAAGAAGTAGGGGTCGTGGTGGGTGGGCGGACACCCCGGCTGTAAGTTCCAGAAGGAAGGGTCGCGCCAAGGGGAGACCAGGACCTCAGGGAACCCTGTCAAAGGTTCAGCGTCGGCCACCCGTAGTCCCACTTCCCTCCGCGCTCTTAGGTGCTCCGAGCGCCCGAGACGCGCCGAAGCCCGGGGGCGGGCAGGCCGGCCGCTGCGCTCCGGGATTGGCCGCGTTAGGCCCACCTCCAAGCGGAAGTGGAGGCGGGCGGAAGTTGCGCGACGCCGCTGGAAGGAGTGTCGTGTGTAAATAGTGTCCTTCCGCGCGGTGGCCTCGCAGAGAGCTGCTGAGGGTGGGGGCCTGCCTGGAATTGGGGTGCTTATCAGAGGCAGAGGGAGGAAGTGGTGGGGTGGGACGGTGTGGCCCTTGACGAGCCGGCCAATCGCCGGACGGGCTCCCGCCTTGGGCGGAGGAATCCCGGGCTGTGAGGCGGCGGCATCTGGGCCCATGTGCTTCTTTGTTTACTAAGAGCGGAAGCCGTGGCGGGAGAGGGGGTGGGGCGGAGGACGGGCCTGGTGGCGGAGATCCCAGTGAGGGCAGCGGTTTAGGGGACCGAAAGAAAAGAATAAAACGCGTAGAAGAAACGCTGAGAACCTTGAGACCTGAGTGTGTTGCAGGCTGTGGGAGGCCCTTAGGAAACGGTACTGAGATTTCTAACTAAGGCAGAGAGTGGAATTCCCCTGCGGGGAGGGTATCGGTTAATACTCTAAACTGCCCGGGGCCGCTTTTTCTTCCCTAGGCCAAAACAGGCTTGTGAAAAAGAGTTCTGCCCTGTTTGGGGAGAATTAGGTAGGCTTATTTGAATGTTGTTTCGATTGATGAGTTCATCGATCTCATTTTAAATGGAGGTGAGTTTCTTAGATTTCTCTCAGACGGGTTTTGCAGTAAGGTATCTGAAGAAAGGTTGACTTTTACGGTTTTACGCTTTTCTTATAGAAAAGGTGAAGAAGTTCCTACAAGAGTTTTACCAGGATGATGAATTTGGCAAGAAGCAGTTCAAGTATGGGAACCAGTTGGTAAGTCTAAGGTTGGGTAGAGGGAATGGGGCAGTGACTTAAGCTATAAGAGCTATTAGCAAACGCATTTTTGTGTAAGTTACAAGCTTAACACCATACCTGATATCAGTGTATCACTAGATTCACAATAATTAAGGTATTTTCAGGGATTAGGGGAGCTGAGAAGTGAGTCTTGTTCTGTCTCACACTGCTGTTTCTCCCATGTGGGGCCTGGGACCTGTGTGCTGAGCTTGTGGTGACAGATTTTTGCTTGTCAACACTGGTAAGGTAAATTTGGCCCCGTGGCTATCTCCTCCCCACCCCAGGTTCGATTGGCTCATCGGGAGCAAGTGGCAGTGTACATAGACCTAGATGATGTAGCTGAGGATGACCCTGAGCTGGTGGATTCAATTTGTGAGAACACCAAGCGCTATGCCAAGCTCTTCGCTGATGCTATACAAGAGCTGCTGCCTCAGTACAAGGAGAGGGAGGTGAGAAAAATGCAAGGCATGGAACTTAGGTTCGAGAAGGTTCTTGGGGGGGCAGAAAGCTGGTTTTCCAAGCTGGCTGAAAGGGGGCAGTGATTTCTGCCTGGCCCCCTTTACGTGCTGTCCTTTCACCATCCTGGTTTTTGCCTTTTCCTTTAGGTGGTAAATAAAGATGTTCTGGACGTTTACATTGAGCACCGGTTGATGATGGAGCAGCGGAGCCGGGACCCTGGGGCAGCCCGGAGCCCCCAGAACCAGTATCCTCCTGAACTCATGCGCAGATTGTGAGTGGTCTCGGTTGGGAAGGTTGTGGGGTTTGATCCCCAGAGCCTTGCTAATGACAGTTTTTTCCCTTAGTGAGCTGTATTTTCAAGGTCCCAGTAGTAACAAGCCTCGCGTGATCCGGGAAGTACGGGCTGACTCTGTGGGGAAATTGGTAACAGTGCGTGGAATTGTCACTCGTGTCTCTGAAGTCAAACCCAGGATGGTGGTGGCCACTTACACATGTGACCAGTGTGGGGCAGAGACCTATCAGCCGGTATGTATGGAGTAACGAACAGTGCATTTTGTAAGAACTAGTTTTGTCTGTTGATGTTCACTTGTTATATTCTCTGATTATTGTAAAACATGCTGGTGTGTTCACCTTTCATTTTCTTTTTAGCGGGGAGTGGTCTTTTTGTACATTCTATGTTTTTTGTGTTTGTTGACATCTACCAGGGATAACGTAAGACATTCGAAAGTTCCCTGGCTTTTGTGACAAAGAGGAATGTGATTCAAGTAACTGACTCTAAGGAGCTCCTTTTCTTATGATTTCCTTTGGTGTTTCCTTTTTTGCATCTTAGATCCAGTCTCCCACTTTCATGCCTCTGATCATGTGCCCGAGCCAGGAGTGCCAGACCAACCGCTCAGGAGGGCGGCTATACCTACAGACACGTGGCTCCAAGTTCATCAAATTCCAGGAGATGAAGATGCAAGAACATGTGAGTTTGGGGTGTGTGGTCCAGGACCCAGGGAAGGTGGAGCTTGGGAGTCCACTGGAGTAGGAGGAAGGAATTAGAACAAGCGAGAGAGGAGCTGAGGCAGAGAAGTCATCAAGAGCAGCAGGGAAGTTTAACTGGAACTTTCTGATTAAGTTGGGAAGAGGTAAAGGAGAGCTCAGCTTCCCATCCTGTCGGCTTCTGTGAGGCTGAGCAGGCCAGGAAGCGGAAGAGCAGTGTGCCTGGGGAGGGGAGGTTAGTCTTTGGAGGCCTCACGTACCCTTCTCCCCCAGAGCGACCAAGTGCCCGTGGGAAATATCCCTCGCAGCATCACGGTGCTGGTAGAAGGAGAGAACACAAGGATTGCCCAGCCCGGGGACCACGTCAGTGTCACCGGTATCTTCTTGCCAGTCCTGCGCGCTGGGTTCCGACAGATGGTCCAGGTGAGAAAGGGAGTTTAAAATGAGGAGGTGGTTTTTCCTTTTTCTTCTTATCCCCTTATTCTTATCCAGCCCCACAGAGAAAAGTGTCAATAGCAGGACACCAAAGCAGAACGAAAGGTTTTGTTAGGAACTCCTGAGGGAATCACGTGGATGGGCAAGTTAAAGAACTTCATCCACACCCTGGCATCTTCCTGCCCAAGGGTTTACTCTCGGAAACTTACCTGGAAGCCCATCGGATTGTGAAGCTGAGTAAGAGTGAGGATGATGAGTCTGCGGCAGGAGAGCTGAGCAGGGAGGAGCTGAGGCAAGTTGCAGGTGAGGGGTCGGGGGAAAGACTGGGAATGTGAGTTTCATCCGAGCACTTTTATCCCCCAGAAAACGCTCTTACTTTTCCCTTTCCCACAGAGGAGGATTTCTATGAAAAGTTGGCAGCCTCCATCGCCCCAGAGATCTATGGGCATGAAGATGTGAAGAAGGCGCTGCTGCTCCTGCTGGTGGGCGGGGTGGACCAGTCTCCTCGAGGCATGAAGATCAGGGGTGAGTGCAGCGTTCAGGAAGAAACGATGGGTGACCAGGGCCCGTGTCCCCTAGGCCACAGAATAAAAGAGCAGGCGTCTTGGCTTCCAGGGCACGGGGTGCGATTAAAAGAAATGGTGCTGGGCATGATGGGGGCAGACTCGAAAGCACTTTTCTCTGTGTTTGGACGACTTGCATTGAAGGAATAGTCATTCGGGGGCTTCCTTCGCTTCCTCCAGGCAACATCAACATCTGCCTGATGGGGGATCCTGGTGTGGCCAAGTCTCAGCTCCTGTCTTACATTGACCGCCTGGCCCCCCGCAGTGAGTAGTCAGATCCTGGGAAAGGCAAACTGAGGGCAGGAGTAGGGCCACCACGCGTCCGTGTTTGTTCTCTTCTGGGAGCGTTGGGGAATGGAGATTCAGTGCCACCACCCACAGACCTGCAGCTGCCTTGGGAAGGCCTGGCTGGGTCAGAGCAGTTCAGTACAGGCCTTGCCTCACTAGCCCTGTTTCTTCTGTCCTTTGCCCCGTTGTTGCTCCCTTGTTCTCTTTGCTTTTCCTAAACATGTCTATTTTCTTTCTCCCTGGCCCTTTTGTTCAGGCCAGTACACAACAGGCCGCGGCTCCTCCGGAGTGGGGCTCACAGCAGCTGTGCTGAGAGACTCCATGAGTGGAGAGCTGACCTTGGAGGGTGGCGCCCTCGTGCTGGCTGACCAGGGTGTGTGCTGCATTGATGAATTTGACAAGATGGCGGATGCTGACCGCACGGCCATCCACGAGGTCATGGAGCAGCAAACCATCTCCATTGCCAAGGCAGGCATTCTCACAACGCTCAATGCCCGCTGCTCCATCCTGGCTGCCGCCAACCCTGCCTATGGGCGCTACAACCCTCGCCGCAGCCTGGAGCAGAACATACAGCTTCCTGCTGCGCTGCTCTCCCGATTTGACCTTCTCTGGCTGATCCAGGACCGGCCCGACCGAGACAACGACCTGAGGTGAATGCATCTCAGCACTCAAGGAGACACCCCTTAGTAACAATCTCTGGAGTTGGAGGAGAAATTGGAAAACTCATTGTCTGCTCATGGAAACTCCAGAACCTTTCCCTCATACAGCAGGGGCTGGTTGACAGTTGTTAGAGTGGGTCAGGGTTGAAAGTTTGTCCCTGCCAGGCTGTGAGGTGGAGAGGTGAGGGGCCAAGATGTAGAGTTCGGGTGTGACATGTAGCGCCAAAGAGACAGGGTTCCTACTTGTCTCCCCTCTTCCCAGGTTGGCCCAGCACATCACCTATGTGCACCAGCACAGCCGGCAGCCCCCCGCCCAGTTTGAACCTTTGGACATGAAGCTTATGAGGTAGGAGAGCTGGGCGAGGACTGGTGTACTTGCCCAAGTGCCATGGGTGGCAGTGTCTTGGCCTGTGTGTGCGTCTCTTGAAAAGCTTTCACTCTTCCACCACGTGTCCTGAGTCTAAGAACAGTGAGCCTAGGTCCCCCTAGCCTGGCCATGGGAGACCATGACGCAGAACCTGCCTTTCATGCTACCTCCACCAGCTGCCCATCTCAGGGTTGAGACAGGTTCAGATTTTTGGCAAAGCTGCATCCTGCTGCACAGATACCTGATAGCACTATTCTCTCCATGGAGTCTGTCCGGGGACTCGCAGGGATTCCTCAAGTTTTTCTTCTTTTTACCTATTCACTTGAAGTTAACAAAACCATCTCTTAAGACAGGTGGATTTGTCATATTCATGTAAAGGCCATTTTCCTAAAAATTGGGGAATAATTTGAAATGCAGCATTTGGAGAAATCCATCAGTGATATTTAAGCAAGCAAATACTCACCTGCTGATTTTGTTTTTTCTACTTAAAAATACCCTGCCCCCAAAGTAAGACTCTTAATGCAGAAAAAACATACTCTTTGCACCCCTCTCTCCTGCTTTCCCACAGACGTTACATCGCTATGTGCCAGGAGAAGCAGCCCACGGTGCCAGAGTCTCTGGCCGACTACATCACAGCAGCGTATGTGGAGATGAGGCGAGAGGCCTGGGCCAGTAAGGACGCCACCTACACTTCCGCCCGGACTCTGCTGGCTATCCTGCGACTGTCCACTGCTCTGGTGAGTGGCGGTCCGTCCTGCTGGAGGATGGTCCACTTGGGCCGTACTGGGCAGCCTGCCTGAACGTGGCCCCTCTCGCGGCCTCCCTCCTCCGCGCAGGCCCTGCCGGGGCTAAAGTGCTGACAGTGCAGATAGCGGTCCTCTCCGTGCTACCGCACTGTGGGTACTTGCTGCTCCAGCAGGGCACGCCCAGCGTCCGTGGAGGGAAAGGTCTTCTCCCTGCTTCTCCGACCTCACCGAGGGGGTGGATGAGTTAACTTCACTCCCCGTGTCCCAGATCCTGTGCTAGGAACGTTCATTTCTGTCCTCACATCTCGGACCTTAGTCCTGGGGGCTCCAAAGTGCTGTTCGTGCAGGTAGTGTGATTACCTGACCTACTGCTGAGCTAGCACTTCCCGAGCCCCAGGGACACTACCTCTCTGCCAGTTGCTTTCTTGGCTGAGCTCCCCAAGCTCCATCTGTCGTGGTGGGGAGCCCAGTGGAGTTCAGAAGGGTCTGGTCTCCCTCACAGGACAGCTGAACACCGGGACTGGCCAGTGTTGAGAGGCGGAGACTTGGGCAATTGCTGGACGCTGCCCTGGGCATTGCACTTGTCTCGGTCTGACAGTGCCGGCCCCACACTGCGGATGCTTGGCGGGAGGGGAGGGGCCTCTACTCCTTTGTGAGTAGGAACACGTGGGTTGCCCAACCTTAAAGCTGGAGCTGTGGGGGTGGTCCCTGACTTGGTTCCACCCTCCTCCTCCCGTTCCCATCTCTCCCTACCTTCCCCTTAGGCACGTCTGCGAATGGTGGACACAGTGGAGAAGGAGGATGTGAATGAAGCCATACGGCTAATGGAGATGTCCAAGGACTCCCTTCTGGGTGACAAGGGGCAAGCAGCCAGGTGAGCGGCTTAGTGAAGGATGTTAGGAGTTACCTTGACCTTCTTGAGCAGAAAATTTATCCTGTGGCTTCTGCATCCCTGTGTCTGTGATGTTGGCCTCAGAATTCTAACCCTGATCACTGCTGTTCTGTTGGTACTGGGTGTTCTTGTTGTACCCTGACCTTGCACACCCATGCTTGCTTTCTCCAGGACCCAGAGACCAGCGGATGTGATATTTGCCACTGTCCGTGAGTTGGCCTCGGAGGGCCGCAGTGTCCGGTATTCCGAGGCAGAGCAGCGCTGCGTGTCTCGCGGCTTCACACCTGCTCAGTTCCAGGCGGCCCTAGACGAGTACGAGGAGCTGAACGTCTGGCAGGTCAATGCCGCCCGGACACGGGTCACTTTTGTGTGATTCCAGTCGCTTGAGACACTGGTATCTACTCTGCATATGGTCCTAATCCCCCTTACTTTAAAGACCTAGAGATGCCCTTGAGGGGAAAGGAGGGTCCCTTCTTTTTCCCAAGCTGCACTTGTTTTACTCATTCATTTTGCTAATAAAGTGTGTGTAGATTTGCTGCCTTCTGTTAAAACAGGGTATTTTGAGTTTTCTAGATTCCTGTCTTTTCCCTTTACGCTTGTCTTATTCCAGCCACTCATAGTCTACTCAGGGGAGTTCCTGCTCTGCCTGCCAGGCACTGATAAGAGACTGCACAGGGTCTCCACTCCCTCCCCCGCTCCAGTTTATAGTCTCAAAGTATGGACACGAGTACCTCTGCCTTCTGGGGTTCAGGCACATACCTCCCTGTGGTAAACAGTGCTGCAGTAACTGAGAAACACCTCTCTCTCGGCCATCCACTGAGCCTGTAGGATCAAGGCTTTAAGATCCAAAAGAGCGTGGCACCTAACAGAGAGGACAGAGCCACTAGAAGGGGTGCGGAGGGGCTGCTCCCCTTTTATTAGCAACAGGTTTCTCTAAATGGAGTGTAGCACCCTCCTCTCGACAGCTGTCCGACCCCTGTGCTGCATCCTTTTAAGTATCCTCTCATCAGAAGAAGAGCCCCCGCATCCGCCTGCCAATGCCTTGTCGGTCATAGAGGACATTGAACTTGTTCACAAACTGGTTCATGGTGTTGCACGTCTTGGTGATGGTGCCAAGGTAGGCCATGAGCCCCACGTCATTGCATTGCTGCGAGGGAACAGAAAGAGCCAGTTCCCCAGGGGCTCTGGGTCCCCCGCCGCATGCCCAGGGAACAGCCAGGTCCCAGGTCCTGCGTGCAGAAATGACGATGCGAGCCCCACCTCCCTGTCCTGGGCTTTAAAAACTCACATCGTAGAAGTCTGTCTTGAACTTGTCTGTGCTGAGCACTGGGAGGCAGTGACACAGAGCATAGGCCTCACGCAGGATCTCATGGTTAAAGGGGACCTCTCCTAAAGGTACAACAGAGGCTGCGTTAACGTGGATGCTGTTGCTTCCCCAGGAGGGAGAGGAAAAGGGGTTCAAGTGCCGGCGAGACACCTGTCCTACCTGCTTCAGAGGCCTTGACGTACTCCAAGATGAGCTTGACGCGGCTGTGCAGCATCTTGATGGCACTGTGCTGTGCGATCAGGTGTTCAGCCACTGCAGGGGGACAGGGACAGGCCAAGGTGGAGAAAGAGTGGGGCCACACCTTCCGCCCCCACTTACGAAGCCCCTCCAGCCTCCCCTACCAGTGGAGTTCTCTCCACTGCCTGTTGCTGTCATTCGTGCCACGTGGTCCACACCAATGCGTTCAGCTTCCTCTGTGGCCAGAGTGTAGGTCAGCTCAGCAAACAGCATTGTGGCCTACAGGGCACACACAGTCAAAAGAAGGAAATGCCAGGAGCAGAATCTGAGGGTTGAAGGGCAGGGCATTACCTACCTCTCCATTGATTATATCTATGACAGACTCAAAAACGCTGACGGGAAGCTGTAAAGAAGAGATGGGAGAACAGCTCTTACTAACATCAGACACACCTGAACCTATATGTTAAGTGCCAAAAACTTGGGCTTGGCCCTTTCACATTACATTTTCTCATCTAATCTTCCAAAGGACCTAGTGAAGTAGGAATTACCCCATTTTACACACGGGGAAAATGCCCTTTAGAGGTTAAGTGACTAACCCAAAGTCTCACAGCTGGTAAACTGCAAAAGAGATTCAATTCAATAAAAATGTCATACAGTTAAAGATAGCAGGATGAGAATGAAAGATGGCCATAGTGATGGACAAGCAGGACAAAGTGGGCACGGGGTCAGTTTTACTCACATCTGTGTGCTTGGTCATAGGGTTCAACTTAAGAAACAGAGGGCTCTCAATTATCTCGCACACCTGGAAGAGGGGGAGAATGCACACAAGTGTCAGGGCCCATCTTCCCCTCATCCTCTAGTCTCTGCCCCAGCATGCACAAGTGTGAGTGTGTATACCTGCTTATGGACGTGGATGTCGGAGGGGTCAGGCGGCCCCCCTGTGGTATACCAACCGAGGAACTCCAGCTCCTTGAATACCTGTTTAACTGGAGAGGAAGGGGCCAGAATATTTCTTGAAACCATCCTTCCTTAATTTGAAATTCCTGGTGTATTTTTACCAGCTTCTCCCCTTCCCATGCTGGCTCTATTTAGAATAATTAATCTCCTCAGTCTTCTCACTTTCTTTGCAGGGAATAACTGAATGTGTCCTTTTTCTAAGGTCTCTTCAGCTACTCTAGCTTCACTTTTCCTCCGTTCTCGTCCTATCCTGTTTACTTTTTTTCCCGACCCTCTCCATCTTCCCCACTCTGCTTTTTCTCCCCACTCCCACTCCTCTCCCCCACGTCTATTCCCCTCTCACACTGCTCCTCCTTGGTGTAATAATATTCCTTGTCAATGATAATCTTCTCTTCCACGGTGTGGGACAGCAGCTCAAAGGAGTTCATCACCTCGATATTTCGGCCCTCCTGCTTCCCGATCAGAGCCCCAATCACTGGATGAGAGAAGGACACATAAGAGGTGAGGGTAAGGAAACCCCAAACTTCCCTAATCATTATAGCTTGAGGGTCTGAGGTCAGTGTGAACCAAATATTAGGGAAACGGTGATCTGCGGAGGAGGAACTGGCTTCAGTAAAGGAAGGGGAAAGACCACCATTTGGGGGAGGTGGCCAAGGAGAGGAGGCTGGAGAATTACGCCGAACACTTACCCTGCATAGGCCGCCCCTCCTGCGAGCGCATGCGAATCCAATGATCTGAGATGTTGAGAATGACGAGGGGATGAAGAGCGACTGAAACGCTGCCAGTCACTCCGGAGGCCATCACGCTGGGCACGACTAAGGGAGGAGGAAGAGGGGGTGAGAGTCCTCCCGGGAGACGGGAGTGAGAGACGGCAGAGTCGGGCCATACATCCCTCCCGCAAGTTAACCCAGGGAGCTCGCTTTTGACCCGCCCTCCCGACTTCTCCCGGGAGTCCAGGACGGCCTTGACGCGCCCCCAAGGAAGTCTCCAGAAGCCGCTCCCGCGCGGCCCATTACCTGCTGCATCCACCTCCATCCCGCTGCTCCCTCCGGTCCCGTTCGCCGTAGGGGCCGCCGCCGCCGCCGCCATTTCCCCCGCGCCCGCCAGCGTCGGCCCCGCCCCCTCCCTCCCTCCCTCCCTCTCTCCTCCCCCTCCCTCCCCTCCTCCCCCTCCCTCCCGGCTTCCGTAGGCAGAGGCGCATGCGCGGTGTCGCCGTGGCGCGCGCACGCCCCGAAACCTGGGGTGCGCCGCCTGTATTTACCTAGCCTCGGTGGGGTGGCGCAGGCGGCCCTGGGGTGGGGAGAGACGGCAGGTTTTAGTAGCCCCTCTAGCCTTCAGCTGACCTTGAACAAATTACCTAACCCCACCCTGCTCGTCCTCGTCAGTAAAAGTGGGATCAGACTACCTAGTTCCTAAGGCTGTTGCAGAATGAATGAAACGTCCCGTTGCTGCCCTCAGAATAAAACCCAAACCTCTAACCATGGCCTGCAAAGCCCTGCAAGATCCGGCCACTGCCTGCCGGTGGCCCTGGCCTCTGCTTTTCTGCTTCTCGGTCCCCGTGCTTCAGCCACACTGGCCCTCACGTCTGTTCCTTTCACACGCCTCACTCACCCCCACTTAAGGGCCTACTGTCGCCTTCATCACTGTAACCCCTGTGACCAAAACTGTACCTGAAACATGGGCACCTAAATGATTTTTGAGTGAATGCTTTGGCGGTGGAGCCTGGTCTTGAGAGGCTCCATCCACACGTCCTATCTTTCCTCCTTCTGTATTACCTAGGGCACTAGGAACACCCCCTAGTGTTTTCTAACCTCTTCCAACCTCCCTCTACCCTCCATCTCCATCATTCTTTCCAAACTCACCTCTGGCAAACCTGGCCTATTCCAGCCCTCTCCCCAACCCTGCACCCAAGCAAGTTGTGTACACTGCGTTTACTCCATCTTGTTGCCCCTACAATTTTGCTGGCTCTTTTAGTGTGTGTCTACACTGAACCCAAAGTGTTAGCACTTAGAGAACAGGTAGAGACCTGTATCTTGACTCTATGGAGGCTACTCATGCCCAGAACCAGCAGGTCCCAGGAGATGTTTTCTGGTGATAATGGTGCCTTCTGTGAATTAAGCAATCTTTCCTAAATGGAGCCTGAGTGAAGGGAAGTTAAAGGGCAAGCAGCCCTCAAAGGAAGGGGCCTGAGAAATCCTGCAGGGAGAGACGTCTTCTGGCCAAGGGGAAGTTAAGAGTTTCTCTCGTTTTAATCCCCAACGAGTGAAAAACCTCCCCGTCAACTGAGAGGGTTATGGGAAAACCTCACTTCTCTATATATGCCTCACTTCTCTTAGGAAAAGTGACGTCAGAAACATGTATCTCTTAAATAATAGGCAGATTCTGAGGACTGTAATGCTTCTCAGCTAGATTGAAGACTCAAAAAAAAAAATCATTCTGGTGTTGAAATTGCTAGTTTGCATTGCTGTTTCAATCATTAGAGAATTCCTTTGTCTTTTTGTTGTTTCAAATGCTTTTGAAACATTGTTCAGATAACTATACAACACATAAAACAGTTGTTATTGTGAAATTTAAAGATGACTTGGAAATTGAATCAGTTGTTTATACATGCTTTGGAAGTAAGCTCAACTGAGCATTTCTTTAAAGTGCATTGTATTTTAAAAAAACTACCATCAGGGACTTCCCTGGTGGCGCAGTGGTTAAGAATCCACCTGCGAATGCAGGGGACACGGGTTTGATCCCTGATCCAGGAAGATCCCACATGCCGCGGAGCAACTAAGCCCCTGCACCACAACTAACTGAGCTGGTGCGCCTCGAGAGCCCGTGCTCTGCAACAAGCGAAGCCACCACCATGAGAAGCCTGCGCACCACGACGAAGAGTAGCCCCAACTAGAGAAAGCCCGCGCGCAGCAACGAAGACCCAACACAGCCAAAACTATAAATTAAAAAAAAAACACAAAAAACTACCATCAAAACCTCAGGTTGAAATGATGGTGTTAAAGCAGCTATCCCACTGTTCTTTTTTTCCCTTCCAACAAAACTAAACATACTGTATCACTTTGTTGTTTTGTTAACTTTTCCTTCCACAGGCAGAGTGGAGGTGACTGGGCTGGTGGGGAATAGAGCAGAGGGTCTGCTCAGAGAGCCTGCAAATAAGGCACATATGTGAAAGCTGCTAAGAGAGTACACCTTTATTTTTTAACTTTTTTTTTTTTTTGCCATGCTAAGCAGCTTAGTTTTTTTTGCCATGCTAAGCTAACCTTAGTGGGATCTTAGTTCCCTGACTAGGGATTGAACCCGGGCCCCCGGCAGTGAACGCGCAGAGTCCTAACCACTGGACCACCAGGGAATTCCCAAGAGTACATCTTAAAAGTTCTCATCACGAGAAAAAGTAAATGTGGATGGTGGTGGATGTCACATCTCAGTAACTATGGCTTCTCCTTTTCTCCAATTATCCCCTATTTCCAGACCTTTTGTTCAGAAGGGTCAGGTGTGAGTGACGAGGCATTTTTACAAAATTTACAAAGACCCATTACTCTGGCCACCGTGGCACATGTATTTGTTTCCCATCGTTGCTGAAATAAATTACCACAGACTTCGTGGCTTAAAACATCACACATTTATTGTCTTACAGTTCTGGGGGTCAGAGGTCTGAAATAGTTTCCACTGATCTGAAACCAAAGTGTCTGCAGGGCCACATTCCTTCTAGGGGAGAATGCCTTTTGATGTCTTTTCCAGTTTCTAGAACTGCATTCCTTACATTTCTTAGTTCATGGCTTCTTCCTCGTCTTCAAATCCAGTATTTTAGCAGCGTCTTCAAATCTCTCTCTTTGTCCTTCTATTCCCATTATCATATTGCCCTCTGTTGTAAAATCTGTCTCTACCTCCCTCTTATAAGGACACTTGGGATTACATTTAGTGCCCACTGGGATGATCCAGGATAATCTCCCCATCTGAAGATTCTTAACTTAATCATATCTGCAAAATCCCCTTCACAGGTTCCAAGGATTAGGACCCAGAAATCTTGGGGCCACTGTCTAGCCTGCCACAGCAAGTGTGAGCCACTATAGGGGAGCTGGAGAGAGCAGTGTCCTCAGTCACATGATCTAGAACCACATCAATCCAACAAGAGAATCCTGATGGCTGGGCCAGAATTAAGCTGGAATTCTCCAGGCTCCCTTTTGGCTGGGCTGTACTCAAGAGAGTCTACCAGCCAGGCTGGCCTAGGGTAGCTATTAGGGGAAAGAAAAGAAATGCCATACCAACAAGTGGTCAGGACAGACTCTTTGATTTTCAAAATAAGTCTAGAAAGCCTCCCATCCCTTTCATCCTGATCATTACCCAAGAGATGGCCAACCAAGAAGGGACAGCCACATTCAGTGACCAGGCTGCCTTACTACAGTGTGTGGACCAGAAGGAAGTGAGGGAAGTAGAGATGACTTGAAAGAGGTCATTCCAGTGCGTGGTACCCAGATGCTGTGGGTGGTAGGGAGTGTGGAATGTCCATCCAACACCTTGACTATTGGCCCCCGGTGAGTGGCTTTTGTAACAGAAGGTGCATCAATATCAGACTGTAGAGGATCTGCAAAGCCTAAAACATAACACAGTTTCAAGGGCTATAATGACGTGGCCTGAGTCAGCCGACTGGCCTGGAACAGGGACACCAGCATCAAGAGAGCCCATAGCAGGTGTTAAAGGTTCGATGGAGTCAATTTACCAGGAACAGGAGGGAGCTTCTGGGCGGTGCAGGCTTGATCAACAGCCAGGGAGTCTTAGAGACCAGGTCCCCACTCTGGGCATCCACACGAATGACCCATCTGTCAGATAGGACCAAGGTGTGATTCCATAGTTTACCGCCCCAAGGGTGTGTCTTTAATTCTCCATATTTGTCCTCTTCCAAGTGAACCAAGCAGCCAGGCCATTGGCTAGTAGCCCAAGTCAGTAAAATGTAACAAGGTTCATCAAGGGGAGTGCTGGCCAGACTCAGGATGAGAATGGCCTTGACTTCTGCCCATGGTGACATCCACTTTCGGTTTTATGTAGCTGGCCATGAGGCTGGATGGCAGTGGCCACCCAACGCACCCATCAGGTTTCACCTTGGCTAAGTCATCAGTGAACCAAGGCCGGGGCATTTAGGGGAACCTGTGACACTTGAGGGCCCCAGAATCAGGACCTTGTTTCAGGTGGTTTCTCCCAAGGTAAGTAGCTGCCACTTTTTCATGTAAAATCCCTCAAGGGCCAGGCTGACTGCGCTTTTAAATATACCATTTCTATTTGACTTAGTGAGGCCTTTTAGGCTCTTCCCATCTTGTTAACTGTCAGGTTCCACTTGACTCATCCGAAAATGGGGTATCAAGCTGGAGAGCTACAAAGCCTCCTGGGTCTGGAGTTCTTCAGTGGCAGAGGTACCTTGTGGCTGTGTCAGCAGGTGGCGCTGTTGCAGTGAGAGGGGCCTCTGAGAGCACAGGCAGCAATCCCGTTTTTAAGAAAAGCTGTGATTTCCCTTTCTTGCTTCACAGTCTTTATTGTTTCTGTTGGACCATCGGAGGTGGAAGGAAGGAGGGTTGAGGAGTGATCTCCGTGTTCCACTGTCACCCTCTACATACAGCAGTCCCTGAATGGGAAAATCCCCTCTAACACTTAAGGGACTGGAAAAGTGCAAGCATATAAGCCATCAATTCCTGCTACGTATACAGGTGCAGAAGCATCAGTTGAATTCAGGCACCTCTTCCCCTACAGGAACAAGGACCAAGAAATCTAACACATTTGCCAGGGGCAACAATAACCACCAGCAGGAGACCCCACTAATCCTCCAGCTGAGCTGCAGGGCGGTGGGGAAAGCTAACCTGCAGGGCACGGTGCAGGCGGCAGAGGGGAAACTGAACCCTCAGGCTTCTCCTTCTTGGGCCTCGCACTCCAGGGTCAGCACCCACGCTTCACTGCTGTCCCTTCCCTTGCATGGAGGGTTGGTACCTCCTGGCCTCCTGTAAATGCCCCAGCCCAGGTGGCCCCTTTCTTTCTGCACCCATGCATGTTGTTGCATTTCACCCTGCAGTCCTTAGGACCTTGCCCACCCCTGTGCCAAGCACCCTGACCTGACTACCAGGAGCCAGGTACTGCGGCTGGGTTGTGAGCCCAGCCCAGCAGATACTCAGGTCACTGGCTTAGGCAGCAATGGCATAAGCCAGTGGCCTGAAAGGTGACCTGTCCGGACACCCTTGCCTTGCACAGAGGGGTGATGACTCACAAGGCCACCATGACTGCCCCCTCCAAACCCACATTGATGAAAACGAGTGGCCTTGTTATTGGGCTGGGGCTGCACAGGCCCCCTGGGTCACTTGTGGCAGCCCCCCATGTGGCGGGTAGAGAGGACGAGCCGGCCAGTTTCAGTTCATAGAATCCTATGGTTCCGGCCTCGAGTACGCTCCTGGAACACACAACGGGCTACTCAGCTGTGGGCAGGCCACATCTCCTGGGCACTTCCTACCCCCCACCCCCCGGAACGCCACACACACACACACACACACACACACACACACACACACACACACACAC